>NC_136267.1:158428262-158811567 GCF_964187855.1 Myxine glutinosa | reverse complement strand
AGACAGAAGATGAGACAGAGGCACGTCTGAATGCCAATCAACAAAGTGTAGCGAGGGCCAGACAGCGAGAGACAGAAGATGAGACAGAGGCACGTCTAAAACGCCAATCGAGGGCGAGGTAGGAGACAGAAGTGTAGTGTAGCGAGGGCGAGGTGTAGTAGAGACAGGGCAGGTGGCGAAGTGTGGGTGAGGTGGCGAAGTGTAGCGAGGGCCAGACAGCAGGAGACAGAAGAACAGCGCCAAAAACGACTCAAACGGCACAGAAAACGCTGAAGCAACCGTGTAATGTTGCGGTGCTGTTTAACTCTGAGTGAGAATAGTTCTAAATTTTAAAAACTTTCATCTGATATTTGTGATTTATTTCAAACAAACTGTATTTCCCATCTACACGGCCATGTATTCCTATTAACGTTATGTAAAGTACATAAATTGTGTGGATTACGTCATTTGTGGATGTGATGAATTGCCAGTAACCATCTATATCCCTCCCCTCCCCTTCTGTCCTCCCCCTCCCTCTCCCCCTCCCCCCCTCGCCATACCCCTCCCCCCCTCCTCCTCCTCCTCCCCCCTCCTGCCCTCCCTCCCCCCACCCATCCATCCCCCCTCCCCCCCCTCCCACCCCTCCCCCTCCCCCCTCCCACCCCTCCCCCTCCCCCCTCCCACCCCTCCCCCCTCCCCCCCTCCCACCCCTCCCCCCCTCCCATCCCTCCCCCTCCCCCCCTCTCCTCCCCTCCCCCTCCCCCCCCCTCCTCTCCCCCTCCCCCTCCCCCTCCCCCCTCTTCTCCCCCTCCCCCCCCCCCTCTTCTCCCCTCCCCCCCCTCTTCTCCCCCTCCCCCCCTCTTCTCCCCCCTCCCCCCCCTCTTCTCCCCTCCCCCCCTCCTCTATCCTCCCCCCCCCTCTCCTCCCCCCCGTTCCACTCCCCTCCCCTTTCCCCTCCCCTCCCCCGCCCTGCAATGCCGGGTACTTCTGCTAGTAATTTATATAATTCATACAGTGCAATACGTGGTGCAATACCCTGGTGTTTGGGTTAGCGGCTAGGGTGCCGGCTTAGGATCCTAGGATCCTGGGTTCGAATCCCGTTCTGATCGCTGAATTAACGCCAGGGGGGTTGACTCAGCCTGTCATCCTTCCGAGGTCGGCTAATTGAGTACCAGTTCACTGGTAATTCCCTGTTTGTCGTTAAAGGCGGCAAAAAGGGTTGGCGTCAGGAAGGGGCATCCGGCCATAAAACATTGCTTCAAAAAGGGGACCAAAAAACAACAACAACCACGGTCCCCCGAAAAAGGCCAACCCCTGCTTTGCGGGGAAAAAATGGCCTCTAAACGGTGGTATACAGTGCAATACGTGCAGGCCGCTCCACGGAGCAACCTTGCGGGCTTATCAACGAGGCGTGGCGTGACACACATGTGTCTCAGCATACCTCAGATCAAGTTTGAAAACCAGCATCAACCGTGCATAAATTTGCATATTCGATCATTTTTGACAGTTATGGCACTTTGAACTTTGGTAGGGGACATGTATTGCAGCGCAATACTCAGAATGCTTGTTTTTCAAGATATTCATCTCACAAGGTTCGGACATACATGGCGGCGGCCATCTTGGATTTTGACATGGCGACCCAATTTTCAATAGCGTTCTTCCTTATGCCTAGATACACCCACACACCAGATTAGAAGTTGGTACTTTGCTTATTAGTCCCCCTACCGGTGTACACCGGAGGGGACTATAGGTTTGCACGCCGTCCCTCCTTCCGTCAGTCGGTCAGTCCGTCACGCAAAGAACAGTTTTCCGGACCTTTTTTCTAAACGCTAAATGCTAATGATTTCAAACTTGGCACATGGTTTCCTCATGATAAGGTACAGATCAGGTTCGAACTTCACGACGTTTCGATCATTTTTGACAAAGTTATGGCACTTTGAACTTTGGGAATTCTGATAATTCTGATGATCCTTAACTCAGTGACATTTTAAGTTTTTAATTTCCTTTAAAAAAGATTTTCTCTGCAATAATAGGACCGATTGAGATCAAATTTTCACTGTATGAGCGACTCGGACTGTAGACTATTTTAATGGTAATTATGACGTGACAGGTCACGTGGTTCGGGCGCCATATTGTTTTTCGTGAAAACACGAAAACCCCTTTTTCTCTGCAACGGCTGAACAGATCGAGGCCAAACTTTTCAGGCAGAATCGCATACCCATGACGAACGAAAAAGTCACCGAGCATGACGTCATGCATCACATGGTTTCAGAGTTATGACGTTTTTAAACATGAACATTTAAAACCGAGCCCCTCCCTCATTTTTGATCCAATCGAGGGGAAACTTCACAGATCTGTTCCGCATGTCAGTCTGCTAAAATGTCCTTTTGTTTTGGAATTTGCAATAGCTCACGTGGTTTGGCAGATATCGTTAATTAAACGAAAATATTTTTTTAAAATGCATATCTCTTGAATCGCTTCATTGATCAACGTGAAACTTCATACTATAGTCGAAGTCATGAAGAGTAACAAGCATTCTGAGTATTGCGCTGCAATACATGTCCCCTACCAAAGTTCAAAGTGCCATAGCTTTGTCAAAAATGATCGAATATGCAAATTTATGCACGATTGATGCTGGTTTTCAAACTTGATCTGAGGTATGCTGAGACACGTGTGTCACGCCTCGCCTCGTTGATAAGCCCGCAAGGTCGCTCCATAGAGCGGCCTGCACGTATTGCACTGTGTGAATTATATAATTACCAACTCACGGTCTGAGGTACTAGCGATTCAAGAGATATCCATTTTTTTATGGCACATTGGAGAAGCCAATGCGAGGTTTCTTCTTCCTCAGCTTGTCACAACTCTGTCAAATGCGATCGAGTTTAAAAAGTCAGAATTTGACCAAATCTGTTTTATTCGTTTGTTAATATACCTCAGCTATTGACAAATCTTAAATTAGAATTTTATTTGAGGTTAAAATGACCGCGACAGGTCGTGTCCAACGATGCTTTCAGTCTGTACATGTGATAAATAATTAAATCCGCACACTTGCCGCCTCTTCTTCTTCACGCAATAACAACTTCTAGCTTCCAGACCGTACATCCAATAATCTTCAACGTTTGCACACTTGTTACACTTCATGATGTCTACTACAGTATGAAGTTTCACGTCGATCAATAAAGCGATTCAAGAGATATCCATTTTTTTAAATATTTTCGTTTAATTAACGATATCTGCCAAACCACGTGAGCTATCGCAAATTCCAAAAGGACATTTTAGTAGACTGACATGCAGAACACATCTGAGAAGTTTCCCCTCGATTGGATCAAAAACGAGGGAGGGGCTCGGTTTTAAAGGTTCATGCTTAAAAACATCATAACTCTGAAACCGTGTGACGCATGACGTCACGCTCGCTGACGTTTTTGTTCGTCATGGTGTGGAAATGTAACTCATTGATCGTTGGAACTGGTAACGAAGCAGGCACGAGCAGGTGGTCGTAAGAATGTCAGGAATGTATCTCGCTCTGTCAAAGCTGGGAGTCTGTTGTCCACCTCTATTACAGCCCCGGGCTAGAGCACCCTCCTATTGTGAGGTAAATGGAACTCACAGCAGGAGGGGAGCGAGTTGGTGCCAGTAGGGCGATTATGGATGACCAAGGAGCTTCAGCGCACGGAGGATTAACAGTTAGCGCACAGAGGATTAATTCGAGAGTGCCGATATAAACGAGGACAAACTTTGAGTCGGGAGCACTTGTCATCAGAAGCTCTGCCCGACGGAACGAACGAGTACCAACGAGAAACAGCGCCAGGAGATCACCAGCGAACGAAGAGGAACCAACGACTTGAATTACTAGATTCGTTATAGTATTGTAGTACCTATTATATTAAAACAAGTGAACTAGGATTGGAATAAAGTCTGGATCTTTTGTAAACCTGTTTCCGGTCATTGGAGTCTTGAGTCCCAAACACAATTCCACGATAATATGGAGGCACCGCTGAGATCAATTGGACACAAACAAGATCTTTAAAAGGTGAGTGTGTCTTGTTTTTGTCCAGTATGATTTACGAACCTGTGTTTAGTTTTTGTACATACATGGTGGAGGAGGTGGTGTTGGGCTTCCCTGCGCACCGATGCCGCGATATAGGTAACATAACGATAATCCAAGGAGTGTAACGTATTTTTGTCACGACCGTCCGAGGTAAAAGTCACGGATGGAACGTTTTAAACGATTGTAGCTATTATTCGTGTTTTTTTTTTCTAATGATTTCTGTAAAATACGTATTTTTCCTGCGCTGTGTAATTCTTCTGACACGCGCCACTGATGTGCGCGAAGCGAACGAATGTCTGCCTGCATTCGCCTGTGTAATTGAGACTGCGTCTTTGCGAAGATTAGTGCGTAGTCACACGAATACGCTGGTTATTAAGGGCCTTGCTGTGAACTGGGAGCGGATGGCCCGTGAGTGCACCATGAGACCATCTGCTTTCAAGTCGTGTAAGGCCGGTACACTCGTTTACATACCCGTACACGTGTAAAGTAGTTTACACTGTTTTTTTTTTTGTTTTTTTTTTTGCACTTGCTCAAAGCACGCGACTTGCTCGGCGTGCGACAGGGAGCCGGGAAATGGAGTTATATTTATATATATATACAGTGGAACCTCTAAATCCGAATTTAATTCGTTCCAGCGGCAGTTCGGATTGGGAAAAGTTCGGAATTAGAAACTATTTTCCTCATAAGAAATAATGGAAAGTGAATTAATCCGTTCCTGGACCCCAAAAACCCATTATCAAGACACTGTTAACTGCAAATACACATGATTCAAGGTAAAATAAGATGAGTAAATGCCCTAAATATCAACTAATAATAATAATAAAAACAAGAAGTAAATGTACTAACATGAAAATAACTGCATTTACCTTCGTGGAGAGTTCTGATGGTGCATGTGGAGGCTGGAGAGGAGGAAGGAGGGAGAGGGTTTTATTGCTTGGAAGGTGAGGCACCTTCCAAGCTAACATCAGATGACTTGACTTACGGTGTTTGCTCTCTTTGTCTCTTAACACCACTTGTAGAGGGTTGGGGCTCACAAGGCTTGCTTTCTTTAGAGAACCACCTCTCCAAAGTTGCCTGGTGTTGGCGACTTTTCTTAATTTTTCTGAAGTGGTCAATCACATCGTCACTGAACAAGTTAATGCTCCTGTTAACCACTGCTTTAATAGGGTGCCACTTTTCAACAATGGCCTGTGTTTTAGACCAATGGAAGCACAGTTCTCTAATTTCAGCACTGGAAATATGAACGACGCTCGCGGCGGGAAATATGAACGACGCTAACGCTATGTTGGCGGTTCGGTTATAGAAATACATTCGGAATTAGGGACAAAATTTTCTCGAATTTACGGTTCGGAATTAGAGTAGTTCGAGATGAGGGGCGTTCGGAATTAGGGGTCACTACTGTATATATATTTTCCCTCATTCAAATTTATGGTATTGCGACAAAACGGCTTATATCTTTGGAACGGCTGGTCGGTTTTAGACAAATTAAACGGAATTGTGTAGGACGAAAGCCGTGGGTCCAAAGTAAGAAAGAAAAAAAAAAAAAAAAAAAAAAGGGGTGGAGTAGAGGGAAAATTTTCGCCAATTTTTCCCGCCATTTTATAACACCTAAAAAAAATCGTTCGATCAACATATAAATTAATGACAGACAACGCCATCTCATGCCGGTCCAGAATTATTATGAAAGATGGCGATTGAATGAAAATTAAGGATTTTTTGAAATTGTTGTTGACTTTGGCCTATGTTCTTGTTGGTTGATTATGAGAGATAATTACAGGAAATGTGTACTGTTCTTGTTGGTTGATTGTGAGAGATAATTACAGGAAATGTGTACTGTTCTTGTTTGGTGATTATGAGAGATAATTACAGGAAATGTGTACTGTTCTTGTTGGTTGATTATGAGAGATAATTACAGGAAATGTGTACTGTTCTTGTTTGGTGATTATGAGAGATAATTACAGGAAATGTGTACTGTTCTTGTTGGTTGATTATGAGAGATAATTACAGGAAATGTGTACTGTTCTTGTTTGGTGATTATGAGAGATAATTACAGGAAATGTGTACTGTTCTTGTTTGGTGATTATGAGAGATAATTACAGGAAATGTGTACTGTTCTTGTTTGGTGATTATGAGAGATAATTACAGGAAATGTGTACTGTTCTTGTTGGTTGATTATGAGAGATAATTACAGGAAATGTGTACTGTTCTTGTTTGGTGATTATGAGAGATAATTACAGGAAATGTGTACTGTTCTTGTTTGGTGATTATGAGAGATAATTACAGGAAATGTGTACTGTTCTTGTTGGTTGATTATGAGAGATAATTACAGGAAATGTGTACTGTTCTTGTTTGGTGATTATGAGAGATAATTACAGGAAATGTGTACTGTTCTTGTTTGGTGATTATGAGAGATAATTACAGGAAATGTGTACTGTTCTTGTTTGGTGAGTATGAGAGATAATTACAGGAAATGTGTACTGTTCTTGGTTGGTGATTATGAGAGATAATTACAGGAAATGTGTACTGTTCTTGTTTGGTGATTATGAGAGATAATTACAGGAAATGTGTACTGTTCTTGTTGGTTGATTATGAGAGATAATTACAGGAAATGTGTACTGTTCTTGTTTGGTGATTATGAGAGATAATTACAGGAAATGTGTACTGTTCTTGTTTGGTGATTATGAGAGATAATTACAGGAAATGTGCACTGTTCTTGTTTGGTGAGTATGAGAGATAATTACAGGAAATGTGTACTGTTCTTGTTTGTTGGGTATGAGAGATAATTACAGGAAATATGTACTGTTCTTGTTTGGTGAGTATGAGAGATAATTACAGGGAATGTGTACTGTTCTTGTTTGTTGAGTATGAGAGATAATTACAGGAAATGTGTACTGTTCTTGTTGGTTGATTATGAGAGATAATTACAGGAAATGTGTACTGTTCTTGTTTGGTGATTATGAGAGATAATTACAGGAAATGTGTACTGTTCTTGTTGGTTGATTATGAGAGATAATTACAGGAAATGTGTACTGTTCTTGTTTGGTGATTATGAGAGATAATTACAGGAAATGTGTACTGTTCTTGTTTGTTGGGTTTTGCTGACGGTTCCACAACGTTGTTGCAACGTTTTTTCACATTACTTTCCTGCAACATTGAAATAATGTTGTTGTAAAACGTTTTGGGAACATTCAAATGTTGGGTTTTGCTAACGTTTCCACAACGTCGCTACAACGTTTCACTTTCGTTGTTGCAATGTTTTGCTCCAACGTTTGGGGAACATTCAAATGTTGGGTTTTGCTAACGTTTCCACAATGTCGCTACAACGTTTCACTTTCGTTGTTGCAACGTTTTGCTCCAACGTTTTGAGAACACTCAAATGTTAAGTGAATCGGATGAGAATTCACGAGTTATTTAATTATTAGCGAATAATGAAGTACTTATTTAATTAATTACATTTCTTTCTCTTCTGCCCATTAACTCAGGCACCTTGTGAGTTAGGAAGCTGATAATTGGACATTACAATGACCAAGTGATGTGGCTATCAAGGATAATTTTGATTTATTGATTAATCATTTAATAAATTAATTCGTTGATTTTATAAATGACTTATTTAATTAAAATTCCTAAGAGATACATCTTCGGATGAAGTACTTGCAGATTGGCTATGCTATGAGCCAATTGATTAAGGAAAAATATTTTGTGACGGCCATATTGGAGTTAGTGGAAAATCTTGAAAAGATTTATCTCTTTTTTTTCTTTTTTTCCATTTCTGACCTATTGAGCTGAAACTTGGCACACATATACTACACCCCAAGGCGAAGAACGCTCTTTTCTCTGAAGTTTCATTTTCTGATTAACTAGTCTACGACGCACCAATTAAAAAAGTGCTGACTCTGCATTTCTTGTATTTAATAATATTGTGATGCCATGAACTTGGTGTCGACCTGCAGGCCAAACCGTTGGTCAGATGAGCTCGATACCTTGACCAATTATAGTAAGTCACTTGATTGGATGCATATATTAATTATGACATCATAAGTCACGTGACATGGCGGCCATGGTGGATTTCTTGAAAACCTTTAAAATGCATCCCTGCGTTCATTTTTCGATCGATTGAGTTGAAATTTTGAACAATCGGATCTGGACTGTCGTTGTTAACGACTCTGGCATGCACCCGTCCAATCAGGATGGAGCGGTATGGTCCCCGGATCATCACTGCCCACAGTTTTAATTAGTTTTACTTTTACCTTTCACTCTTTCTGTTCATTGTTCTCTTGGTCATACAATTTTTTGAAGACATGCATGTCATGATATAGGAAATGTTTGTTCTGTTGAACGGAAGAAATGTTTATGGTTAATTCAAACGTGGTAGAGGGCAACACCACAAAGCATACCTCTTTTAAGGTGTGTATAAACCCTGGAACATTTCAGCAATCAATACGATGCTGAAATGGTGTAATTTAATTAAACGTGGTAGAGGGCAACACCACAAAGCATACCTCTTTTAAGGTGTGTATAAACCCTGGAACATTTCAGCAATCAATACGATGCTGAAATGGTGTAATTTAATTAAACGTGGTAGAGGGCAACACCACAAAGCATACCTCTTTTAAGGTGTGTATAAACCCTGGAACATTTCAGCAATCAATACGATGCTGAAATGGTGTAATTTAATTAAACGTGGTAGAGGGCAACACCACAAAGCATACCTCTTTTAAAGTGTGCATAAATCCTGGAACATTTCAGCAATCATGACGATTTTCTCATGTCACCTGAAATGGTGTAATATTGTGTAATATGGTCGACCTTGGGTTTGTTTGGGTTTGTTGTTTATTTTTGTGGATGTATATTTTTGTGTATTTTGCATATATTTTCACGACTAATTCCAGTTAACACCCTGCAAAATTTGCTCGTTTTTCTGGCCGAGTCGAAATTGCATTGAGTTCCTATGAGTTCCATTGAGCCATTAAAAGCGCTGTGTAATGGTTGAGCTCCCTTTATTTCGTTTTGGTCACGCGGATGAGCAGACAAAATGACGAATGCTGCGGCTGGAGCAGTAGAAGCGATTTTTCTTTTAATTGTTTAATGATTATTCGATGTTGTTATGACTTATTGTCAATAGGTATACTAAGTGGTCAGGAGGTAGCCTTTTGCTATGTACAGTTTATTTTATTGTTGATTATACCACATAGCTGTGGTGATAAAGGAAATGTTTGTTTTTCAAATAGATGATTATGATATGACCATGATTATAAAATCATGATGATTATTATGAATGATATCATAGGGTTCCAATGCAGAATGATTGCACGAACTTGGAAAAGAACTTTCAAGCCCTATGGGATAAATTGGGTATTACAAGCGATGGAGTTTCAAAATTTAGCATGATTGAAGGAATTTGACAGTCCCATTTCAGGAGTTTTACGAAATTTATATTGCCAAGAGATTTTGGGTACTATTAAAAGAAAAATGATGAGATATTTTTCCCAAAGAACTTTAATATCTGCCATCCATTTTGGCTGTCTCACGAATGAAGGATGAGTTGCCTTTAGTGGTTGCAAAGAAAATTTGTGGAGACCAGGCAAAATGGAAAAATATGTCAGAATATGACCCGAGGACAGAACAGTGATTCGTCAATTGACATGAGGTATGAACCAGAGGTGACGACCGATGATCTTCGATCTCAGTCAATAGATGGACCTCTCCTGACATCATTGGGGAAAGGGCTTATGCAAGGAGTCATCCAAAATGATTAATTTGATTTATTGATGAATATTGATAAATTAATTGAAATTGAATAATTGAATTGATTAAATTGAATAAATTTAATTGAATAAATTTAACTGAATAAATTGAATTGAATAAATTGAATTGAATAAATTGAATTGAATATATTGATTGTTTGAGTGATGAAAATGCGGTCTCAAGAAAGAAGCTTTGATATATTTGTGAGATATTATCAATGTGAAGACAACCTTGGAAAATTGAGCAAGGTGGTGAGTTTATATATAGATATATGTGCGGTTACCATTGTGTGATTTCCCCTACAACAGAGCGGACACTTGAGGATTCACCCATTTCATACTGACCCTCTGCCTCATCTGCAAATACTGATCTGTGAGATTGGATTGTGCAAAAGCCACAGGTGAGAGAGATTCTCTGGAAATCACCGTTTGAACAGGTGGAGAGATCCTTCCTGGAGGTACGAGTGAAGCTTTAGAGGAACAAGCTACAACACATCCAACGCTACTTTGATAAAAGGCAGAATGGGAAATGGAGCCTGCAAGAATACACAAGGACAACCAGAGATTCCACAAAAAGGTACTTGTACATATCATATGTATGACCGTTATGGTGCCGAAGCTATAAGGCAGGTTGAGAATTGGTATTTGTGGACAAAGGGACATGCTGAGGAGTTTCCAAGAGATGGTACATTTGAGCGAAGTCGATTGGAAAGATTGGGACAAAGATTGAAAGCCAGGAAGAGACAGAATCTAATGGTAGACTGGCTTGCATTCCATCTTTGGGATGGTGAATCCAGACAACGGGAACAGCAAGAACGGATAACGGATCTAGAACTTAAAATAAAAAGGATACAGGATACAGTGGAGGAGACAAATGCACAACTGCCCTCGAAATTAGGAATGAAAGTGACAGTTGTCCCATCTGATTTCCAGTTGTCTCCCCAAAAAGGACGGTACAGAGAATTTTTTCATGTTTCAGGAGATAACGAGAGATTGCAGTGGCAACTCAGGGATGTAGAGATGCAGCCCAGCAATACAAGTGCACAGGTGCACAGACCAGGCAACGACAGAAACCGGTGTTTCAAGTGTGGACAGATGGGACATTGGAAAAGAAGATGTCCGTATACCAACAGGAAGACAAGTTCATAGGGTAAACCAAGATCAAGGGTACCAGTGCTTACCGATACCTCAGACAACGATTAGGCCTTCATTGCGGCAAATCCCAAATGACGATTGGCCTCAACAAATTAGATTACTGGACAAACATGAATAACTGTCGATGATTCTTGTGTCTGAAAAGTTTTCGGAGCAAGAATTATTCATTTTTCTTTTGCTTGTAAGCAAATTGATAATTAATTGATCAAATGCCGAAATTGGATCTTTTATGTTGGGCACAAAATTTTAAATTTACAAAGTTTGGAACAATTGCTTTGCAATTTTTTGGCAAACCAAGTGACGAGAGTCACATGATGATCAGGTGGGAATTTCGGACTATTGTTCCGCAAGATTGATAGGTCAGTGGTCGACTGACATGCAAATGGGTGTGTAGTCAAATTTGGATAAATTATTGTGGGAACTGAAAGGGTAATTTCAATGTGACATCATAGGGGTTTTCTAAGAATAGACTTTTAGTCTATTTGTGTATTAGCATTTTAAATTTGATGGACAAATTTTATGAAATTGAAATAAAATTGACACCCATCTTGATCTGTAAATAATGGTTCCAACGCAAACAAATATGCATAATGCATGTGTGTGTGTGTGTTTTTGTGTATCAATCTTACAAGATTGTTGACACCGACAGTGTGCCTTGTCTGAAAATAGATAGTTCCATGTGGATGGGATCGCATATCGAGAGAATTCGTAAAATAAAATAGAAATATAATTTGATTATGAACATTATCCTTTTTGTCAAGGGAGATGTAATATAAAGATTTGATTTGCTGAGTTATGAGCAGCCATTCATTGATAGTAAATTCATTGATAGTAAAAAATTGGGAGTAATCTTGAGATGCCATTTTGATAGAATTTATATGAGAATCAAAGCTATTTATGGATATGAGCTTCATAAAAATGTGGGAGTACAAAATTAGCCAAATTTGGGAGAGGTCTTACACTGACTTCCCAGAGTACTCTGCTCACGGATTTTTATATATATAAACTTGAATTTTATCAGCATATAAATTGTGCTGTATGTATGGATGTGTATTAGGCATAGATGATATGGGAAAATAGTAAAGAAAATCTTGCTGGTTTGAACTATTGTGAGTTTTAAAACGGAATGCATTGTGAATCTCAAACCAAGGGGCAGACATGAACGCGCTGTTACGTCATTTATACTCAGAACGCGATGTCACATGTACCTGCAACATATTTGTTAATCTCGCACACCTACATTGGCATATTGGTGTCAGTAGTACTCACTGGGTGCATAGAAATGGATGCGCAACAGTTAAGGGGGTGTAAAAACACTTACTTGGATATTTTCTACAAAAGTAGGGGTTTCAATAAGTGGTAGCTGTACACATGGGATTCATCAAATTAAGTTTTGGAGTTCAAACAAAGTCACTGGTTAACAGATGAGAATGGATAGTAAATAAATTCTTCGATGCTGGGTAAATTAAGTACGATATTACTAAGACTTATGAGAGCTATTGTTCTTCCTTACAGCAGTGGAAAATTATTGGAAAAAAAAAATATATATATATTAGATCCAACATAATGAATCTATAAATGAATGTCAGATGGATAATATCCTCAATTTGTACTAATTATTTGATTGTGGGTAAAGGAATTAATTTATCGTAGTGGATTGTTAACAACAGCCTGAAAATGTCTTGAGAGTGTGCATCCATGTAATCAGAAATCCCAGATTTGTTTTTACAAACAACATTTTGATAGAGGTCTTGTGTGGACGAGCACTTCCTTGGTAGATAAAAAACGGCTATTTGTAAAATACACATGGCTATTTGTAAAAAGGAAATTTGTTGAGATGGGAAACATTTTTCGAAGGTTTATTAAAGTGTTATAATATGACATGTGGCAAGGCAAACTATTGGATGGGAAAATTAGATCTGATTATAGAATAAATTTATTGACCCCTTGAAGTTAATTCTTCGAATCATTGTTTCACTGGCATTTTTAGTTCACATTGGAAATAGTTTGGTAGAGCTTTGGTTAAAACCTTTGGTTGCGGTATCTTGGAACGAATTGATAAACCATAGGAGATTGATAAGAATAGAAACAAATATGGACCCAAAATAGAAAGTTGGATTCATGCCTCTCATTGCAAGCAAGCACATGGGGCTAAGGTGGACGATCCCACAGAAAATGAGGCTGCACCTAGCAGCCCAGCAGAACATTCAGTGGCGGATAAATGATAGTCGTGATTTACATTCATTTGAATTACATTTTAACACCCCTTGCATTGATAAACATTACATTTTCAACATTTAATATTCCTACTTGAATTAGGGAAGATAGTGACATTTATTTGCCTACATGACATACCATTATCTACTGATATTAGCGCAACATGAGGGATAATGTATCACAACTACACTCATGATTAGGGGATTTAGTTCGAGCCCGGGAGATAGGGGGATCAGGGTAAGACAAATAATCTGATTTATGTTACATATTAAGGGATTTTCTTTATTTACCTTTCAGGAAGCTTGTTAGTTTGGTATATAATGTTGAATGTCATTGGCATATAATTATGTTATAGGTATGAACATATACAAGGGGTAGCTCACATGTTTTACAGATGGCTACAGGTGGGACAAGAGGGAGCAAGATACCACGATTATATAAAAGGGGGTGCCTTTGCATGGTTGGGAAACACATTTGGAGGAGTAGCAGCTAAGATACTCAAATACTTGTTTGTTGGTTTAGTAGTTATATTGACAATTGTTTTAGTGGTGGCTTGCTTGAAAGCCTTAGTGACGGTGTGTTTGAATAAGGTAACCAACAACATGATGATAATGCATGAAGTGACGAATGAGGAAAGAAATGTGGAACCACAAGAGGAAGACTTTTATGGCGACATAAATACTGAGATTAAAAGAATGAATCAAGTGATGTTGCAAATGAATACAGTAGAGTTAAGATAAGGGCATAACAAAAATGTTGTGAGTTGTGTCAATTACAAGATCAGTGAACTCATATCACCATGTCGTCACCATGTCAATGACACACTGTTAGTAAAAAAAAAAAAAAAAAAGTGGGGAGAAATTATGATAATAATACATTATGCTTAATTTGTTGGTTTGCAAATTTGTTGGGAATTAGATATTCCTGTTTGTGATTGTAATCATATACAATTTATTTTATTTGAGTAGTGCTAAAATATCTGCACGAGTTAATTTTTGAACTATATTAACCTGAAAGCAATTGTGGATGCTATTCTTAGTTTAATAGTTAAATACATACCTGATTGAATATTATTTGTGTGGCGCATATAAATGAATATAACTTTTTGAATGTGTTAAGGAAAAACAAGAAATTGTTGAATGTGAAACTGTCGGAAGATATACATGATTATGCTGATTTCATGGTAAGATGTACCCTATCTGATAAGAGCATAAGGATAAGACGAGATCACATTTGAAGGGGGGTGCTAACGGAATTGGGAAGAAGTTCGAGAAAGAAAATTTGTGGCTAAAAATGAAGTTAATCGTGGCATACACCCTCTTTCTCAAAGAATGATGAAGAAGAATGATGAATGATGAAATTCTACCGACTCCTCTCCGGCCTTGCACCCCCAGCTCTCTCTGTGCTCTGTCCCCCAAATATTCCTACAGGTCGCACAAGATCTGCCAGCAACCCTCTGATGGTTAAACTGCCGAAATCTCGGCTCTCTGCTCACCTTCACTCTTTCATTCCTCTTTTCTCCCGCCTCTGGAACAAACTCCCTCACTCCCTTCAATCCCACTCCTCCCTCCAGGTCTTTAAAACAGCTGTTCACCACCATCTCTTATCTTCCCCCATCCAAAACCTTGATCTTTTCTACCCCCGCTAATTCACCCCAGATCCACCTTGTTTGAAATTCCAACTTCTTTCCTGGAAGTCCTGGCAGTGTCCATATGTTTTATACCTCTCCCACCGCCCCCTTCCCATGCCCCCCCCCCCCCAAAGCCCTCGCCCTCTCTCAGATCTCTCGATGTCTCCATGTCTCTCGGTCCCTGCTCTCAAATGTTGTGTTTGTGTCCTTCCCCCTCTCTCCCCATCTTGTCTACCGCTCCCGATGTTATATGTTTTATGTGTCGGTTTGTCTTTCTGTGTGATTAATGTTCGCTCTTTCACGAGCCTCGATCTTGTATACAAAAAAAAAAAAAAAAAAAAAAAAAAGACATTCTCCCGTGTAACTTGGAGATGGATGCTTACCTTCACCAAGGAAATTTATGTGAACATTTGCCTGGATCACACTGCAACATATGAAAGAAAGGCGATCACTTACTCTTGCTTGAAGGCTTCGAACATTCATCACATCAGAAGTTGCAGGACAACGACATTTTACCTGCAACCTCTGTGAAATGCGGGGACATATGTAATTACTTCACCAACTTCCGGGGAACCAGCATGGAGCTGCAAACAAACGGCTGTGCCCTTGTCACAACAGCTGTGCACGATTCTGCTGGTTGTTCCTGGTATGGACTATGAATGACCTGAACACCATGGTCCCAACATCATTGTGGATGCATCCGACATCCCTGTTCCACATCTTGCTGGCCAATCAACGTCACACCAATACTTGCTGCCCACTCATAATGAGGGAGGAGGCAAGTCGACTACAACTGGGCAAAGGCCTTGTTCAGGAATTACTATGGTTTACAGCAAAAGTGGCAAAAATGCTACATGGAGAGCAGGGTCAGTCTATGACTCCGCACTGTTACCACAACAGCGAAATCCTACACGAAGTAGTACAGGTGTTATGAAGACAGAAAAATTTCATACCTGGATTCAAACACAAGTGATCAGCCCTTCCTTTCAAACAAAGAGTCAACATTTGTGTGGAGGCAAACGTTTTTTGCCAGATGTTGCAGATGCTTTACAAAACTTGAAAATGAAGTGAAATTGTTGTATCTTGGTGATGGTGAAGTGTTGTTTTGAAAAGATATTTGTGATGCAAATGCAATAGATTGAACAATATGGAAGGAGTCAATGACCAACGAAATGTTTTGTGAAAAGATTCGTGCAGGATGACGGTGTATGCCTAAGGGAATTGAATTACCAAAGTTATGGTTTGAATACTTGTATTGATGTTTACTTGTAGTGATTGATTGTTTACTTATACTTGTATTGATGTTTACTTGTAGTGATTGATTGTTTACTTATACTTGTATTGATGTTTACTTGTAGTGATTGATTGTTTACTTATACTTGTATTGATGTTTACTTGTAGTGATTGATTGTTTACTTATACTTGTATTGATGTTTACTTGTAGTGATTGATTGTTTACTTATATTGATGTTTAGATTAATGGTTAATATAAACAAAAACAAAAAGATGAGGGAATTGTGGAAATGTAACTCATTGATCGTTGGAACTGGTAACGAAGCAGGCACGAGCAGGTGGTCGTAAGAATGTCAGGAATGTATCTCGCTCTGTCAAAGCTGGGAGTCCGTTGTCCACCTCTATTACAGCCCCGGGCTAGAGCACCCTCCTATTGTGAGGTAAATGGAACTCACAGCAGGAGGGGAGCGAGTTGGTGCCAGTAGGGCGATTATGGATGACCAAGGAGCTTCAGCGCATGGAGGATTAACAGTTAGTGCACAGAGGATTAATTCGAGAGTGCCGATATAAACGAGGACAAACTTTGAGTCGGGAGCACTTGTCATCAGAAGCTTTGCCCGACGGAACGAACGAGTACCAACGAGAAACAGCGCCAGGAGATCACCAGCGAACGAAGAGGAACCAACGACTTGAATTACTAGATTCGTTATAGTATTGTAGTACCTATTATATTAAAACAAGTGAACTAGGATTGGAATAAAGTCTGGATCTTTTGTAAACCTGTTTCTGGTCATTGGAGTCTTGAGTCCCAAACACACTTCCACGACAATGGGTATGCGAGTCTGCCTGCAAAGTTTGGCCTCGATCTGTTCAGCCGTTGCAGAGAAAAAGGGGTTTTCATGTTTTCACGAAAAACAATATGGCGCCTGAACCACGTGACCTATGACGTCATAATTACCATTAAAATATTCTACAGACTGAGTCCCTCCTATGGTGAAAATTTGATCTCAATCGGTCCTATTATTGCAGAGAAAATCTTTTTTAAAGGAAATTAAAACTTAAAATGGCACTGAGTTAAGGATCATCAGAATTATCAGAATTCCCAAAGTTCAAAGTGCCATAACTTTGTCAAAAATGATCGAAATGTCGTGAAGTTCGAATTTGATCTGTAACTTATCATGAGGAAACGATGTGCCAAGTTTAAAATCATTAGCATTAAGCGTTTAGAAATAAAGTCCGGAAAGCTGTTCTTTGCATGACTGACTGACAGACTGATGGACGGAGGGACGGCGTGCAAACCTATAGTCCCCTCCGGTGTACATCGGTAGGGGACTAACAAGTGTGCAAAATTTCAAAATGATTGGATGTACGGCCTGGAAGCTAGAAGTTGTTATTGCGTGAAGAAGAAGAGGCGTCAAGTGTGCGGATTTAATTATTTATCACATGTACAGACTGAAAGCATCGTTGGACATGACCTGTCGCGGTCATTTTAACCTCAAATAAAATTCTAATTCAAGATTTCTCAATAGCTGAGGTATAGTAACAAACGAATAAAACAGATTTGGTCAAATTCTGACTTTTTAAACTCGATCACATTTGACAGAGTTGTGACAAGCTGAGGAAGAAGAAACGTCGCATTGGCTTCTCCAATGTGCCATAAAAAGATGGATATCTCTTGAATCGCTAGTACCTCAGACCATGAGTTGGTAATAATTTATATAATTCACACAGTGCAATTCCTGGTGTTGGGCTAGCGGCTAGGATGCCAGCTTAGGATCCAAGGATCCTGGGTTCGAATCCCGGTCGATCGCTGAATTAACGCCAGGGGGGTTGACCCAGCCTGTCATCCTTCCGAGGTCGGCAAATTGAGGACCAGTTCACTTGTAATTCCCTGTTTGTCGTAAAAGGCGACAAACAGGGTTGGCGGCAGAGAAGGGCATCCGGCCGTAAAACATTGCTTCAAAAAGGGGACCAAAAAAACAACAACAACGACGGTCCCCGAAAAGGCCAACCCCCGCTTTGCGGGGAAAAATGGCCTCTAAATGGTGTTTTTTTTTTTTTTTTTACACAGTGCAATTGGTGCAGGCCGCTCCACGGAGCGACCTTGCGGGCTTATCAACGAGGCGAGGCGTGACACACGTGTCTCAGCATACCTCAGATCAAGTTTGAAAACCAGCATCAACCGTGCATAAATTTGCATATTCGATCATTTTTGACAAAGTTATGGCACTTTGAACTTTGGTAGGGGAAATGTATTGCAGCGCAATACTCAGAATGCTTGTTTTTCAAGATATTCAGCTCACAAGGTTCAGACATACATTGCATCGGACATACATGGTGGCGGCCATCTTGGATTTTGACGTGGGTTGCACCCACACACCAAATTCGAATGCGGTCCTTCGCTTACGCATGCACGCACGCACGGACGGACGGACGGACGGACACACGGACGGAGGGGAAAACCATAGTCCCCCTTTCACTCCGCTGTGCAATGGGGGACAAAAATTACAAAGGGAAAGCACGCACGATGGAAAATTATCTTTAATCCCGACCACTATTTAGCACTGCTTCATCTCCCCCCCCTCCCCCCCCCCCCCCCCCCCGTGTCTTAGCTACATTTTCCTTTGTCTTCGCTGCATTTCATTTTTCCATTTTCCTACAAAAACAATCTTAAGCTACATTTTCCCTACTTACTGTACATTGAGGTTTCTCCTACGCGTCCACGGTCAATGCTGCAATTATAAAATCCTACGTTCCCTACGTTATCCTTTCACCTACCCCTACAAACATAACAATATTCATACTTTCAGGTTATTATTACAGTTAATATATTGTTGTGGATATGAGAATGTTTTTTTATTTTATTGTTGTGGTAAAATGTTGTTGTAAAAGGTTGTTGTAAAATATCACCCCTCCTCCCTCCGTTTGTGGTTGTATAAAGGTCAAAGGGCGTTCCCGTAGTTAGTCCATAAAACATACATGCAGGACACGATATATCTTTTTTGACAGTTATATCATTATTATGTGTATTAGTGTAAGGCTGTGTCTTCCATTAATTGAAATACTCCATTGCACCAGTGAAAGAGATAGATTCCCTTCATTCCCACTCCCAACACTTCCATTCCCCCCTTTCCGTCAATTGCAATTCGCATTGCCAACTGCATGTTGGGCGGTTTTCCCTTCATCCGCCATTGACCACGAGGCAGGGTTGGGGGAAGGAAGGCGGGTCCCCACCTCGTCAGAGAGGGGAGGAGTGAGCCAGCCCCACTCGACCAACCATGAACAAGGGGTTTGGCTTGAGAGGGCGGGGAGAGAACGTTTGGGGGAGGTTCGAAAAGGTTAAGGGGCGGGGCCTATATAACCCACGGCGGGGGTGTTCCCAAGAGAGATGCACTTTGAGTTGGTCTGAGTTGGTTGGGAGTCGGTTGTCAAGTGCAGAGTGGTGAAGAGTCAGTCAGTAGAGGTGGTGGTCAAGTGGTTGCGTTGGTTGCGGTGAGGAGTCGGTGGTAAAGAGTGAGGGACCAAGAAAGAGAGAGAAAGAGTCCTGAAGCAAGAGAGGAAGTTGTTGAACTGGGTGGGACTAAGCAAGAGAGGAAGTTGTTGGACTGGGTGGGACTAAGGAAGGAGAGAGAACCCCCAAGCTCCGCGTTGGCTCCACCAAGCGTTCACCTCCACCAAGGCTCCACCAAGCTCCGCGTTGGCTCCACCAAGCATTCACCTCCACCAAAGCTCCACCAAGCTCCGCGTTGGCTCCACCAAGCGTTCACCTCCAGCCATCCACCTCCTGCCATTCCTGCCATTCCTGTCATTCCCCGCGTGAGTCTGCCTTTTGTTTGTTCTGTCCTGGGTTAATTAAGACTGTAGGTAAGCTAGTATTTTCCCTGTGTCACCTGCGTCTTATGTGCTTGTAAATAAACGTGACTGCTTTCTTTTTGCTTGTGTGTAAATAGTCAATAAATTTAGTAGTATTTCCAAACCTTTTTGTCTTCTTTTTTTTCTTCACATCCGTGTCGCCTTTGTCTTTTCCCTATTGACTAGCTGTGGTGCGATCCGGCCAAAGTCCTGGGTGAATCGGGTGAGTCAGGGATCCTGTTAGGTCGCGGTAATACACCACCGCTCGGTCATCATAACATCTAAACCGCGATCTGTAACAATATGTAATTCTTATGTCCCCAGAAGTAGTGTGTCTACCCTGGATTTAGCATGTGGTGAACGGCATAAAGTGCATGCCCTTTGTCAAAGGCATGATAAAAAATAGTGCGATCACATTTCCGTTCGATTATGTGAAACATTTAGCACCTGCACCCCTCTTGCATGTCAGAAACTCATCATGTTCTCTGACATCCAAGCGAAATTTTTGATCAAACAATCAATTTTGTGCAAACGTAATTAGGGATTACAGTCAACATGTATTATGCATATAGCCTATATGGATATGTCTATATATATATATATATATATATATATATATATATATATATATATATATATATATATATATATATATATATATATATATATATATACACGTGAAAAAGTAAGTACACCTCATGAAAAGTTTTGACTTTTTCAACATATTTCAACATACAGCTATTTGATCTTCATTTCAACAATATTGATAGATGAAGGTGATATAATATAACAAATATCATGAAACATTTACATTTTGTCGTCCATTGTATAATTTAAATAAACATAAATGCAAATTTCACATGTGGAAACTGTAAGTACACGCCGACATTTATCACCACTGTACTTCAAATACCAAAAATTAGAATCAGGTGCACCAGCTCAGGTGCAAATGATTAGAACATCGTTAGAGAGGATCTTGGAGGAACCTGTCTATTTAAACCTCAGACATTTAGTTTGGTTTGCTCTTTGTTGTTGGTGTACGGCGTCACCATGCCTAGATCAAAATAACTCTCTGAGACCTTCAGAAAGAAGGTTATAGATGCCTACGAGTCTGAAGCTCAACCAAAGGTGGACCTTGCAACATGACAATGACCCTAAACATACCAGTAAATCCACCAAGGAATGGCTGAAAAGAAAGAAATGGGGGGTTTTGGAATGGCAAAGTCAAAGCCCGGATCTAAATCCCATCGAGATGTTGTGGGGGGATTTGAAATGAGCTGTGCATGCAAGAAACCCCTAAAACATCGCACAGCTGAAAGAATTCTGCATGGAGGAGTGGGCAAAAATTTCTCCCAGTCGATGTCAGAGACTGGTAGACAGTTATAAGAAACGCCTACTTGAGGTTGTTTCTGCCAAAGTGGGCAATACCGCCTATTAGAGCCAAGGGTGTATTTACTTTTTCCACATGCAAAATTTGTATTTATGTTTATTTAAATTATACAATGGACTAGAAAATGTAAATGTTTCATGATATTTGTTATATTATATCACCTTTATATATCAATATTGTTGAAATGAAGATCAAATATCTGTATGTTGAAATATGTTGATAAGGTCAAAACTTTACATGGGGTGTACTTACTTTTTCACATGACTGTATATATATATTGTTGCGGTTTTGAGTTTTGTAGTCAGTAGAATAAAGGTTAAAATTTCCCCCTCATAGTTAGTCACACAAGCAACATGTAGCCTCACGATAGTATAGTTATCTCTTCGTGTTTGTGAGCTTAGTCCTTGTCCTATGTTAGTTCTGCGTTTAGTAGAGTCAGGAGAATAGGTCCTACTTCTACCGACTTTCCAGCCTCCCTGGCCTCATGCCCCTTTGCGCTGACTTTGGTTCATTTTGGGCGAATTAACACGAGGCAGGCCTAGGAGGGTCGGGGCGGAGCCGAATGAGGGGCGGCAGAGGCGCTGACGGTAAGCACGAGCCGCCAATCAGGGCTCAGAGGTGGTGGCGGCAGCACTGCGTCACAGGGCGTGGTAATAAAATTCGAGAGGGTTCGAGCAGGTTCGGGGGCATATCTAGATAAGCGTTGCACAAAGCCCCTGAGAGGACTGCTGCCCAGGCAGAATTCGCACGCACTGACCAACCCGGAGGAATCGTTGACGAGCAGGAGTTGAGAGCGTCCAAGGACTGTGAGAGATACGCGGGTGAAGAAAGACGCGCATGAACTGGAATACACGCTATTATAAAGTGACGCTCGGTTGAGTTGGAGGCCGATCCGCATACAGTGCATTAAGTCGCGCAAGTGATAACGGCTGTGTAACCGTCAGCCGCGCTGAGAGACGCGCATTTGCCGTTCCACCTCATCGGCTGCCTTTGTTCAGGAGACGCGCTATGAGGTTCCTTCCACCGCCTGCTGCCATCTTCACGGGACGTGCTGGGACCGTGGAGAGCCGGACGGGGCCGTTCCTGGACGACCACGTCGACGCGTCTGGCTGGAACATCGACCCATCTGCAATTCCCTGTGTGAGTGTGACGGGCCCGAGTCTGGGCGATAAGATAAGACTGTCTAAGTGCTGCTCTGTGTCTCTGCGTCCCGATCATTGTATATACGTGTGGGAATAATTAAACCTGTGTTCTTCCTTTTCCATTCGATCATTCTTGTGATTTCCTCATTGGCTAAGTGTGGTACTAATAGAACCGCTCGAATCGGGTTCCACTACCTAAACTGCACGGACCACGTGGTACTCAATCCACTCGGCGTACCCAAACCACACGTGGCTCATGCGAGGCTTGCTTCCTCGCTTCTGTGGTGGCGCAGGGATTTAGGTACGAGCGAGACTTGGTCTCGAAACCCTACTTTGCGTTTTGCCCGGAAGCGGTGTTTCAAGTCTCGGTTCCGCCAAGCCCAGAAAGAACAAGGGGATTAATCCCCCCTTGGTGAGGGGAAGTAGGGCGGCGGAGAACCGTAACAATATATATATAAAATACAATATAATATATAAATATATTGTCACGTCTGATGTTCCCGTTAGAACAGGAACCTCAGCACCAAGTTAGACTCGGTAGATGGACCGAACAATCTTTTATTGCACCGAGTTCAATGAATTAGTTCTAACTTTACTGTTCTCCAAGGAGCATTCAATTTGGCCGAAATAATGACAGCACATACACACGGAAAGCAGAGAGATAGCTGAAACAGGTTTTCTAACCTTTTAAAGGGTTATTTGTAAAGTAAACACAGAAGAGGGTAACAAAATGCTACAAACAAAAACGGATCGAACCAAGTGAGTCAAATAGGCATCACAGATCGCACTAATGCAACAAAACAATTGTAGGCAAGACTTCCCTTGTCTGATGTGCAGGATGGATGCCAGAATAAAAATAGGCGACTTCTGGAACCAGGTGCGAGATGATTGCTCCAAAGAGCCAAAACGAGCATGAATAAGTTGGTGTTTGGTGTGGAATACCATTGACGATCCTCCTCCTCAACCAGGCCTCGTGGACTCCTTTGTCCTTTATGCGATCTCTTCCTGGTCTCCTTTTCGTCTTCTTCCTCCACACTCCAGAAACACATGGTGATCCCAGCTTAGGTCAATCCTGAGACATTACTAAGCCACATTTAGACCTCTCCCAACTCCGTGATCAGTTTTACTTGTCCTTCCACACTAGGCTTTTGTCATATCTGGCCTGAACACCCAGCCTTCTTCTTCTCCTTTGTCTCCAGGTCTCTCCTGTTCTCCTCCTGTTGGGCAGAGTTCTCTTCCCTGGTTCGCCTATAAAAAATAACTGCAGGATGAGACTTCTGTCTCCACAGCACATTGTGCCACCATGGACGACACACACGATACAGAGAGATCGTAATGACAGACAGATGAGTGTCTCTCTCATGAGAAGTTCGCGCCTACTATCCGCATCTACCACATGAGGTGTTCATACCCACAAATTAAAGTCTAACCTGTCTATAAATTACATACGCTGCCTCCTCAGTGTCACATGAAACAAGCGATTATATATATATATATATAATATATATATATATATACAGACTTGGCATTTAATATGGAATATTTTTTTGTGGGGGTGAACTTACTTTTCAAGATGTCTTAGAACCAAAAGTTCATTGGAATTATGTTGAAATTATTCTAGATTTTGTTAATGTGACCTTTAAAAGAAACAAAAACCACATTTGACATTTCGAAACAAATAAATTGATCCTTGAAAGTGATGTAAACTGATATCGAACTCAATTCATGGACAGTACTGTGTTAAACTTCTGTACGTTTTCCAGAAGTATCTCTTTATTTTGCACATTAGCCAAATTTTTTTTTAACAAAAACAAAAGTTAAATTACGACTGGGATTACGGACAGTAAAATTACAGTTCAGTACTTCGTGTAACCCCCCACGAGCATTCAGGAGAGCACGTACACGTTGAGGCATGCTGTTCACGAGATTTGCCAAGGTTTGGACAGGAATCGCTTGCCATGCAGTGACAATAGCCTGCTGCAATTCGCACACAGATGTAGGCTGGTGGTCCAAGTGGTCGATTTGACGCGTTAATTCTGCCCACAAGTTCTCTAACGGATTCATATCCGGGGACATGGCAGGCCACTCCATATGCTCTATACCACGGTCAGCAAGAAAGTGTTGGATCATGCGAGCACGATGAGGCCGTGCATTGTCATCTTGGAAGACAAAGTTTCCTTGAAAGGCTGCACAAGTAAGTGGAAGCAATGTTTCTTCCAGAATGGCCCTGTACTTTAACTGGTTCAGGTTTCCATTCAGAACAACCAGGTCAGTTTTGCCCCCTGCATGAAAAGCAGCCCAAACGTTCACCCCACCACCTCCAGCTTGGACTCTTGGCACAATACAATCTTGGTTGTAGGCTTCATGCACTTGTCTGCGCACTCGGACGTGGCCATCTTGACGATAGACCAGAAATCTAGACTCGTCACTGAAGATCACGTGATTCCAGTGTCCTGGCTGCCATTGCCGGTGCTCTCTGGCCCACTGCAATCGGCGCTGGCGCTGTTGTCTGGTCAGGCACGGCTTTCTCAGGGGACGCCTGGCACGATAGCCTGCTTGAACCAGTCGTTGGTTGACTAGCCTTCTGGATACAGGCACATTTGTCAGTTGCTGCCACTCAGCCCTAAGCCGATTAGCTGACTTGGTACGGCCATTGCAGACTAACCGGTGCAGCTGGCGATCATCTCTCCTTGTGGTTCTGCGTGGACGTCCTAGCCTCGGTATTGGAGTAGGGTCACCCCTCTGAGCATTTCGTTTCAGGATCTTTGACACCTGAATTTGAGTGATGCCATACTGCCGAGCAATAGCACGCTGTTTCATGCCGTAATTTCGTAAAGCCACCACTCTATGACAAACAGCATTGTCGAGTTGACTAACCATCTCCAGAGGAAGCGGCAATAACTTTTGGAGACGTGCAGCAGTTGTTTTCCACTAATACAGAACGCAACAACCCTTGTATACCCGACTGTGAAGCCAGTCATCAAATGCACCTGTCCGTACATTTTGCCATGCCACCTGTGATATAATCCTGTTGTTGACTTCTTGCTGCGACAGACAATCAGTGACATGGTTCTTTTGACAAATAAATCACCAAAGTGTAAAATAAATTCACCAGATTGATATACTGAGTTAAGAAAGTAAACCCAAGTCAAGAAAAAATATATATTCCATATTAAATGCCAAGTCTGTATGTATATATATATATATATATATATATATATATATATATGTATATATATATATATATATATATATATATATATATATATATATACATATATATATATATATATATATATATATATATATATATATATATATATATATATACAGTATATACATACATGTATGGCAGGAAGGCCTAGATGCCTGAGAGGTATGTGCACTATTTTAAGCTGCCTCGCCTGGGTTAACATTTCGACCCAGCTACAAACTGTCATCCCAGTGTTTCACAAGCTGGGTAATTCATCATTGTGTGTGCCATCCTTCTGATGGACGTTAAACTGGGTGTCCTGGCTACCGGTATTAGTTGGTGGATCTTAAATATCCCAAGGTGTTATTAGGCGAGCTATCGCCAGCACCATGGTGAAATTCCAAATTGCTGCCCTAACTACTACTGGGAAGGCAATGGCAAACCACCCAGTATAACCCTTGCCATTAAACTACTGCGGCAGCTCAGACACCCTGTAACAGAGTCCGGTACATCAGAGTCAGAATCAGAATAATCCTGTAAGGGTACCAACTTCCTGTTTAGATCACAACTTCCTGTTTCGAATTCTGACCAGCAAAGATGAAATTACTCACTTCAATAACTGAGAAGCAGTTTATGGCTGGCATCAATGAAACTTTTTTCTCTCTACAGACAAGAGGGGTGTGAAAAGTTCCCAGCCTGCCGTTGGAATTTATGAATACTAAAATATTAATGGTGATTGTCTCATAATTTACAAGATGTTAAAAATTTTGTTTTTTTACCTTTTTGACAAGGAACATTTTCTGATAAACTCAATTAATCTGCCTAACAAAAAGTGTTAATTGAGTTTATATTTCTGCCCTTGTTTAAAAAAAAAATTGAAACTCTTTGATCTGTCACAAATGTACACTTACCATTGTCTAACCAGAAGTTCACATGTACCTCCAATGTTTAGGAACATTTTAGTCATGTGTTCTTGCGGTGCAATATCAGTTTGAAAATCCCATCCAACATGAAGGCCAGGAGGTTGGGTAGTTGGAGAGCAGGGGAATAGGGGTATAACAAGACCAATCATTCACTCCTGCATAGTCCCAACTTAAGGCCATGATCTCTTGGGCCAAAAATTAAGACTTGACTTTTTGGCATAATGTTGTATAAAACAAAAACAGGTTGTTGGTTCATCCTCTGAGATGTATACGTAACTCAAGGAACACTTTCATATTGATACAAACCACCTCCATGAACCGCTAGCCTCTGAAGGAAGGTTGGATAACGGTCCAATGCAATTCCATTCCATAACCTTATTTGATTGGATACTTGTTCCCTTGGTTGTGCGTTTCTGAAAAAAGACACCTTTACCAAACTGAGAGTCGCGTTAAATATCCAATTGCAAAGAAGACGAGCAACCGCAAATACAATGCATTGAATATGTGCTCTCTATCCTTTGTATAGCAAATTATAAGCTCTCCTTCAGACGTTTTTACTGACTGTGTTTGGACAGGCATGAGTGATTCATGCTGTTATCACCGCAAATCCCTGCGCGATGATGCCTTGGTCGGGCGGGCAGCCGGCCGCTCATTGTACGCCTATGTCTCTTGGCCTTAGCAGGAATGCGCTGCCTTCATTCGGAGCGGTTGCTCGTTCCATGTGAGCGTTAAAATGTTTGAACACGGAGGAAATCTCTGCCACGAAAACACCATGGACACTGGCAGTTTCAAAGCACTTTCGCTGCAAATCGTACAGCGGTACACCTTTGATTTTAACGCTAATAATGCACAAAGCCGGTTGCTTTGGAAAGCCCGCGGATAATACCTGTAAAAAGTTTTTGGGTGCTTTTGGAAAAGAGATTGAAAAGGCAGCGTGGGCAGAAGGGCTCGAGCCTGGGCACTCAGCAAGGCGAGCTTTCAGGTGGAAAAACAGGGCGTGTTTTCTTAGCGTCAACCTCGGGCAGCTCCCACTATTGTGTGGGGAAAAGGAATGGGTCACAGAGCTCGGGAGCTGCAAGCTTCGGCCAGGCTTTTGCTCGTGGGATGCCACAGGGAGCGAGAAAAGGAAGCCATTAGGAAGCCCGACTTTAGCCGTGATCCCACCGGTAGCTGTCTGGCTTAGAGCCCAAAATCTCTGACTTTGCCTTGGAGTTAGGAGTCCAGGTGCTCAGGTTGACAGCAGCTGGAGCAGCCAGCTGTTGGCACGCGTGCGACCCTGGAGAGAAAAGTGTTTCATGTAGAGCATGGAAAGCTGTTTAATTGGAGGGCTTAGAGGAAGGAATGGAGAAACTAGGGAGGGGGTAGGCTAATGCAGTTAATGGAGCTTTGAGTTGAAACCCAGGGGCCTCGTTTTAATTCCCTTAAGTTTCTTCAACTCTCATTTGGCCTTCAATTGCCTTTTGTTCTATGAGTGGGAGGGTAGTGGGTGGGGTTGAAGACGGGCTTCCCGTAGTTGCTGTGGCCTGCCAGAGGCTCAGTGTTCGAATGCTCTTGCGTTTACGGCAACTGTTGTCATCCAATCATTGTCTCAGTACCGGTGACTTCTTCTGGGACAGTGAAGATGAAGAATCTGCAATGTGTTATGATTGGTAAACTTTCATCAGAATACTCAAGAGGAACATAATAAACTATGTTGCACAATTGAGATTCTTCTCCAAGCTCATACACCAAGCAGTGTTCTGGCTGTGTTAAATATTATTGCATAAAAATTAAGAGCACGACCTTGCTGGAAACGCCTTCACAGTAAAACCACCAAATAAATTGGGATTTTTTTTTATTTTTATTTTTTTGTATACTGAATCGAGGCTCGTGAAAGAGCTAACATTTATTTCACAAACAAATCAACCAGACAAACAAAATATACAAAAAGAGGGAGTGGAAGACAAGATGGGGAGAGAAGGGGAAGCACACAACCACAACATTTCAGAGCAGGGAGAAGTGTGGGAGGGAGAGGGCTTGGGGGCAGGAGGCGTGGGAAGGGGAGAGGGGGGGGGGGGGGGGGGGAGAGGTATAAAACACAAGGGGACCGAAATTAGCGGGGGTAGAAAAGATCAAGGTTTTGGATGGGGGAGTATAAGAGATGGTGGTGAACAGCTGTTTTAAAGACCTGGAGGGTGGAGTGGGATTGAAGAGAGTGAGGGAGTTTGTTCCAGAGGCGGGAGAAAAGAGGAATGAAGGAGTGAAGGTGAGCAGAAAGTCTTGATTTTGGCAGTTTAACCATAAGAGGGTTGCAGGCAGATCTTGTGCGACCTGTAGGAATATTTGGGGGACAGAGCCCAGAGAGGGCTGGGGGGGCAAGGCCAGAGAGGAGTCGGTAAAAGACGGAAAGACCACCAACCTGCCTGCGGTGAGTGAGTGAAAGGCCCTTGGAGTTAGCTTCATCGCGGGAGATTCCAATGATTCTGAACGCTTTGGTTTCAACAGCGGGGGCGGGGGGGGGGGGGGGGGAGGGGGGTAGTAGATTAGGTAGGTAGTAGTTAATCTACTACCTACTACAACAGGTAGTATATTAACCGGAAAACAAACTTTTATATTCATAAACAGAAGTTATGATATATTTTTAGATGCAAGGCTCAAGCAACTGCTCCATGTGGACTATTTCATCGCTTCTGCAGCCACTAGATGTCGCTACCTGTGCCACTGATGCCACCGATGCAGGGTTTAATGTGTTTAGCTATCGGTATGGTTATAAGCTATGGAGTATAACATCATAGAGTGTGACATGTTAATGGATTCACATGTAGAGCACTGTTCATTAAGAGTTGTGTTGTAGCTGTGACTTGGTATGGTTCCGCTCTGAAATTCCAGTGTAGACTTGCAGGGCAAGGCTGATGTCAACCCATTGTTCAATATCAGCAAAAGTATCCCCTTAAGCAAGATGCCATGGAAATTATTAAAATAATTAAGATCTAACTAATCTGCTTGCATATGAGCAGTTGTGGTTATAGTAGATATTGCAACATTCCAGTATAGCGGATGGAAGCAGCAGAGCTGGACGCAACCCATAGGAAGTCCGCACCTCCGATTGGGCCACAACGAATAAAAGGCCAGGCCATCACACAAAGTCACAAAGAAGAGAGCTGAGGGAGCAGAGCGGGATATATGGTGAGTCAATAAATTACGCTACTTTTCATTCCAGCGACACACAGGTGATGGTATGCATGCCCGTCCCTCTCCTGAAATGTAGGATGACACCTCTTCATTCTGTTCTCATTGGGCGACAATCTGGTCTCACATTGGCAAATCATAATCTTGTGATGAGGAAGGTGATGCTGTTGGAAAGGTATGCATGCGAGGTACTACTTTGTCTGTCTGTCTTATCGCATCGATCACCTGTGTGGAGAAACTCATACGGAGTGATCGATTCATGGTGTTAGAAGTTAGATGGTATTGCCAATGGAATTGTCTTTAACCATGGCACCGTGCAAATGATTATCCAAAACAAAGTCAACTTTTGAAATGTGGCATTTAGGTGGGTGCCCAAAATGTTCACAGATGTCCAAAATGCCCAGTGTTTGGAAACATTACAGTAGTAATCAGGTGTTTTCATAATGAAGGGGATAATTTCCTGTCTTGTATTATGATTCAGCGGACGAAATATGGGTGTTCCAAAATGAAGTAGAATCAAAGAGTTCAGCATTGAGTGGAAGCATCCAAAATCTTATGTAGAGAAGTTTCAGGTCCATTAGTCTTTTGGCAAAATCATGATGGTGGTGTTCCACAACATGAACGGTCCACTTTTGATTTTATTCTAAAGGCAGACTGTGACCAGTGCAATGTACTGTGACCAATTCTGCCAATTGTGAAACGAGATTCACAGGCGTCATCCTGGTCTCCTGTCCCAGGGTGTGCTTCTTGCCAGAACTCACATCAGCCTCAGGAGAGGTGGCACCATTGCCAAGCTTAAATGTGAGGTTGTCCCACACCCGCTGTACAGTCCAGACCATGCCCTATCCGACTACCATCTGATTGTGCCCCTGAAGGAGGCCCGATGTGACAAGCACTTCACATGGCTTGATGGTGTCATTAAGGCTGTCCAAATATGGTGAAGCACCAACCGTAATGCTGCAGCCATCAGGAAGATGTGACAACTGCAACGACAACTGCATTGAGATGGGACGGACAACTGCAACTCACTCCTTGGGGGTGTTATGCTAAAAACTGGTCTAATTTATCAACAAAAAGAATTATATATATATATTTTTTTTTTTTTAAATATATATACAGGGTGAGTCAAAAGTAGCGCCCGATTTCTGTTTATATATATACAGACTTGGCATTTAATATGGAATTATTTTTTTTTCTTGACGGGTTTACTTTCTTAACTCAGTATATCAATCTGGTGAGTTTCTTTTACACTTTGGTGATTTATTTGTTAAAAGAACCATGTCACTGATTGTCTCTCGCAGCAAGAAGTCAACAACAGGATTATATCACAGGTGGCGTGGCAAAATGTACGGACAGGTGCATTTGATGATTGGCTTCACAGTCGGGTATACAAGGGTTGTTGCGTTCTGTATTAGTGGAAAACAACTGCTGCACGTCTCCAAAAGTTATTGCCGCTTCCTCTGGAGATGGTCCGTCAACTCGAAAATGCTGTTTGTCATGGAGTGGTGGCTTTACGAAATTACGGCATGAAACAGCGTGCTATTGCTCGGCAGTATGGCATCACTCAAGGTCAGGTGTCAAAGATCCTGAAACGAAATGCTCAGAGGGGTGTCCCTACTCCAATACCGAGGCCAGGACGTCCCCGCAGAACCACAAGGAGGGATGATCGCCAGCTGCACCGGTTAGTCTGCAATGGCCGTACCAAGTCAGCTAATCGGCTTAGGGCTGAATGGCAGCAACTGACAAATGTGCCTGTATCCAGAAGGCTAGTCAACCAATGACTGGTTCAAGCAGGCTATCGTGCCAGGCGTCCCCTGAGAAAGCCACGCCTGACCAGACAACACCGCCAGCGCCGATTGCAGTGGGCCAGAGAGCACCGTCAATGGCAGCCAGGACACTGGAATCACGTGATCTTCAGTGACGAGTTTAGATTTCTGGTTTGTCGTCAAGATGGCCGCATCCGAGTGCGCAGACAAGTGCATGAAGCCTACAACAAAGATTGTATAGTGCCAAGAGTCCAAGCTGGAGGTGGTGGGGTGACCGTTTGGGCTGCTTTTCATGCAGGGGGAAAAACTGACCTGCTTGTTCTGAATGGAAACCTGAACCAGTTCAAGTACAGGGTCATTCTGGAAGAAACATTGCTTCCATTTGCTCGTGCAGCCTTTCGAGGAAACTGTCTTCCAAGATGACAATGCACGGCCTCATCGTGCTCGCATGATCCAACACTTTCTTGCTGACCATGGTGTAGAGCATATGGAGTGGCCTGCCATGTCCCCGGATATGAATCCGATAGAGAACTTGTGGGCAGAATTAACGCGTCAAATAGACCACTTGGACCAGCAGCCGACCTCTGTGCGTGAATTGCAGCAGGCTATTGTCACTGCATGGCAAGCGATTCCTGTCCAAACCTTGGCAAATCTCGTGAACAGCATGCCTCAACGTGTACATGCTCTCCTGAATGCTCGTGGGGGTGACACGAAGTACTGAACTGTAATTTTACTGTCCGTAATCCCAGTCGTAATTTAAGTTTTGTTTTTGTTAAAAAAAATTTTGGCTAATGTGCAAAATAAAGAGATACTTCTGGAAAACGTACAGAGGTTTAACACAGTACTGTCCATGAATTGAGTTCGATATCAGTTTACATCACTTTCAAGGATCAATTTATTTGTTTCGAAATGTCAAATGTGGTTTTTGTTTCTTTTAAAGGTCACTTTAACAAAATCTAGAATAATTTCAACATAATTCCAATGAACTTTTGGTTCTAAGACATCTTGAAAAGTAATTTCACCCCCATAAAAAAAATATTCCATATCAAATGCCAAGTCTGTATGTATATATATATATATATTGTTACTGATCGCGGTTTAGGATGTTGTTTGCCGAGCGAAGGCTCCGCAACCGAACAGTTGTTCCCCGACTCACCCGATTCACCCAGAACTTTGGCCGTATCGCACCGCAGCTGCCCAATCTGGAAAAGACTAAAACGACGAAATGCAAAGAGGAAAAGGAATAAGATGAGAAGACGGACAGAAGAGTAATTGGATTTATTATACACACAAGCAAAAAGACAGCAGTCACGTTTATTTACAACACATAAGACGCAGGTGACACAGTGCAAATACTAGTTTATACAGACTTAATTAAATACCCAGGGACAAGACACACAGAACAAACTCACGTACACAAGAAGGGTGGAAAGGCAGGAGGTGGATGGCTGGAGGGAGAGGAAGGTCCAAGGGGGTCCTGCAGCACGATCAGCGCGTTTAGCAGCCGCCGTTCCTTCGCGGCCCTGCTCAAAACCGCCGTCCAGGCCCCAAGCGGCTGTTGGGTGTTGTTGCTGCTGTGGCCGCCACTTGCTTTGCCAGGACTCGTCTGACTCGTCTGGTCCAAACCCTCAACTCAACAACACTCTTGCACGTCTCCCTGTCCAACCACTCTTTCTCTCTTGGTCCAACCACTCTTTCTCTTTCTTGGTCCAACCACTCTTTCTCTCTCTTGGTCCACTCACTCCTCACCACCGACCACCCCACGCTTCTTGCGCGCGCGCCTTTATAGCGCCTCCGGCGATCAAGCCGCCGGCCTTCAGGACACGCCCATCGGTGTGCTCACCTCGGCCCTGGTTGGTCACGCGACCCTCTGGCTCCGCCCTTGATGACGACGGGCGGGCACGCCCCTCTTCCCCGACCCGAGCACATGTTCAATGGTGGTTTTGGAGGGGATGTAATTGGCAATCGAGGCTTGGCAATGACGAAAGGGGATGTGAAAGGAAATGGAGATTTTGGGGATGGGAATGAAAGGGGATCTATTCTCTTTCACTGGTGCAATGGAGTACTTCAATTAATGGGAGACACAGCCTTACCCTAAAACACAGAATAAGATATAACTATCGAACAGGGGTATTCTATTATTGGCTGACGTGTATGCTTGTGGACTAATTATGGGATGCCCTTTTACCTTTACACAGCTCCGGAGGCAGGGGGCGCAGAATAAACAATAATAATAATAATAAAGCACACAATCAAAAAAATATACAGTCCTCATATCCGCAACACTGCACCCTCCTCCTCTTAGGCACGACCCGGGCCTACAACTTTTTTTATTTAGTGTGACACGTAGGTGTAGTTCCCTCTATTTTTAACCTGACCCTGAGTGCGACAGTTTTAAAACATAAATAAATGTGTCCCGCTGCTCCATTGCACCCTGCCTAACAGACTTACGCCCACAGTTAACCGAATTGCGGAATGGTCTTCAAACTACACACTGACGGTGGGGAGCATTATTTACAATGACGCTATTTTTATTTACAAGACTAACCCAGGACCTGTGATTGTTCTTTCTGGGGGGGAGACAGTCTGCTCTGCATCAATGCACCATGAACGCACCCAAAAACGCACCAATACACACCCAAGCACCAATCGGTGCAGTCACCATTGTTCATCAATGTCCAATCAAAATAAAATCAACAACCCCTAACCCTGCAGGTGGTCTCTTGCTCTTCGGCTCCCTCTGCTGGTTATTATTATTGTCTTCCAGTTGTTGTCATTCTTTCATTTTCTTACTGGCGGCCTATTTGCAATAAAGTGTGCCCAACGTGTCCATTTTTATTTATTTTATTTATGGCCCACAGGGCCGACTACGTGTGGTTCACCTGTGGGGCATCGGTGCCCTGTGGCCAAGGTCCGCCAGCAAGATTTCGGGCCCTCATGGCCGGTTCCAGCAGAGGGGCCATGTCCCAACCCATGGGGTCCATAAGTGGTGCTCGGCCACAGACATGTGGTCCATAATGTGGTGCATCGATGCAGACAGCTGGTTCTGGGAATTCCGGGCGCACAATGGAGGACTCACGCACGCTCCCCTCGGCACCCAATGGCGCACAGGTCATGTGGGAGACAAAAGAGACAATTGAGCGAGGGGTAAGGTCACAAGGGTACACATCAATAAGGCAATGCAAGGCGAAATGCGTACGGAGGGCGAAGTGAGAAAGCTCGTCCCTACCGTACGTCACCCCCCTGTCACCTACACTACCCTTGCCCTTACCCCATATTTACAAAATCTACCCATTTACAAATTCGTCACTACTGTCACGTCTTCCCCATATTTCTCCTATACCAAATTCGTCTCCACAATCCCTCTACTTCAAAATTTGCCATCACCAAATTCATCATCAATCCTCATAAGGAGGAAGAGATGGAACATCAAAGCACAATGTCACACCCACGTCATGATGCGTCTCACAATCCAAACATTTGCACAGTAAAAAATAATCAAAACATGGCATGGTGTGGAGTACCTGTCACCTCAGGTGAGTGGATGCAGATGGTGCGAGGAGACTCCAATCCTAACTATCCTCTAAATGACCTTAACACACTTTACACTACCTGGGGTCTCTCCCTGCCAATCCATTGGCCAACTTACACTATGGGTTCTAAAAACCAATTCCCATTGCCCAAACTGTGGTGCTTCTCAATTTGGGGTCTCACTCCCCCGATTCATCTCCCGGTGCCCTTGCACAATTTCTGGGCTGTGACGTGTAGCTCTCCCAGCAGGTCTACCCACCTGCACACCTCCACCACTGTAGTTGCCACCCGAGCTTACCTAGCTCCTCACCCTAACCTAACTAACTGGGGAAGACCCCTCCTGGCTCTGTCACCCCACTCGGTGCCCTCTGGCACTGGGCTACCCGGGTCCGTCCTCCGGATCCTCGGGCCCCATCCACAACAACTACTACCGGCTCCCAGAGCCCACCTGCGGCCTCACCTGGCCGACATCCTCACAGTGGTGGAGTGCCCAAACCAACTACACACACTAACAGGCTACACGCCCAGCCATTTCCACAACACTAAGGCACCCATCCAATCACCATTCTTCCACCCGCACCACAGATGCCAATATCCAACCACAATTTACCTGTACCCTCTACCTAACACTTACACTACCCGCCCCGGGTATCCGTGATGGGGGTCCACTCTTCCCCCATTCACACCTTCGCACCATCCACTCCACTCCATAGTTTCCACCATACTCACTCCACTACCATCCATTCCAATACTCCATACCATTTATTCCATACACCTGTCCTCCATTCACCTGTCGTTGCACACCTGTGCAATCATACCTGGTGCCACCTGCACCCTCCTCCTCTTCCTGGACCAGTTGGTCAACACAACACACATCACCATCACTCACTCATACACTGCTCCACACACCTGTTCAGTTGCACACCTGTGCAATCACACCTGTTCAATCACACCTGTTCAATCTTCAAACACACGGCATCATCTCAGCTAACTACTCCCCTCTGAAACTTGCGCTTCCCAGTCGTCCCTTTTAACTATTGCGCTCCCACGTCATTATCATCCACGCTAATCTACCTACGTCCCCACTACAGGTATCCTTGTCACTAACTAACCTTAACGTCACCTAATGTCATCTTCGCTAGATCCCTACACACAATATCCTAACCCACCCGGGCTAGTTTTCACTGCCATCAACCCCATAAGCTAGTGCTCCTTTGCCCCCCCTCGCCGTGAGGGATGGTGGATTGCCCATCCCACCACATCGGGGAGGTCCCACTATCAATTTTGCTCGTCCAAATTCCAACCCATTCAAAAATTTCCCCTTTACTGCCAATTCTACCCACTATTATAAATTTCGTATCAAATCACTACCATCATCATCACAGTCCGCTATATCCTAGCCTCGGTGCGTCATGACATCATTAAACTCGGTTCGTAAAGCCGAGCAATGAATTCGGGTGGTTTGGTCGCCTGCAGGTTGAATCTGTCCGGCTTTCGGTTCAAGGGAGGTGGTTTGGTTGGACCGAGGTTCCACGCACCATCTCGGCGCGGCACCTTGCGGTCCCGGGCCCGATGGCTCAATCTCCCCCGGTCGGAACCCCGTCCCCACGAGGGGGCACCGTGCCGCTTCCTCCCACTCCCCCTTGAACCGGACCGGTCGCCTCGCCCGACAAAGCCCGGACTCGACCGTGCGGGGCGGGGCCAAGCCCGAATCGGCAACGACGCTTCGAAGAGAAACGACGCAGCTTCGATCCGCGCCGGGCCCTGCATCCAACAAAGCACGCCGCGCCCCGAGCGCTCGCATCGGCTATCCGTCGCCCTAACCGCTAACCCGGTTACCGTCGATGCTTCACTTGCATGCTCACACGCATACGCTACCCCTTTCACCCTCACAAAACCCGGCGTTCCAACGCCGTCCGTACATTCCACCAACGCACTCCCTGTTACAAACCACACCTCTCGCGCACACCTCGGTCCACACCTCTCCTCCGTTACGCCCTCCGTAACACTCACCATGGGCGTGCACTCTGGCATCCACCCACTAACGCGCTCAGATGGGCTCTCCCACACTCGCGCCATGACCAACTCAGGTGTGCTTCCTCGCACACCCTCAACCATTCCAAGCGTGCATTCTCGCACCCGCTCCACCACCAACTCACTCCTCGTGTCACTCTCACCCTCGCACGTACACTTCGTACACCCCGACGTGCATTCTCGCTCGCACTCGGTTTCACACTCGCGCTCCGATGTGCCCTCCCGCACCTGCGCCATCACCAACTCACTCTCCGTGTCACACTCCGTACACCCCGACGTGCATTCTCGCTCGCACTCGGTTTCACTCCCACACTTTATAACACACCCACTCGCCGACGCACACTTTTTCCTCACACGCGTGCCATTTCCACTCACACGGGACCCCTCACCAACGCCCGGATGCTTCCTCGATCCCAAGCGCGTGAAAATTCTTTTGTCGCCAAACATCCTCTTACAAAATCTCCCCGCACAATATACAGCACGTCTCACCTTCGGGGTTCTTCTTTCTCCCTGCACCAAAACCTGCAAACTTCCATTCGGGTTAAGTACAGCATCGTGATGTGAGCAGGGACTTTGTACATAATCCATTTCTCCCTGCAATTCCCGGGCTACCTCCGTCATCTCTTCAATTTTAATTCCCAGCACTGCTTTTTCTTTATTCACCTCGACGACCGTTGGCTTTAATAAAATTCCCTCTACCTCATCGGTCGCCGGCTTTTCCAAACCCCGTGTCGCGATTTCTACCCCCGTCATTGTACCCGTGCTTTCCTCCGCTTCTCTCAACCGGCGCTTCTCGACCCGCGTTACCTCCTCGTGCACCCCTGGGACCCTCTCGCCCACCATGCGGTCTCTGTCCCTCTGCTCCATATCGGCCCTCATTCCGTTCGTTTTTGTATCAATTTTGTTTCCCAAGTCATTTTTGAATTGCTCCCTCACCTCGGCCATAAGGGCCTCCATTTCAGCCATAAATGATTGCACGTCTTCCACCGTTGGTACAAAGTGCGCGGCTCTATTTGGTGCCGCTGTAACCACGTGCGCGAGGCCGCCATTTTGTGCGTCTGATACTCCCTCAACCGCCTCCTCATTGCTCCCCTCCATTTGATCCTGGATTACTCCTAACCCCTCCTCTAGCTCACCCACCGGCATTCGATCGCCTTGACCAGCCATGGCGCGATTTCAAAATTCGAGTTTTCCTTTAAAACAAAATCAAATTTCGGTGACTTTATAATTTTGACCAAATTTTTTTTTTAGATGTTTTAAAAAAAAATTTGGTTCGGGCCTCGAATCTCACTCCTCGACACCAATTGTTACTGATCGCGGTTTAGGATGTTGTTTGCCGAGCGAAGGCTCCGCGACCGAACAGTTGTTCCCCGACTCACCCGATTCACCCAGAACTTTGGCCGTATCGCACCGCAGCTGCCCAATCTGGAAAAGACTAAAACGACGAAATGCAAAGAGGAAAAGGAATAAGACGAGAAGACGGACAGAAGAGTAATTGGATTTATTATACACACAAGCAAAAAGACAGCAGTCACGTTTATTTACAACACATAAGACGCAGGTGACACAGTGCAAATACTAGCTTATACAGACTTAATTAAATACCCAGGGACAAGACACACAGAACAAACTCACGTACACAAGAAGGGTGGAAAGGCAGGAGGTGGATGGCTGGAGGGAGAGGAAGGTCCAAGGGGGTCCTGCAGCACGATCGGCGCGTTTAGCAGCCGCCGTTCCTTCGCGGCCCTGCTCAAAACCGCCGTCCAGGCCCCAAGCGGCTGTTGGGTGTTGTTGCTGCTGTGGCCGCCGCTTGCTTTGCCAGGACTCGTCTGACTCGTCTGGTCCAAACCCTCAACTCAACAACACTCTTGCACGTCTCCCTGTCCAACCACTCTTTCTCTCTTGGTCCAACCACTCTTTCTCTTTCTTGGTCCAACCACTCTTTCTCTCTCTTGGTCCACTCACTCCTCACCACCGACCACCCCACGCTTCTTGCGCGCGCGCCTTTATAGCGCCTCCGGCGATCAAGCCGCCGGCCTTCAGGACACGCCCATCGGTGTGCTCACCTCGGCCCTGGTTGGTCACGCGACCCTCTGGCTCCGCCCTTGATGACGACGGGCGGGCACGCCCCTCTTCCCCGACCCGAGCACATGTTCAATGGTGGTTTTGGAGGGGATGTAATTGGCAATCGAGGCTTGGCAATGACGAAAGGGGATGTGAAAGGAAATGGAGATTTTGGGGATGGGAATGAAAGGGGATCTATTCTCTTTCACTGGTGCAATGGAGTACTTCAATTAATGGGAGACACAGCCTTACCCTAAAACACAGAATATGATATAACTATCGAACAGGGGTATTCTATTATTGGCTGACGTGTATGCTTGTGGACTAATTATGGGATGCCCTTTTACCTTTACACAGCTCCGGAGGCAGGGGGCGCAGAATAAACAATAATAATAATAATAAAGCACACAATCAAAAAAACATACAGTCCTCATATCCACAACAATATATATATATATATATATATATATATATATATATATATATATATATATATATATATATATATATATATATATATGTATATATACATATATATATATCTATATATTGTTACGGGTCGCGGACAAGATGTTACTTTGGGCCGAGCGGATGGTCAACCGCGACCGTTACAGGATCCCCGATTGGCCCGACTCCCCCAACGTTGACCAGATCGCGCCACAGATATTCAATTTGGAAACCTCTAAAGCGACCGAAAGAGAAGGAAGAGAGAAGAAGACAGAGTACGGAGGAATAACAGGATTTATTATACACACAAGCAAAAAGAAGGAGCGATCAAAGTTATTTACAAGCAATGGATGGAAGAAGCAATCACACAGTGAATCGTTAGCTTATCTATGCAGTTTACTTAACCCCAGGACAACAATTAAGACAGACGACGTTCACACTTACACGGGGGAAATTGCAGGCAGGAATGGCGGAGGTGGGTTGCTGGAGAGGGAGGCAGGGTCAGGTCCCTGCAACCGGCAGGGCTGGAGGTAGCAGCTCCCACTCTTCGCGTTTTTGGCGGGAAAACCCTCGGTCGCGTCGACGCTGCTGATGCTGTGGACGTCACGTGCTGGCTCGGTCACACCTGCTCCTCTCCTTCTGGTGGAGCCGTCTCCCTCCTCTCAGCGCGTCTCTCCAAAGCTTGTTTCATCTCCAAGTACCTCTCCTTTTTGGAGCGTCTCTCATCTCTCATCTCACAGCTCATCTCTCCTCTCACAGCTCATCTCTCATGTCATCTCATCTCTCTTGTCATCTCATCTCTCATGTCATCTCTTCTCTCATCTCTCATCTCACAGCTCATCTCTCCTCTCACATCTGCCGAAGCAGTCCCTTCCAGTCGCTTTTATTACTCGGGTCGGAATCAAGCCGCCGGCTGCGAGGGCACGCCTACCGGGTCGCTCACCGCGGTGCTGGTTGGCTGTTAGGGCTGTCCGATTCCCCCTTTGATCATGACGACATGCCACGCCCGTGAGTTGGCGGCTCCTACCCCCCTCTTCTCCGAGATTAGCACATGGGCAATGACGGCTTGCGGGATTGAACACCACTCGCACCGCTTTTGAAAGGAACTTTGGAGAGCGGAGATGATTGGGGAAATTGAAAGGGGCCTACGCTTATTTCGTTTGATACAATGCAGAGTCAATCTAGTGGGAAACACATATTTAGCCTACATAGAATAAGGAAATAAGCTATTTAAAAAGATATATCGTGGCCTGTCTGTAGGTTCATGGAATTAACTAGGGGGACGTCTTTCGATCTTATTTACTCTACGAGGGCCAGTTAAAACACAGCAAACCAGTTCTCACATTCTTTACACTTTCCAAATTCGTTACAATATATATATATATATATATATATATATATATATATATATATATATATATATATATATATATATATATATATATATATATATATACAGTCATCCCTCGTTTATCGCGGGGGTTACGTTCCAGAACCCCCCGTGATAGGTGAAAATCCGCGAAGTAGAAACCATATATTAATTTTATTATTTTTATATATTTTAAGCCTTTAAAAACCCTCCCCATTAACCCTTCCTTTAACATGTCGAGGAGTTTCACCTTCTCTACGATATTAAGCATCTTCCTCTGGCGCTTAGGTTCAGTGCCAGAACCCTTCGAAGACGCAGAACGTTTACCCGTCATTGTAGGGCTTGAAACAACTACACAATTTTACAAAAAATGCACAAAAACACAACACCGCAGGATACTGAACAGCGTGCTCTGATTGGTCGCGTCTCATCCATCTGCCAATAGTGTGCTGCGTACGAAATCATCTGGGCAAACTAGCGCAAGCAACCCAAGCTTGGTTTTCCATACGCGCGATTCTTTGTCTACTCATTTATAATGCGTATTTTATTTCGATTTACTGTAATATTCTTTTAATATAGGTTTTAATTAATGTGTTATATTTTTTTAAATATAATTATTAAATTTTTAGGCTAGAAAATGCTTATTTTACCGCAAAAATAATTAAAATCTAAAAAAATAAAAATACCTATAGGCCGCAGAATCCCGCGATATAATGAAAAATCCGATATATTAATTTTACATATACTAGCGAGAAAAACCCGCGATGTACCGAAGCTGCGAAAAGTGAAGCGCGATATAGCGAGGGATGACAGTATATATATATATATATATATATATATATATATATATATATATATATATATATATATATATATATATATATATATATTGTTGCGGATACGGGGGACGGCACTCCCGTTAGCATGGGGGGGTTAATCCCCTGGTCCTGTTAAGCTGGCCGTCCGCCGGTCCTGGAAGTGTGACGTCACTTCCGGTCGGTGGTGAGTAGGGTTGTAAGCCCAATCCGTCCGACTACCTAATTACCACCACCGGCCGTAAGCGAGGAGATACTCCCACCCGGGCCGCAGCGTGATTGGATGCGCCGAGCGAAGCGAGCTGCGACTCGGGCCGTTAACAAAGGACTAAACCCGACTCCGAGCGTTGGCCGAATCGTGCCACAGGTACTCAATTGGGAAGGGACTAAAGCGATCGGGGGAAGAAGAAACCAAAGTAAAGGAAGAACAGATATTTATTAATTATGTACACGAAACCCGAAGAGGAAATGAAAGAAGGGCATTTACAAGGAGAGGAAGAAGCAGGTACACAGGGCAGCCTTAAGACAGTCTTATGTTACCATACGCCCAAACAGAACAAACAGACTCACACGAATACGGACTGGCAGGAAGGAATGGCTGGAAGGGGAAGAAGGTCCAAGCAGATGGCAGGGCAGGAAGGTCTGGGCAGATGCACAGCGTCGAGGTCCGCTCCAGTCCATGCTCCGGGCTCCAGTCCACGCTCCGGGATTGAGGCGAAACCCGGCGGCAGCTGCACGTATATTTTCACGCGGGCTGACAATGTGAATATATCGCGTAATGTCAGCGGACCCACTCTTCTGCCTCACGATCCTTCGCACTCATCTCCCTCTCACTCATCTGGTGAAGCAGTCCCTCGCAGCCGCTTTTATTGGGCGTTCTTGTATCCAGCCGCCGGCTCCTATGACACGCCTACCGGTCGGCTCACCTCGGCCCCGGTTGGCCGGCGAGGGCTCGCTGGCTCCACCTCTGATGGTGAGTTGATGTGCCACACCTTGTTCTTGTGTCCCGCCCCCCTTTTTCCTCGGCCTGAGACCGCATGTTCAATGGCGGCTTGGGGCCATCAAACAAACCAAGACAAGGGGCAGCGAACGCTGCCCTACCGCTACTGCACTTTGAAGAGCGGGAGATGATTGGGGAAATTGAAGGGGCCTATCTTATTTGATTAATGCAACGCAGATTCAACTATTGGGAACAGATCCTTAACTAAAAACACATAATAATGAGATAACTACAGAGAGGTCCTATGGTGTTCTACGTGTTGTACATGGACTAACTAGGGTGCGATCTTTAATAAAGCCAAATAATGGGGATATTTACAGGGGATTATTTATAAGGGAACATTTACCAAAATTTACAAAGTGAAGGTTCTAAAAACCGTGACAATATATATATTTCTGTCAGTTGATTGTTTGTTTGCCATTTGTATTACAGTGTACAAGAAGGTATAAATAAATGAATGACATATTTATCTAACCATATATTCAGGGGAAAATTATTACGGAAGTGTACCAAGCTGTTTTACTTGCAATTTTCAAAGTGCCCTCCCTCGTGATCGATGCACAATTGCAGCCGAGCAGGCACAGAGTGGCACACATGCTTGCAGAGTTCGATATCAATTTCTGCAAACTTTGCATTGATTTGAGCCTTCAATTCCTGAATGGTACGAGGCTTTTCACGATAAACAAGGTCTTTCATGAACCCCCAAAGAAAGAAATCTGGAGGTGTAAGGTCTGGGGAGCGTGCCGGCCACTCGATCGGACCGCGGTGGCTGATCCACTTTCCGGGAAAGTTTTCATCAAGCCCAAAGCTGATAAACTTTCGAAAGCTGATAAAGATAAACATGTCATTCATTTATTTATACCTTCTTGTACACTGTAATACAAATGTCAAACAAACAATCAACTGACAGAAATATATAATATACAAAAAAACAGAAATTGGGCGCTACTTTTGACTCACCCTGTATACAGTCACATGAAAAAGTAAGTACACCCCATGTAAAGTTTTGACTTTTTCAACATATTTCAACGTACAGCTATTTGATCTTCATTTCAACAATATTGAAAGATAAAGGTGATATAATATAACAAATATCATGAAACATTTACATTTTGTAGCCCATGGTATAATTTAAATAAACATAAATGCAAATTTCGCATATATATATATATATATATATATATATATATATATATATATATATATATATATGTATATATTGCTACAGTTCTGAGATTTGTACATATGACATCATTAAAGGCTAAAGGTTTGCCCCCCATAGTTAGTCCATGAGCAACACGTAGGCCCACTTAGAGTATTAGTTATGTCATAGTATGTGTGAGTATATGCCATTTCCCTAGTAATATCTGCGTTGTGTAAAGACATGAGCTTACGTCCCTTCATCTTGCGCCACCCTCCAGTTCCACCTATGGGCATAATCGATCCCGCGCCCCAATTGGCTGATCCCACATTTTGTTACGCTTTGGGCTACCCGCAGCGGTTTGTTACGCTTTGGCTGCCAGCAGCGTTCGCTGCCCTTTGTTCGCTCGCTAGTCGAGTAGCTCGAGGTAGGCCTGAGAAGAGGGAGGAGCGCGGGGGTCCGGGTTTGGCGGCGCAAGGCAGCGCGTCAGAGGCGATGACGGTAAGGGCCACCAGCCAACCAGGGCTCTAAGGGCATGGCGTGATAGGGCATGGTAAGGCGCGTCTAGCAAGTGCTGGAAGGTTTGCTGGGCAGGGCTATATAAGTCGCTGCACAAAACCCTTGAAGAGGACTCGCGTGCACACGATAGTGGCGAAAGGACTGACCGGAAGAACTTCGAGGATTCATGAGAGAGGACTGCAGTGAGGACTTGCACGAGAGAGAACACTTGATTGTATTGGCGTTTCGAAGCTTGGAACGGTATTCGTTTATTACGTACGCGGCTACAGCCAAGCCAGCTGATAGCGAATATTCCAGCCCCATGGATAAAACGCGGTAATAGCCTGCGAGTGATTAACCGCCAGAGCCCTCCCCTACCGTTCGCCCCGCAAATAGCCCAGTGTGTCCCAACGGCACCATACGAACTCCTCCCTGCTATTTGAATCCATCTTCACGGTACGAGCTGGGGACCGGAGAGAGAGAGCTGCCCGGACGCCATCCCTGGACACGCTGGTGACGATCAACCTGTTCATCTGCAATCCCTGTGTGAGTGTCTGTGTGTGAGACGGGCCCGTTTGTCTTGGGAGTAAGTTAAGACTGTTATTAAGGCTGCACTGTGTCTTCTTTTTCTCATCAATGTAAATAGTGTGAATAAATCTTGTTTTTCCTTTTCTTCTGAATTCGACCGCTTTTGTGACTTCTCCATTGGGTAAGCGTGGCACGAATAAGAACCGCTCGGATCGGGGTCTAGTAATGAATAACGGCTCGGATCACGGGTTCGCTACCGCTCGGCGTATCCACCAACACCCGTGATTCGGGCGAGGCTTATCTCCTCGTTTCAGGGCAGCGCCAGTACTTAGGTAATAGCGAATCTGGTCCTCCAACCCTATTTAGCGCTGTCCGGAAAGGACGTCATAGGCCTCGGGTCGCGCCTGGTCAGTCAAAGACAAGGGGACTAATCCCCCCTTGGTAAGGGGAGAAGGCCGGCGTTGAGATCCGCAACAATATATATATATATATATATATATATGTATGTATCCCTGTGTGAGTGCTCATATATATATATATATATGTATGTATGTATGTATGTATGTATGTATGTATGTATGTATGTATGTATGTATGTATGTATGTATATATATATATATATATATATATATATATATATATATATATATATATATATACAGGCTGTATCAGAATAACGTGGGTAATAACGATATCCCGCCATCTTTTTGACCAAGGAAGCTGAAATTTGGGCACAATAGTGAACATGTGCTTTGGCAAAAACAGTATTTTATATTTTTTGATGAAGTATATTCATTTATTAATTACTTAATTAATTATCGATTTATTATGTACTGGCAGGGGAAGGGGGGAGGGAGGGAGGAGGTAGGAGAGGGAGGGGTGAGGAAGGGAGTGGGGGGAGTGGTAGGGGGTTCATCACCTTTTCGTTCAATATATGCTGGTGTATGTGGCATTCATCACATTTCTGAGTTAAGTATGATGCGATCAGGAAGAAGAAGAAGCCTGACAACCAAATTTCGTACACTTCCGGAATTGTTTGATTTATTTGTATTCAAATGTCTGGTGATTGTTTTGTATTTATATATGCGAATGTGTATTTCATTGTCAAGTACTCCCCATGGGGAATAAGATACACTGCATGACCAAAAGTATGTGGACACCCCTTATCTATATAATAATAGCGTAAGGACTCGACTTTGTTATCCCTTTTACGCCGCACCCAGTGACCCGATGCCCACGGCACTAATGGATTTACGATCTACGAACCGCGCTCTTTGTTTATCACGTACAGCCATACTCGAAAAATCTGAATTAGCCGACGTTGGGGCCCAAAAGCATCCGATTAACTGCCGATACGACACCATCTTACCACGCCATCGTATTGGCGTCTGCTGGGCGAAGGCGAAGCAAGCCTCCGCTGATTGGACAGGCGAAGGCGAAAGCAAGCCGTCCACTGAGTGGACAATCCAGAGCATGCATTTGTGCCGGTGTCGGCGATCGTTGTTCATATACGCACTCTTCATTCTCATCTTTCTTCCTAACTCTTACTCGGACAAGCAAATCCCCTATGCCATCCATAATGGTACACTCTATCCATACACCACATCCTCCCTTCCGTGGATGTTCCACGAGTTTCGGCTAGTCTATATAATAATAGCATAAGGACTCGACTTTGTTATCCCTTTTACGCCGCACCCAGTGACCCGATGCCCATGGCACTAATGGATTTACGATCTACGAACCGCGCTCTTTGTTTATCACGTACAGACATACTCTAAAAATCTGAATTAGCCGACGTTGGGGCCCAAAAGCATCCGATTAACTGCCAATACGACGCCATCTTACGACGCCATCGTATTGGCGTCTGCTGTGCGAAGGCGAAAGCAAGCCGTCCACTGAGTGGACAATCCAGAGCATGCATTTGTGCCGGTGTCGGCGATCGTTGTTCATATACGCACTCTTCATTCTCATCTTTCTTCCTAACTCTTACTCGGACAAGCAAATCCCCTATGCCATCCATAATGGTACACTCTATCCATACACCACATCCTCCCTTCCGTGGATGTTCCACGGGTTTCGGCTAGTCTATATAATAATAGTGTAAGGACTCGACTTTGTTATCCCTTTTTACGCCGCACCCAGTAACCCGATGCCCATGGCACTAATGGATTTACGATCCACGAACCGCGCTCTTTGTTTATCACGTACAGCCATACTCGAAAAATCTGAATTAGCCGACGTTGGGGCCCAAAAGCATCCGATTAACTGCCGATACGACGCCATCTTACAACGCCATCTTATTGGCGTCTGCTGGGTGAAGGCGAAGCAAGCTGTCTGCTGATTGGACAGTCGAAGGCGACAGCAAGCCGTCCACTGAGTGGACAATCCCAGAGTGGTGCTATGCCGATTCCTATTATGAATCCATTCATTTTTCAAAAGTATATCGTAGCGTTGTCATTTAAGTAGATTGCAATAAATACGTTGTTCATATATGCACTCTTCTTTCTCATCTTTCTTCCTAACTCTTACTCGGACAAGCAAATCCCCTATGCCATCCATAATGGTACACTCTATCCATACACCACATCCTCCCTTCCATGGATGTTCCACGGGTTTCGGCTAGTAATTAGTGGATTCGGCTATTTCACCCACACCCATTGCTGACACTTATATATAATCAAGCACACAGCCATGCAATCTCCGTAGACTTTGGCAGTAGAATGGGCCATATTGAAGAGGCCAGTGACTTTCAACGTGGCACCGTAACAGGATGCCACCTTTTCAACAAGTCAATTCGTCAAATTTATGCCCTGCTAGAGCTGCCCTGGTCAACTGTAAGTGCTGTTATTGTGAAGTGGAAACGTCTAGGAGCAACAACAGCTCAGCTGCAAAGTGGTAGGCCACACAAGCTCACAGAACGGGACCGCCGAGTGCTGAAGCACGTAGCACGTAAAAATCGTCTGTCCTCGGTTAAAAACACTCACTACCAAGTTCCAAACTGCCTCTGGAAGCAACGTCAGCACAACAACTGTTCGTTGGGAACTTCATGAAATGGGTTTCCATGGCCGAGCAGCCGTGCACAAGCCCAATATCACCATGCGCAATGCCAAGCGTCGGGTGGAGTGGTATAAAGCTCACCGCCATTGAACTCTGGAGCAGTGGAAAAGCGTTCTCTGGAGTGATGAATCATGCTTCACCATCTGGTAGTTCAACGGACTAATCTGGGTTTGGCAGATGCCAGGAGAACGTTACCTGCCCAAATACATAGTGCCAACTGTAAAGTTTGGTGGAGGAGGAATAATGGTCAGGGGCTGTTTTTCATGGTTTGGGCTAGGTCCCTTAGTTCCATTGAAGGGAAATGTTTATGCTGCAGCATACAATGACATTCTATATGATTGTGACAATGTCCCCATGCACAAAGGGAAGTCCATACAGAAATGGTTTGTCGAGATCGGTGTGGAAGAACTTGACTGGCCTGCACAGAGCCCTGACCTCAACCCCATCGAACACCTTTGGGATGAATTGGAATGCCAACTGCGAGCGAGACCTAATCACCCAACATCAGCCCGACCTCACTAATGCTCTTGTGGCTGAATGGAAGCAAATTCTCGGAGCAATGTTCCATCATCTAGTGGAAAGCCTTCCCAGAAGAGTGGATGCTGTTATAGCAGCAAATGGGGGACCAACTCCATATTAATGCCCATGATTTTGGAATGAGATGTTAGATGTTCAAGTGTCCCCATACTTTTGGTCATGTAGTGTATGTTGATGATGTCATCGGTGCCTTCATTATGACGTCACAATTCTACAAGTACAACGTTTGATCTGATCAGTATGAAAAAAAAAATTCTCTACAATTGTTGGTCCGATTGACAGTAAATTTTCACCATAGGAAGGCCTTCGCCTGTATAATTTTTGTCATAATTATGACGTCATAGGTCACACGGTTCAATAATCAATTAATCACTTAAATATATATATATATATTTTTTTTTTGATTAAGTAATTATTTCATTACTTTTCAAAAAGTTACAGCTTTAGATGAAACACTGGTGGTTTGGATATGCTATTAGCCAATTAAGAAAATATTTTTTTATGATTATTATTTATTTATTTTAATTATGCTATTCATCAATTAATTAATCAACTATTGTGCAACACACCCTCCCAATTCCGTCTCCATGTGCTGCACTGCGGCAATACCCTTTACAGAAGGTACCCCTGCAATGTCACGTGCTGGAGCATATGTTATTTATTTATTTGGCATGGGAGTGGTGTACATTGAATGTATCTATACTTGTTTTCTATTCTCACTACCCACCCCTACCTCAAACCATTTACTTGTGGTTTCTATGGGTTCCTCCCTTTTCCCTCTCTCCTCTTCCTGTTTGTTCATCACCTTAGTTTGTCTCCGCCTTGTCCCATTGCCCCTCTGTCATTGCATTTCCCTCTACCCTCTGTCCCCACACTGCTATATGAGACTGTTATGTGTACAAATTTAACAACTAAAGAATAAGTTGATTTTAAACCTGATAGAAACCTAATGGCAAATGATCTAGGGGGTGTTGAGGAGATTTTGAGGCACCATGGGAGCATGTCTCTATTCAAAAAAAAATTTTTTTTTTAAGTATTCTGACAAATCGTCCACCTGCAACAGGTGCATGATTTCTCAGCGTGAGTCGATTCAATCGGGTAAAGCCTCCGCAAAGCCTCTGTAATATCATCCAGGGTTTCTCTAAGCATATATGCAATTAAGTTCCTAGGTAGATTTCCCACGTGCACATAACTGCTGGTGCAAAACAATGTTACGTTGAGCAAATGTGGCCGAGCATAATCACAAGATTTATTAAACACGCAATTTAAAAGCGAGAATGATAATTACAAAACATCATCCAACCAAACCTGGCACTTTCCTTTGCACTAATACCTTCCAGTATGCAATACGCTTCGCCTAATCTTCATCCAGCCTCAAATTGCAAGGCCCATCTGGGTCTAATTCCTCATGATTTCCGTCTCCCGCAAAACATCCACCACATCGGTGGGCTTTACACCATGGCTGTTCGAACCCCTCCCTTATTGTTAACTTCCATGATGGCTTGAGCACCTGCAAGGTAGAACCCATAGGTATCTCCGGTATGAGCATGCTGGAATGAGTTAATAGCTGGAGTTTTAAACAAACAACAGATTTTATTTGAATATTTCTGTTTGTTGCTGGGAGATATCTAACCATCAGCTCCATTGTCAACAATTGATTTTCAGTACCAAAAGGTTATGAAGATTCTTTGTAAACTGAACATACAGTGAAAATCTATTTCAGGATATCTGTGTGGAAGGATGTCCATTTCTTCCCAATCTGGTTCTGTGGTCCTTTCCCAGAAGGATTCCTTTCATAGCAAACTATGTCTGGAGTGATGTTAAGTTGAATGTCCCATTTGCAATCCCTTTGAGGGAAACTATTACATGGTATATTTTGCAAAGACTAGTACACCCGCTCACTACGGGAGTGGAAAAAGGGTCATTCCTCTTTGGGGTATGTAGATTACTGTCGATCTATGGTCTGATCTCAAGAACATTGGGTGTGTGTTCATTTACCAAGTTTCTTGTGGAGATATCGCCAAGTGGTTTCAGCATTTGAGCAAGCACTCCATTCAAAACCGTTAAGGAACGGCTGGCTTGGCAAGCGCTAGCTAGCTGCTTGGTAAAGGAGCACAAGCCGAGCTTCTCCCTTTCAGTTTCGTATCAAACAGCAGGAGCGAGTTTCAAAAGTTCGCTACGAAAAATGCCACGGTAGCGGCAGAAAGCGCCATGTTATTAACCCAACATTTGTGGGGTATATAGAGCACAGTAGATCTTCGCTCAGTTCTGTAAGTGAATCTTACTTCAAGGATGTCAGGATTCCTCCAAATTTCTTCATTTAATGTTATAATGAGCATTAGCGACTGTTTAAAAAGCTAAGCATACGTGTTTGTGGTTTACAATATTTTTACTTCCTGTAGAAGCCGTTGCTCCCACAGAAACGCCATTACAACTATAAGCGATACACGTTTTCACTGCAGGAAAAACGCCTTGGGGAAGTGGGACATTATTATTATTAATATTGTTTTGTAATAACATTAACAATATGCGATTATCATTAATTTTGTTATTAAAAGCGTCTTTGGAAAAATGCCACGATAAATCTTCTTCTTTGGACAAACACCACGATGAAGCTAATTTAACATTGATATACACCTCAACACGCAACGCCATTGACGGCGATGGCAGGGGAAACCCGCTCGGAGGAGAAACTCCCCTTAGGGAGGGGGGCAAATGAATGCACTACAACCTTCATTATGTAACCCTTCATCATCCTGTCAAGTTTGGTTGAGATTGGATAAGTAACGACGGAATGTATTGGCGTGAAAAATTCATCAGACAGACAGACAGACAGACACACTAAATGACGTATTTTAGTATGATGATGATGATATGGTTGATCTGTGGTTTGCTATTTCTCTGTTGGAATTGTGTTACCATTAGTCCCGCTATCATTGCGTGGGTGATTTGGGAGTGGGAGGATGGTTTAACGGGGATAGAATGGATGATGGATTTTTTGACAGGGGATGATCTGAAATGGTGGTGAATAGTTGTCTTGAAGACCTGGAGGGTAGGAAAAAATTTGAGAGAATGTGGAAGTTTGTTTCACAGGTGGAAAAAATAGGAACAAATGAGTGGAGGAGAGCAGTGATTTTGGATTTAGGTAGTTTCACCAGAAGGGGGTTGCTGGCAGACCACAACCACCCTGCAGAAACCTGAGAGGGGACAAAGCAAGGAGAGGGCAGAGGGTGCAAGACCAGAAAGGTGGTGGTAGAAGACAGAGAGACCATCGACCTGCCACTCAAACTATTAGGCCCAAAGACTCATCTTAATCGTGGAAGATTCCAATAATCCTGAAGGCCTTGGTTTCCACAGCATCAAGCTCAGGAAGATGTGAGGCAGGAGAGCCATCCCAGAGGGGAGAGCACAACTCCATCAAGCTGCGGATGAAGGCCCAGTAAGTTGATAAGGGTTCAAGTGTGGCAAGGAAGAACTTTGCATGATGGAATATGCTCAGTCAGACACTGGTTTTGGCGCTCAACTTTGAAATATGGATTGCCCAAGAAAGATCATTGCTGATTGTGAGACTCAAGAGTTTGAGAGACTTTTTCCAAAAGTTTGAGTGACCCCTCGAATGAAAGTGAACCTTTCTCTTTCTTTCTCTTTCTCTTTCTCTCTCTCTGTAAATGGGAGGGTTTGCCAGACAGTCCTTTTGGGGAGAGAGAGAGTGACAGTGTGAGATCTTTCAGGATTGAGATTTGTCATTCTTCCCCACACCCATTATTTGTCCAGGTCTCCATATATTTTGTCCCTCAACCCTCCTGTTGATATATTTACCCCTTCTTCTTCTACTGTTCCTTCTCTTTGGCTACATCGTGATTTTGGCTACATTTGGCTACATTTGGCTTCCAACTCTTCCACGAGCCTAGACTTTGTATACAACAACAAAAATTGGCTTTGGCATTTCTGCTGATCGTGGTGAATATCATGTCTGCTTGGACAATTAGCCCGTCCCTTGCACAGCAGGAGACGGGTTTTGTAATCACTTCTGTCTGTCTGTCTGTGCGTGTGTGTCTGTCTGGGCCGTAACTTTTTTCCCATTTGAGTTTTGTCATCAAATTTTCACCAAAGCTTTATCTATCTATAATTCCAGCAATCTCTGTGTGTATGTTTGTTTGTTTGTTTGTTTGTCTGTGACCGCTGTTTCTCGACAACCACGGGTCCGATATACTTTAAACTTGCCAGGTATATTGCTGGGGACCCGAGGATGTGCCTTTTCAAGGTTTCATATTAATCGGACAATTACTTACCGAGCTATGTCCAAAAAACGATTCAACCAATCAGAGAGCAGCGAGCTATCGCGTGTGCCGAACGTGGCGAACACACTCTGCCTCGGACGGCACATTTGAGAGCGTATTCATTTATTTCACGTTGGCAAACTATGTTGGCGTTAAACTATGTTTTAAAACTAATTAAAACTACTTTGCGATTCATCGTAACTGCGATTCGTAACTGCCGTTCGCTTTGGCTTTGCGAATGGACCAAACCATTTCATGTAAATAGAGGGGGGGGATTGTCACCGTACTCGCAAGCCGTTCGCTTTGGACCAAACCATTTCATGTAAATAGAGGGGGGGGATATAATTTTAGATATAGATATAGTACGGGCATGCCCTAGTTATGATAAATACAGAGAAGGAAAATGAATAATGTTGTCAAAAGGTCAAAGGTCAGCATCACATAAAATCGTCAATTTACATCTGATTGATCTGAAATTTAAAGAATTTGCATATCGGGTCACTGAATTGGTTCACCAATCAAAATCTAGAAGCTTATTTTTTTATATCAAAAGGTTAAAGGTCAAGGTTGCATAAAATCACCAATTTTCACCCGATTGACCTGAATTTTAAAAGATCTGCATATTGGGTCGCTGAATTAATTCACCAATCAAAAGCTACAAGCCGATTGTTTTTTTAGATCCAAAGGTCAAAGGTCAAGGTTGCGTAAGATCACCAGTTTTCACCCGATTGACCTGAAATTTTAAGAATTTGCCTATTGGGTCACTGAATTAGTTCACCAACCAAAAGCTACAAGCCGATTGTTTTTTTAGATCAAAAGGTTAAAGGTCAAGGTTGCGTAAAACCACCAGTTTTCACCCGATTGACCTGAATTATAAGGAATTTGCATATCGGGTCACTGTATTGGTTCACCAATCAAAAGGTAGGCGTCAATTGTTTTTTTTAGATCTAAAGCTCAAAGGTCAAGGCTGCATAAAATCATCAATTTTCATTTTGTATTTTTTAAAAACTGTTTTCGTTCTTTTGAGCATTCAGAAGGAGAAGAAGACGTCTGAATAGAAACGAACACAGACGGGCTTTGCATTTTGAGACGCTTTCTAGTAGTATTTGTTTATTATACAAGGGCTATACAACGATATAGAAGGAAGTTGGTTGCATGAGGCCAGTTGGCCCATTATGTCTGTTCCTTTTTTTTGTCGAGGACGTTTTCACGCTGCAGTAAAATTCTGACAATATCTTCAGCTGCATTTACCACCATTGCAGGCATTTTGCCTCATGTGAACCATCATTGGCTCATTACTTCCACCAGGACTTGAGCCAGAGAGTGAAATGCCAATGCAGGTGTCTTAGTGCTTTGAGAGACCACAACATAACATAATTATTGAAGTGTGACATCATTCTCTACTGTGAGATTCTTGAATTTCTGCTCTTCTCTGGTGTGTTGTGGCTGTTGTTCATCTGTATGGGTAAAGGAGGAAAATGGATGGAAGGAGGGTTAATTGTAGGTAGATCATGCTGGGATTAGTAGAGCTTGTTCTCCATTATTCGAATCAACTCATTATATTCCTTCCTCTTTGTGTTCTTTTATTGCATCCTTCTGAGTTATCGGAATCGCAGAATTTGCAAACTTCATATGCCACTAGTGCAGTTTATCGATGCTCTGAATTGCTTTTTACAATCCCCCTTTCTGTTCATTTGTTCTTTTTGTTTTCATATATTTATTTCATATTGTCTTCAAAACTCTTTGTTTTCCCTTTTATGAGTATGATTTAATTTTTTGGTCTTTTCAGTGGTACAGGAAGTCTGATATTGTGTATTGCACTCACCATTGTTGCCATGTTTTGCCTTTGTTTCATTACCAAATGTGCATAGCGAAAAAGTGCGTCTATGATCGAGGAACTACTTAATTTCAATTGATTTTTTTTTAAACACTGTAGAACACAAATTGTACCATGAATCGGAACTCGAACGTGCAATCTAGTTGTACTTTGGCTCTGAATTTGGCAAATTGTACCGAATCTTGTCCTGAGCACGCATGCATGGAGTACAAAGTTGATTGTTTTATTATATCTGTCTGAGCCAAACAAAATTGAAAATCATTCCAAACGGGAAACTTACTGTTTTTAGGGACGTCATAAAGGACAAAAACAACAGACATGAATAACTAATTTAACGTGTTAAATAAGGTGGTGTAAGAGAGGGTGTATCAATGGTGGTAAAATTCCAAAAAATGTTTTTTTCTACACTTTTATTTAATTTAAATTGATTAATATACTGGAACACTATATACCACAAATTTCCTTCCTTACACTTCCAAAAACCGCCAGTTTAGCAGCACTTGGACAAAATAATACGCCATTTTTTGCCATTTCGACCAATCAAATGTGTCGCTTGTACTCTCAGCATTGGGGAATATCGATATTCAGACAAAATCACAGCTCGTAAGAAATATAGATTGTGCTTGGAAATGCAAAGCAAAAGTTGAAAAGACTTTTTCTCAAGACTGCGCAGGTATACAGTATTTGGCGGAGGTTATGGAGGTTGGTGGAGGTTATGTTTTCATCCCTGATTGTTACTTGCAAAATTGAAGATTCTATGAGATTTCGATGAGATGTTGGTGAAGATCTGGACCCTTTAATATCTAAGTGATTCTTCACATTGAGAGATTGTATTGAAGATTCACAACTAAAAATTTTAAAAGTCAAAATTAAAGATTCACAAGTATATTTGTTGGTCTGGTCTCTTATTCTGTCTGTCTCTCTGTCTCTGTCTGTTTGTCTGTTTGTATCACCTGAAGGTCACAATTTTAAACCGATCTTCATGAAACTTCACCAAATGGTGGGGTTGTTCATAAGCAAGAAGCCGATTGATTTTGATGTCAAAAGGTCAAAAGGTCAACATAGGCCAAAGGTCAACAACTTAGATCAAATTACTAACATCCTCAATTTTCATCCGATTGACTTGAAATTTGAAGAAGATTTGCATATGTGGTCATTGAATTTACCACCAATTATTTCTAAGGTCAAATTTGTTTTAGATCAAATTTGTTTTAGTGATTTCGCAGGTGCACGACATCTTCCTCGTTATGACGAAAATTTAATTTTTTGTGATTTGTCGGTCTGTCGCTGTTTGTTTGTATGTTTGTCTGTGAGTGTGATAACTCGCAAACACTTTCAGCTATCTTCGTCTAACTTCACCGGAGAATTCCAAAGGAAAAAAATGAGTGCCAATGTTATTTGACTGTGTATGTCAAAGCTTATGTGACATTGACATAATTTGCATAAAACAGATACCACCAAAAGTTGACTCAAACTTGACTCGAAAATAAACAAATCAGATGCTTAATTTTTATTTGACAAAATCGTTCCTGGGCCACTGGTGAGGAAGATATCATCAAAATGACCTTGTTCAAAGGTCAAGGTCTCTCGATTTTCTTCATACCTGTCAGGCTATCTACCACCTAATGCTTTCTTGTTTGTTTGTCTCTTTGTCTGCCTTTCTCTGAGCAGGATATCTGAAAAAATAAAGGAAAGATTCGGACAAAACTTGGCGGAGATGTTGGGTGTGTGACACGGATGAATTTATTAGATTTTGGTGAAGATATGGATCCGTATCCAGATATTAGAATATTTTAAGTGATTCTTCGCAATTGAGAGATAGGGCCAAAAATGAAATATGGCACAACATCCCAAACAGTTGTGGACGGATTCAGATGAAACTAGGTGGTTAAGTTGGGAAAGTGACACAAACAAGCCTATTAGATTTTGGTTCAGGTCCGAATCCAGATCCGACCTATCAGTGGGATACAAAGCGTAAACTCTTCAGTCTCTTGGAGGTATGCGCTCTATTTCTAGTTTGCATCAATTTTATGACAGGAATATCTTTCCTTAAGTGTTGGTTAAATGAGATTTGTTTAAGTTATGCAGAGTAAACTGCAGCGCCATTATTATTATTATTGTTGTTGTTGTTGTTGTTGTTGTGGTTTACGATTGCATCTCTCCATGCACTGGGGTTTTGTGCATGCGCGTGGTCTCTCGGCAGGTGAGTCTTGGATTGAGTGGTGTTACCTAAATGAACCTCCGTATGAGAACCTGACCTCTTCTTATTATGGTTGTGGTGTACAGAAATATGAAATTTACATAAGTATTGAACCCCCTGAGTCAATACTTCATCGAAGCATTGAAGTAAATCTTTGCCACAGCCTCAATTTGCACTCTGAAGCAGGTTCTCCTCAAGTATTTGCCTGTATTTGGCTCCATTCATTGTTCCCTCTATCCTTACAAATCTCCTACTCCCTGCTGCTGAAAAGCATCCCCATAGCATGATGCTGCCACCAGCATGCTTCACGGTAGGGCTGGTGTTAGATGGATGATGAGCTGTGCTCGGTTTCCGCCAGACGTACAACTTTGTATTCCGGCCAAGAGTTCAATTTCCATCCATCAGACCACAGAATATTTTGCCTCATGCTCTCAGAGTCTGTCACGTGAATTTTGCAAACTCCAGGCGTGCTGTCATGTGCCTTTTTCTCAGGAGTGGCTTCCATCTGGCCACTCTCCTATAAAGCCTAGATTTGCGAATTGCTGCAGAGACTATTGTCCTTCCGGCAGATTCTTCCATCTCAGCCAAGGAACTCCGTGGTTCTGTCAGAGTGGTCATTGGGTTCTTGGTCACCTCCCTGACCAAGGTCCTTATTTCCCTGTTGCCCAGTTGCTCAGTTTTGTCGGACCGCCAGCTCTAGGAAGAGTCTGGGTAGTGCCATATTTTTTCCATTTCCTAATGATGGAGATCACTGTGCTCTTGGGAACTTTCAACACTGCAGAAATTGTTTTGTTCCCCTTCCCCAGATCGATGCCTCCTCACGATTGTGTCTTGGATGTATATGGACAGTTGCTTGCACTTCATGGTCGAGTTTCTGCTCTCACATGCACTGTCAACTGTGCGACCTTATATAGAAAGGTGTGTTTCTTTCTAAATCATGTCCAATCAATTAAATTGGCCACACACATTAATGGGGTATATATGTAGATCAGTGACTAAAAATCTCAATTTAACCCATTTTAAATTCAAGCTGTAACACAACCAAATGTGAAAAAGTCAAAGGGGTTGAATACTTTCTGACGTCACTGTAGAAACAAGACATCGTTCTACTTTTACCTAAATTTCAAGGATATTAATCGACAATGAACAAATATATGGGAAATGTGATGTGAAGCTCAGCTCCCTGCACAGAGTGAGAGGTTCAGATGGTGACATTAACAGGACAACTCTCAAATTTTAAGCTTTTCACTGGAATGGTGGAACCAAAACCTATGGCACTTTCCAGATTTAAACTTCAGATCACTACTGATGCAACTAGGTATAACAAATTGATTGATTGGTCATGCAGTAATGAAATGAGATGAAATAGCAAGTTGAAAGCAAACAGAGCAAACTTCCATTTGAAGAGGATGCAGAGCCCTCAGCAAGGACAGGGTTAAAATTACCCGATGGGAAGCAAAACTTTGGAGAGAAAACACAAAACCTCCATATTATAAGATTTTGCTCTAAATTAAGCTGCAAATCAGCAATAACATCATCGGCCATTGCTGACTAACATGCCATAATTGCCCTTCGGATGAGTATCCGACTGAGAATGGGACTTGAGATGTGTATGGAAACGTAATCCTGGATCCGCGAGTGCAGCTGCATAGGATGGAAAAAAAATGTCCGACGGTCGTTGTGTGAACAGAGTGAGCTGGGATTAAAGCAGACGGACAACACTTGTTGCAACATGCTAGCTTCGACGATTCGTGGGTGTACGTTCCCTTAAGGATTCCCTGTGTAATTGGAAAGTAATCTTGATACAATAGATTTCCAGCACTTAAGCCCAAACTTTATAAAGGCAATGGATTCTTCATTAGGGGATAAAATGTCTGCACAACACAACGGAAATAACAACGGCTTAGACAACGAAAATGGTCGAGACAACACAGAGGGTCTTGACAACACAGAGGGTCTTGACAACACAGAGGGTCTTGACAACACAGAGGGTCTTGACAACACAGAGGGTCTTGACAACACAGACGGTCTTGACAACGCAGACGGTCTTGACAACGCAGATGGTCTGGACAACACAGAGGGTCTAGACAACACAGACGGTCTTGACAACACAGAGGGTCTAGACAACACAGACGGTCTTGACAACGCAAATGGTCTAGACAACGCAGACGGTCTTGACAACACAGAGGGTCTAGATAACACAGACGGTCTAGACAACACAGACGGTCGAGACAACACAGACGGTCTTGACAACACAGAGGGTCGAGACAACACAGAGGGTCTAGACAACACAGATTGTCGAGACAACACAGAGGGTCTAGACAACACAGACTGTCTTGACAACACAGATGGTTTAGACAACAAAGATGGTCTAGACAACACAGACGGTCTAGACAACACAGAAGGTCTTCACAACATAGATGGTTTAGACAACACAGATGGTTTAGACAACACAGACGGTGTGGACAACACAGATGGTTTAGACAACACAGACGGTCTTGACAACACAGATGGTTTAGACAACACAGACGGTCTTGACATCACAGACGGTCTAGACAACACAGACAGTCTAGACAACACAGATGTTCTTGACAACGCAAATGGTCGAGACAACACAGACAGTCTTAACAACACAGACGGTCCAGACAACACAGATGGTTTGGACAACACAGACGGTCTAGATAACACAGGCAGTCTATACAACACAGGCAGTCTAGACAACACAGGCAGTCTAGACAACACAGGCAGTCTAGACAACACAGGCAGTCTAGACAACACAGGCAGTCTAGACAACACAGATGGTTTAGACAACACAGATGGTCTAGACAACACAGGCAGTCTCGACAACGCAGACGGTCTTGACAATGCAAATGGTCTATACAACACAGACGGTCTAGACAATGCAGATGGTCGAGACAACACAGGCAGTCGATACAACACAGATGGTCTAGACAACACATTTGGTCCAGACAATGCAAATGGGCTAGACAACACAGGCAGTCTAGACAACACAGGCAGTCTAGACAACACAGGCAGTCTAGACAACACAGGCAGTCTAGACAACACAGACGGTTTAGACAACACAGATGGTCTAGACAACACAGGCAGTCTCGACAACACAGGCAGTCTCGACAACGCAGACGGTCTTGACAATGCAAATGGTCTAGACAACACAGATGGTCTTGACAACACAGACAGTCTTGACAAGACAGATGGTCCAAGCAACACAGACGGTCCAGACAACACAGACGGTCCAGACAACACAGACGGTCCAGACAACACAGAAGGTCCAGACAACACAGGCAGTCTAGACAACACAGGCAGTCTAGACAACACAGGCAGTCTAGACAACACAGACGGTTTAGACAACACAGATGGTCTAGACAACACAGGCAGTCTCGACAACGCAGACGGTTTTGACAATGCAAATGGTCTAGACAACACAGATAGTCTTGACAACACAGACAGTCTAGACAAGACAGATGGTCCAAGCAACACAGACGGTCCAGACAACACAGACGGTCTAGACAACACAGGCAGTCAAGGAAAGGCAGACGGTCTGTACAACACAGACAGTTTTGACAACACAGACGGTCTAGACAACACAGATGGTCTAGACAGCACAGACGGTTTAGAAAACACAGATGGTCTAGACAACACAGATGGTCTGGAGTATCTAAACAACACAGACAGTCTAGACAACACACGTGGTCGAGACAACACTGACGGTCTGGACAACACAGATGTTCGAGACAACACAGATGGTCAAGACAACACAGACGGTCCAGACAGCACAGCCGGTCAAGGCAACACAGATGGTCTAGACAACACAGATGGTCAAGACAAGACAAACGGTCTCGATGACACAGATGTACAAAAGGGAACCGATTTTTACAACGTATGTAAATAATTTATGAAAAGGAGTTCTTTTGTAACAATAGCTTGAAACAATTGAGGGTTTAATTGTTTTATTTATACTATGTGTGCCACTATACAAGTCCTGGTATTTAATAATGCAAATTATCCTTGTGAGATCAATATCAAACAATGAGTGTCACGTGATGGCCGTTGTTTTGTATACAGAGCCAGTCGAGGCTCGTGGACGTTTGATGTTATTTTGTTGGTTGACAAGAGAGCTCAGAGACATAAGGCGTGTCTCAGAAATGTACATGAATGAGATATACTCACTATAATATTTGTTGAAGAAATGTCAACGGGGTATTTATTTTTCAATGAATGGGTATATACAGTGCCTTCAGAAAGTATTCACACCCCTTGCCTTTTTCACATTTTGTTGTGTTACATCCTGAATCTAAGATGGATTAAGTGGAATGGATTATGGATTAAATATGATTGGACTAAATTTGAATGGATTAAATGAAAATGGATAAAAATGTTGGTACTGATCTACACATAATACCCCATAATGGCAAAGTGGAATTTTTATTTTCGATATTTTTTACAAAATATATTAAATACAGAAGTATCTAATTTATCTAAGTATTCAACCCCTTGAGTCAATACTTTGGAGAAGAACCTTTCATCAGCGATTACACCTTTGAGTCTTCTTATGTTTGTATTTATCAGCTTTGCACATCTGGGTTTGGGTAGTTTCTCCCATTCTACCTTGCAGAATTGCTCAAGATTTGCCGAGTTGCGTGGGGAGCATCGGTGAACTGCAATCTTCAAGTCTTTCCACAGATTCTCAATGGGATTCAAGTCTAGGATTTGGCTGGGCCACTCAAGGACTTTTACATTCTTGTTCTGAAGCCATTCCAGTGTTTCTTTGACTGTGTGCTTGGGGACATTGTGCTGTTGGAACATAAATCTTCGCCGCAGTCTAACGTCTTTTGCACTCTGAAGCAGGTTCTCCTCAAGGATTTGCCTGAATTTGGCTCCATTCATTGTTCCCTCTATCCTTACAAGTCTCCCGTGTCTGCTGCTGAAAAGCATTCCCATAGCATGATGCTGCCACCACCATGCTTCACCGTAGGGATGGTGTTAGATGGGCTTGTTTTCTGCCAGATGTAGCACTTTGAATTCAGGCTAAAGAGTTCAATTTTTGTCTCATCAGACCACAGAATATTTTGCCTAATTCTCTCAGGCTTTCACATGTTTTTTTTTGCAAACTCCAGGCATGCCGTCATGTGCCTTTTACTCAGGAGTGGCTTCCACCTGCACACTCTCCCATAAAGCGGAGATTTGTGAAGTGCTGCAGAGACTGTTGTCCTTCCGGCAGGTTCTCCCGTCTCAGCGAAGGAATTCTGAAGTTATTTGAGAGTGATCATTGGATTATTGGTCACCTCCCTGACCAAGGTCCTTCTTGCTCAGTTTGGTCGGACGGCCATCTCAAGGAAGAGTCTGGGTAGTGTTACGTATTCTTTCCATTTTCTAATGATAGAGCTCACTGTGCTTTTGTGAACTTCCAGAAATTATTTTATACCCTTCCCCAGATCTATGCCCCCTCCCAATTCTAACTTGGAGTTATACAGACAGTTCCTTGGACCTCATGATAAGAGTCATGTGGGTTAGGGTTATTGGAGCTCTGCCATGTACTGTCAAATATCGGACCTTATATACAGTCACGTGAAAAAGTAAGTACACCCCATGTACAGTTTTGACTTATTTCAACATATAGCTATTTGATCTTCCTTTCAACAATATTGATAGATAAAGGTGATATAATATAACAAATATCATGAAACATTTACATTTTGTAGTCCATTGTATAATTTAAATAAACATAAATGCAAATTTCACATGTGGAAAAAGTAAGTACACCCTTGGCTCTAATAGGTGGTATTGCCCCCTTTGGCAGAAACAACCTCAAGTAGGCGTTTCTTATAACTGTCTACCAGTCTTTGACATCAACTGGGAGAATTTTTTGCCCACTCCTCCATGCAGAATTCTTTCAGCTGTGCGATGTTTGAGAGGTTTCTTGCATGCACAGCTCGTTTCAAATCCCCCCACAACACCTCAATGGGATTTAGATCCGGGCTTTGACTTGGCCATTCCAGAACCCTCCATTTCTTTCTTTTCAGCCATTCCTTGGTGGATTTACAGGTATGTTTGGGGTCATTGTCATGTTGCAAGGTCCACCTTCGGTTGAGCTTCAACTCTCCGACAGATGGCCTCACATTATCCTCAAACACCCTCTGGTACAATGAAGAATTCATAGTGGATTCGATGATGGTGAGCTGCCCAGGCCCTGATGCAGCAAAGCTGCCCCCAAACCATAATATTTCCACCACCATGCTTTACAGTTGGGATCAGGTTCTTGTGGTCAAATGCTGTCTTTGGTTTTCGCCAAACATGTCTTCTGGTACTGTGGCCAAATAGCTCTACCTTTGACTCATCTGTCCAGAGCACATTGTTCCAGAAGTGCTGGTCTTTGCCGAGGTGTTCATTGGCAAACTTTAGTCTTGCCCTGATGTTCTTTCTGAGGGCAAAGGTTTCCTCCTGGCACACCTCCCATGTAGATCAAATTTGTGCAGCCTCTTTCTAATGGTAGACTCGTGCACTTTGACATCAACAGTGGCAAGAGATACCTGTAGGTCCCGTGATGACATTCTCGGGTTCTTAGAGACTTCTTTCAGCATCTTGCGGTCTGCTCTCGGGCTGAACTTGCTGGGGCGGCCTGGCCTGAACAAGTTGGCAGTTGTTTGGAATCTTCTCCACTTGTAGATGATCTTCCGGACAGTCGAATGATTGATTTCAAATTGTTTGGAGATCTTTTTAAATCCCTTCCCAGACTCATAGGCATCTATAACCTTCTTTCTGAAGACCTCAGAGAGCTCTTTTGATCTAGGCATGGTGACGCCGCACACTTCAACAACAAAGAGCAAACCAAACTAAATGTCTGAGGTTTAAATAAGCCAGGTTCCCCCAAGATCCTCTCTAACGATGTTCTAATCATTTGCACCTGAGCTGGTGCACCTGATTCTAATTTTAGGTATTTGAAGTAGTGATAAATGTAGGGGTGTACTTACTTTTTCCACATGCGAAATTTGCATTTATGTTTATTTAAATTATACAATGGACTACAAAATGTAAATGTTTCATGATATTTGTTATATTATATCACCTTTATCTATCAATATTGTTGAAATGAAGATCAAATAGCTGTATGTTGAAATATGTTGAAAAAGTCAAAACTTTACATGGGGTGGACTTACTTTTTCACGTGACTGTAGAAAGGTTTGGTTCTTTCTAAATCATATCCAATCAATTGAATTGACCACAGGTGGACGCCAATCAAGTTGTAGAGACATCTCAAACATGATCAAAGGAAATTGGATGCACCTGAGCTCAATTTGGAGTCTCATAGGAAAGGGTTTGAATACTTATTGACTCAAGACATTTCAGCTTTTCATTTTTAATTGAGTTGTAAAAAACAAAAAATTCCACTTTGACATCATGGAGTATTATGTGGAAATCAGCGACAAAAAAAATCTGAATTTAATCCATTTTAAATTCAGGCTGTAACAACAAAATTTGAAAGCGAAGGGGTGTGAATATCTTCTGAATGCACTGTAGAAGTCATGCTTCCAGGAAAGCCTCGGCCCGGGAGCTATGCACACTCGTCTTTGAGCGGTTTACTCTGCATTTGAATATTCTATTAACAATAAACTGTCATGTCGGTGTTTCACAGGCAGGATGTTTCATCGATGTGTGCGCCGTCCCCGGATGGATGTTAAACCTGGTGTCCCATCCATCATCGTTAGTTACTGGATGTTATAAACCCTAAACTATTCTTGTGAAAAGTAGGTGAGTTAGCACTGGCACCATGAACAAATTCCAAATTCGTGCTGTGAACCTATAGGGGGCACTGTATCAGTAGCACAGCCATGCCCCTGGAAGAACTCATGCTAATCCGCAGCCACGTGCTACAATATCGAAAGAAAAGAATGAGTTGAAAAAAATGCACACACATACACACATATATATATATATATATGGATGAAATAGTGGTGGTTTATGTATGCCATTCGCCAATTGATTAATAAATTAATTATTTTACGATTCATATTTATTTATTTTAATTACGCAATTAATCAAACAATTATTGTACCACTCTCCTCCAAATGCTGTCCATGTGCTGCACTGCGGCATCGCTGGGCGCAGAAGATGCTCCTGCAATGTCGCTCGCTGGAGGATGCTATGTCATTTATTTGGCATGGGGTGGTGTACTTTGAATGTAGCTCGACTTGTTCAAGATTTATTGGGTAATGTCAAGGAAAGGTATAATGTGATTTATTGGGCATTTTCCTGTTGCATTGCACGCTATTTAATATGTATTTTTCGCCTTTTTTACCTCCACCACCAAAGGCGGATGGAGGTTATGTTTTCACCCTTCTGTTTGTTGGTTTGTTTGTTTGTGAACAAAATATCTCAAAAAGTTGTCGATGGATTCGGACGAAATTTGACAGTGATGTAGCGTATGTGACAAGGAGGAAATGATTAGATTTTGGTGAAGATCCGGATTCGGATCCGGCTCCTAGAAATTTTAAAGTGATTCTTCACCATTGGAAGATCGGGCCAAGAACGATACATAGCAGGATATCTCAAAAAGTTATGGATGGATCTGGACGAAACTTGTTGGACAGGTTGTGTGTCTGACAAGAACACATAGATTCGATTTTGGTGAAGATCTGAATATGGATTCGGAAAGGAGAATTATTTAATTTTTAAGTGATTTTCTAAAAACCATTGGGAGATAGGGCCAAAAACGATACAAAGCAGGATATCTCAAAAAGTTATGGATGGATTTGGACGAAACTGTGTGGACCGGTTGTGTGTGTGACAAGGAAGAATCGATTCAATTTTGGTGAAGATCCGGATCTGGATCCAGCTCCTAGAATTTTTTGTGATTCTTCACCATTGAGTGATATGGCCAACCAGGCAGAGGTTTGCTCTCTACTGAGTTCTAGTTTCCTCTTGTTTTTTTTGTTCCAAAGCTCTCGATTTGAAATGTTTTTTTCCTATTTTTTTTTGGTTCAAAAACTGGCTATTTAAATATATTTTCCTACTTTTTTTCCTATTTTGTTTGTTCCAAAACTCACTATTTAAAAAATAAAACATTGTCCTATTTTTTCTCTATTTTTTTGTATAAAAGGGGGATATTTAATATGCATTTTTCTCCTATTTACTTCCTCTTGTTTTTTGTTGCAAAACTCACTGTTTAAAATAGATTTTTTCATATGCAGAAAAATAGGAAAATATATATTTCCCCATATATTTTCTCCTATTTTTCCCCTATTTGTTTTTTACGAGGGTTCTCACAAGGAAGTTAAATATGGCTGTAGCTTGGCTAATCATAAGGTATAAACAAAATTATCCAAGAATATATCAATCCTTCTTCACATGACATGAGAGCAAAAAGAGAATGATTTGGGGCTTGAATGTATAATGGTGAACCCGAAGGACAAAACATACTCGTACAATCATAACATGCAACATTCCAAAATTACCTGACTGTCTCGGTAAGTTTTCCATGAGCAGTTTCCTGTCACGGAAGCAAGTTGGATGGTATACATAGGGAGCATATTTACCTTTGAGATGTCTTGTCTGGGTTTCCTTCTCGGCCTGACAACAAACTGTCGGATTCGTAGCCAGGGAGTTGCATCACAAAGTGCACCGTCTTTCTGATGGAAGTTAAGCTGGGTGTCCCATCAGCTAGCATTAGTTGATGTATGCTAAAGATCCTATGGTGTCTTTCAGGAAGAGTAGGCGAGTTATTACCGGCACAATGAAACAAATTACAAGTTCCTGCCACTTTTCATGAAACCTCATTCCTGACCAGGTTGTTTGTAGAAACACCTTTCCTGTTTGACCACATGAGAAGGTGGGAAAATTGGGGCCATTAATGTAGTAGAAGTAGTTGTTGTTTCCTCCAATAAAGGCAAGGAAACGTACATCTTCAACCATATGGTGCATCATGTAATGAATGAAATGATACAATTTATAGTATGTTACAGAATGGTTTTGGAAGATCTCAGACCCGCAATGGTTAATAATGGGATTCACGGATCTCACTGCAGGGGAGGCAGGCACAGGTCGGTGTCCTCGACTTGACGTAACACCGGCTCCTTGCCATTAATAACAATACAGGAAATGGGACAGGGTGCCTCGCCTGTCAGCGCTATAATACAAATCACTCTTGCACGCTATTCTGTCTCTCTCTCCCAACCCTCTCCCCACACCCAAACTTAACCCTGTATGAGCAGCTCCCAATTAAAACGTCATTCTCCCAAAATTATAGGTCTTTTTGTTTGTGAAACTGTCACAAATGCAAAAATAAAATGATATGAAGACTGACTTTATTGACTTTATTGATTATATTAATATATATATATATATATATATATACACATATATATGTATATTTATTTTATGTATTTATTTATATGTATACTGAAACGCAAAAGAAACTTACCACCTTTGAAACCTTTAAATATCAACAATAACACTGCGTGTAGTAAATGTGTGAACTTATTTGTGGACAATAGTGTCCTCACTGTCAGACAAAACGGTCACGGATGGTCACTTGAACCTTCAATGGTCACTTCATAGCACAGCTGTTGAACAGCCGTTTTGACTGTCAGTGATTATCCAAGGGGTACGGGATGATTTTAATGAGCTGCACGTGATGTCTTGATATTGGCTTTAAAAAGGCCAGTGCAAAATGGGCATTTCAATCAACATGCCACGATTGTCAAGGGATCAACGGCAGCGTGCCCTGGGCATGCTGCAAGGCGGACTGAGCTACCGTGAGGTGGCACATCGCCTTGGCTGTTCACACCAGACGATATCGGCCTTGACTCATCGCTTGACTCATCGCTGAAACAGAACCTTGACTCATCGCTGAAAGCGACCTCGTTCCACTGCGCCAAGGTCCACCGCTGATGCTGCTGGCACCATCTCTGTCGGTTGCGGCGATGGGCAGCCGTCATCACGGGGCCTCTGTATGGTCTTCTGGCAGTCAGACCATAGTCATGCAGTCGTCTTCGTGCAGTATCATTGGAGATCCGTGGGTTTGCACGCCCCGGAGTTTCTGCCGCAGTGCGGGATGCTGGACGGAATCGATCCCGCAGGTGACTTCGGACCATCTGCCTGTCCTGCCTTGCAGTGGTGACTCTTGGCCTCCCTGATCGAGGTCTGTCATCTGCGGAGTTGTGGAGGGTGTCTCTGTCCACCAGGGCCGATATTGTCTGGTGTGAACAGCCAAGGCGACGTGCCACCTCACGGTAGCTCAGTCCGCCTTGCAGCATGCCCAGGGCACGCTGCCGTTGATCCCTTGACAATCGTGGCATGTTGATTGAAATGCCCATTTTGCACTGGCCTTTTTAAAGCCAATATCAAGACATCACGTGCAGCTCATTAAAATCATCCCGTACCCCTTGGATAATCACTGACAGTCAAAACGGCTGTTCAACAGCTGTGCTATGAAGTGACCATTGCAGGTTCAAGTGACCATCCGTGACCGTTTTGTCTGACAGTGAGGACACTATTGTCCACAAATAAGTTCACACATTTACTACACGCAGTGTTATTGTTGATATTTAAAGGTTTCAAAGGTGGTAAGTTTCTTTTGCGTTTCAGTATATATTACCTTTTATACATATGTATATATTGTTGCGGATATGGGATTTGGCCTCCATCCATATCCGCTTGTAAATATTCCCCTATTTCCCCAATACTCCCCAACTATCCCCAATCCCCCATTCCCTAGTCCCATTGTCTGTAAACAACACTCTGTAGCCCCGACCTTCCCCTTTTTCCCCCATTAAATGTCGTGCCCAGGTTCACCGCATCTCACGTAGACAACTATAGGACATCTTGCTAGTTATTCTTAGTCTATGTCAGTTAAGGACTCGTTTCCATTAATTCTGACTCTTCGTTGCACCAGAATGTGATTGTATGGCACCAGTAGTGAGTTTAGGACCTCCCAATACCTCCCCACAACCTCATCTCCGCATCCTCCCATCATCTCATGGAACAACAACAACTACAACCACAGCGGGGGTGGCGCGGCCACGGCGCGGGGAGTGGGCGTCCTCACTCCGGCTTGGTTAGCCGCCATTGCCCATGTGCTCGACGGGGTTACCAAATAGGGGCTCCCTGTCAGCCCCTCGTCAAGGGCGGAGCCCGGTAACCCCCCCGCACCCAATAAGAAGCGGCGGGCCGATTCCATCTGGGGCGGAGCTAACGAGCCGAGGGCGTGTCACTCCCCGCTGGATATACGCAGCCACTTACCGGAGGTGACGTGAGATGCGCCCCCAGCTTGAGGAGAAACAGACGCCACCTCCAGCGCGACGATACCTCCCCGCATATCTGGACCGGACCGTGTGGATCCTGTCCCTGAGCCAAGGTGCACCTTGAGCCATCGATTCTGCCCTTCCTTGCCATCAATCCCTGTGTGAGTCAGTCTTGTCCCGTTTATCTGTGGTCTCCCCCCTCAATAGTCATAGAAAGTGCCCACCTTTCTATGCTGTACCTCTTGTCCGTGTAATCTAAACGTTCTGCAAACCAATATTATAACCTCCTCCGGAGGTCTTGAGAACTGTACCCCTGGTGTCGTGTCATTTAACCCAGCCGTTGTGTCCTTTCCTTCATTGATTTAGCATAGCGCGATTCGGCCAACGTTCGAGTGGAATCGGGTAAACTGTGCAGACGCGGTCATACCAAACCGCTCGGTAAACTAACATCCAAAACCGCGTCTGTAACATTTGGTTGTCAGGAGTTGGATTCGGACCTGGGACTAAATTCATTTAGCCCAAATTTTGGAACACCAATTGTACTATTAGAGTAACATTTGGTGTCGGGAAGTGGGATTCGATCCGGAGCGCGTTTCACGCGCTCGAAATTATGACGGCGAAATTTGATTATGTTTTACGAAAAAAAATCAAAACCCGAATTTTGAAAGTCGCGCTATGGCAGACCAAGACGGCTGGGTTCCGGTAGAGGAGAGTGGGGTAGAATCGACCCAGGACCCCAGGGAAGAAGTGGGGAAAATGGTGGAGGAGAGTAAAGAAGGTGTGGTTGAGGAGGTATCAGGTGCACAAAATGGCGCTCTCGCGCACGTGGTTACAGCGGCACCAAATTTTGCTGCGCCCTTTGTACCAACGGTGGAAGACATGCAATTATTTATGGCTGAAATGGAAGCCCTTTTGAACCGGAACAGTGAGCGATTGGGAAACCAAATTGAAGAAATAACGAACGGAATGAAGGCCGATAGAGAGGCAAGGGAGCAGAGGGACAGAGACCGCAAGTTGGGCGAAAGGGTCCCAGGGGTGCACGAGGAGGTAAAGCGGGTCGAAAAGCGCTGGTTGAGCGAAGCGGAGGAAAGCACGGGTACAATGACGGGGGTAGAAATCGCGACACGGGGTTTGGAAAAGCCGGCGACCGATGAGGTAGAGGGTGTTTTATTAAAGCCAGCGGTCGTCGAGGTGAACAAAGAAATTATGGGTATAGTTGAAATTGGAGAGACCGGGGACTTAAAGTTAAAAGAGCAACAATCGGAGGAAGGAATGGAAATTGCTCAAAGTCTAAATGCACATCCTGATGATGTACTCGCTAATCCAAATGGAAGTTTGCAGGTTTTGGTGCAGGGAGGAAGAAGAACCCCGAAGGTGAGACGTGCTGTTGTGTATTGTGCGGGGAGATTTTGTAAGAGGATGTTTGGCGACAAAAGAATTTTCACGCGCTTGGGATCGAGGAAGCATCCGGGCGTTGGTGAGGGGTCCCGTGTGAGTGGAAATGGCACGCGTGGGAGGAAAAAGTGTGCGTCGGCGAGTGGGTGTGTTATAAAGTGTGGGAGTGAAACCGAGTGCGAGCGAGAATGCACGTCGGTGTGTACGGGGTGTGACACAGGGAGTGAGAGCAATACGGAGTGCACGCCCATGGTGAGTGTTACGGAGGACGTAACGGAGGAGAGGTGTGGACCGAAGTGTGCGCGAGAGGTGTGGTGTGTAACAGAGAGAGCGTTGGTGGAATGTACGGACGGCGTTGGAACGCCAGGTTTTGTGAGGGTGAAAAGGGTAGCGTATGCTTGTGAGCATGCAAGTAAAGCATCGACGGTAACCAGGTTAGCGGTTAGGGCGACGGATAGCCGATGCGAGCGCTCGGTGCGAGGGGTGCTTTGTTGGGTGCGAGGCCCGGCGCGGGTCGATGCTGCGTCGCTTGTCTTCGAAGCGTCGTTGCCGATTCGGGCTTGGCCCCGCCCCGCACGGTCGAGTCCGGGCTTTGTCGGGCGAGGCGACCGGTCCGGTTCGAGGGCGAGTGGGAGGAAGCGGAACGGTGCCCCCTCGTGGGGACGGGGTTCCGACCGAGGGAGATTGATCCATCGGGCCCGGGACCGCAAGGTGCCGCGCCGAGATGGTGCGTGGAGCCTCGGTCCAACCAAACCACCTCCCTTGAACCGAAAGCCGGACGGATTCAACCTGCAGGCGACCAAACCACCCAAATTCATTGCTCGGCTTTACGAACCGAGTTTAATGATGTCACGGCGCACCGAGAGGATCTAATAAGTAGACGGGTGATGAGGATAGTGTTTTGGACCCAAAATTAGAAAAAAAACAAAATTTTATGATTGGCAAAGGATTGGCAGTAATGATTGGCAGATGATGGGTAGTGATTGGCAAATTTTTTGATTTGTTGAAATTTGATGTGCAAAATTGGTAGTGGGAGATGCCCGATGTGGTGGGATGGCAACTCTGTCATCCCTCACAAAAGTGGGGCAAAGGAGCTATAGTTTATGGGGTGTATGGCAGTGAAAACTAGCCCGGGTGGGTTAGGATATTGATAGGGCCCTAGAAGATGACATTAGGTGACGTTAAGATTAGTTAGTGACTGATACCTGTAGTGGGGACGCAGGTAGATTAGTGTGGGTTATAATGACGAGGGAGCGCAATAGTTTAAAGGGACGACTGGGAAGCGCAAGTTTCAGGGGGGAGTAGTTAGATGAGATGATGCTGTGTGAGAACTGGACAGGTGTGTGGAGCAGTGTATGAGTAGTGAGTGTTGTGGATCAGCGCGAATGCGCTTGGGGAGAGAAGGGTGCAGGTGGCACCAGGTGTGAGAGCACAGGTGTGCCAGTACAGGTGCGTGGAATACATGGAGTAAGTGGTACGGAGTGGTGTGCATGGTGCGAAGGTGTGAATGGGGGAAGAGTGGACCCCCATCACGGGTACCCGGGGCGGGTAGTGTAAGTGTTAGGTAGAGGGTATAGGTAAATTGTGGTTGGATATTGGCATTTGTGGTGCGGTTGCAGAATGGTATTGTGGATGGGTGCATTAGTGTTGTGGAAATGGCTGGGCGTGTAGCCTGTTAGTGTGTGTAGTTGGTTGGGCACTCCACCACTGTGAGGATGTCGGCCAGGTGAGGCCGCAGGTGGGCTCTGGGAGCCGTTAGTGTCAGTGGGGCCCGAGGATCCGGAGGACGGACCCGGGTAGCCCAGTGCCAGAGAGGGCACCGAGTGGGGAGAGCGCCAGAGGGCCTTCCCCAGGTAGTTAGGTTAGGGTAAGGAGCAGGTAAGCTCGGAGGCAACTGCAGTGGTGGAGGTGTGCAGGTGGGTAGACCTGCTGGGAGAGCTACACGTCACAGCCCAGAAATTGTGCGAAGGCACCGGGAGATGAATCGGGGGAGTGAGACCCCAAATTGAGAGGCACCACAGTTTGGTCAATGGGAATTGGTTTTTAGAACCCATAGAGTAAGTTGGCCAATGGATTGGCAGGGAAAGACCCCGGGTAGTGTAAAGTGTGTTAATGTCATTTAGAGGATAGTTAGGATTGAAGTCTCCTCGCACCATCTACATGCACTCACCTGAGATGACGTACCTCCACACCATGCCATGTTTTGTTATTTTATTGTGCAGATGTTTGGAATGTGAGACGCATCATGACGTGGGTGTGACATTGTGTTTTGTTGTTCCATCTCTTCCTCCTTATGAGGATTGATGATGAATTTGGTGATGGCAAATTTTGGATAGAGGGATTGTGGAGACGAATTTGGTATAGGGGAAATATGGGGAAGACGTGACAGTAGCATTGATGCAGAGCAGACTGTCTCCCCCCCCCAGAAAGAACAATCACAGGTCCTGGGTTAGTCTTGTAAATAAAGTAGCGTCAATTGTAAATAATGCTCCCTACCGGCTGTATGTTTAGTTTGAGAATTCTTTCCGCGATTCGGTTATCCTGTGGGTGTGTTTCTGTGAGGAGAAGGGTGCAACGTCGCAGGGGGACATATTTACTCAATTGTGAACATCTGTAAAACTGTCGCACTCAGGGTAGAGTTAATAGTAGAGGGAACTACATCTGAGTGCCACACTAAAGTAGGTAAAAATTTATCGGGTCGGGACGCCCCGAGGTAGAGAAGGGTGCAATGTTGTGGATATGGGATTTGGCCTCCATCCATATCCGCTTGTAAATATTCCCCTATTTCCCCAATACTCCCCAACTATCCCCAATCCCCCATTCCCTAGTCCCATTGTCTGTAAACAACACTCTGTAGCCCCGACCTTCCCCTTTTTCCCCCATTAAATGTCGTGCCCAGGTTCACCGCATCTCACGTAGACAACTATAGGACATCTTGCTAGTTATTCTTAGTCTATGTCAGTTAAGGACTCGTTTCCATTAATTCTGACTCTTCGTTGCACCAGAATGTGATTGTATGGCACCAGTAGTGAGTTTAGGACCTCCCAATACCTCCCCACAACCTCATCTCCGCATCCTCCCATCATCTCATGGAACAACAACTACAACCACAGCGGGGGCGGCGCGGCCGCGGCGCGGGGAGTGGGCGTCCTCACTCCGGCTTGGTTAGCCGCCATTGCCCATGTGCTCGACGGGGTTACCAAATAGGGGCTCCCTGTCAGCCCCTCGTCAAGGGCGGAGCCCGGTAACCCCCCCGCACCCAATAAGAAGCGGCGGGCCGATTCCATCTGGGGCGGAGCTAACGAGCCGAGGGCGTGTCACTCCCCGCTGGATATACGCAGCCACTTACCGGAGGTGACGTGAGATGCGCCCCCAGCTTGAGGAGAAACAGACGCCACCTCCAGCGCGACGATACCTCCCCGCATATCTGGACCGGACCGTGTGGATCCTGTCCCTGAGCCAAGGTGCACCTTGAGCCATCGATTCTGCCCTTCCTTGCCATCAATCCCTGTGTGAGTCAGTCTTGTCCCGTTTATCTGTGGTCTGTCGGGGCTAAGATAAGACCGTGTTTAAGTGCCCACCTTTCTATGCTGTACCTCTTGTCCGTGTAATCTAAACGTTCTGCAAACCAATATTATAACCTCCTCCGGAGGTCTTGAGAACTGTACCCCTGGTGTCGTGTCATTTAACCCAGCCGTTGTGTCCTTTCCTTCATTGATTTAGCATAGCGCGATTCGGCCAACGTTCGAGTGGAATCGGGTAAACTGTGCAGACGCGGTCATACCAAACCGCTCGGTAAACTAACATCCAAAACCGCGTCTGTAACAATATATATATATATATTTTTTTTTTTTACATCTATATATATATATATATATATATATATACATATATATATATATATATGTATATACTGTATATATATATTTTTATACATCTATATAAATATATATATATATATATATGTATATTTATTTTATATATTTATGGATATGTATATTAACGGGTTGTCCGGGTTCTTTTTGAATGAATTTACTACTACAATTCAGCTTTTACTCGCGGCCGTAGAAGATTGATTACAATAATTCAGCTCAGCTTTTAATTGCTAAATGGGCCCAGCCCGGCCGATGTGGCCTCGACCGGCCTCGCCACCTAGCCTATAACCTTCCCGGGGCCCGTCCCCACATTTTTGGTTATTTTCGAATGAACTTACGACAATAATTCAGCTTTTACTCACGGCCGTAGAAGATTGACTACGATAATTTAGCTCAGCTTTTAATTGCGAAATGGGCCCAACCCAGCCGAAGCGGCCTCGACCGGCCTCACCACCTAGACTATAACCTTCCCGGGGCCTGTCCCGGCATTTTTGGTTCATTTTGAATGAATCTACGACCATAATTCAGCTTTTACTCGCAGAGGTAGAAGATTGACTACTATAATTTAGTTCAGCTTTTAATTGCGAAATGGGCCCAGCCCGGCCGAAGCGGCCTCGACCGGCCTCGCCACCTAGCCTAAAACATTCCCGGGGCCCGTCCCGACATTTTTTGTATTAGAGGTTTCCTCCTGTCTTTCACCGTTCAGGAGATTAGCTGGCGCAGACAAACAAACAAACAAACAAAAACTTTCTTTTATATATACAGTATATAGATCGATTTATATATATATATATATATATATATATATATATATATATATATATATATATATATATATATATATATATATATATATAATATATATATATATATATAATTATATATACATATATATATATATAATTATATATATATATATATATATATAAAATCGGGAGATTGAATAAGACGCGGACGTAGCTTCAGGGCTTCGATCTTTAATTCGACAAGCTTTCGACCAACAAAGGTCTTCTTTGAGTCTACAAAAACAGCAGGCATGTATATCAGTCAAGTATGTGTCGTGATATGTGGGTAAGATGTGTGATATGTGTAGAAAATGCATACAGAAGGAAGAGCCACGCCAAAGCTCACTCACCGGCCCCAAGTTAAACGGAAGTGAAGCGCAGCTTACAGTTACGGTTTGCGTTACATTTCCGGTGCACGTGCATATACAAATATAGGGATACATACATACATAAACATACAAGCATATATTCATATGCCATTTATATTCATATAATATATTTATATATTTATATAAATGACATACAAAGGTAGAATGAATGAATGAATGAATGAATGAATGAATGGGTTACGGTTAACAATTTGATTGGGTTGATGTAGGAACATGCTTTAATCATCAAAATTTATGCCATGAGGGATTTTTGTCCGAAGTTTGTGTATCCAAAAGGTCTCACGTTTCAGAATCGTGGTGTGTGATCGATTTGTGATTGATTCAATGGCAGAGATCTGAATGTCATTTATAGAGTGATCCGGTTGATTGAAGTGTATCGTGTAAGGTAGAGATTTGCCCTGACTGGTGTGGAAGTTATTGATTTCTGACCGGGTGTTATTAAATCGTGTGTAGAGTGTATTCTCAGTTTTTCCAACATATTGTTTGTTGCACTTTTGGCAAGTGATTAGGTATATGACCCATGTAGATTTGCAGTTCATATAGGAGGTGATGGGGAATTTTTGTCCAGTGCTAGAACTACAAAATTTGTTTCCTTCTAGTAAATGCTTGTGAATAATACATTTGTTTGCTGTGCATTTATAGAAGCCAGGGATACTAGTTTCTTTGTTGTGGGGCTGTGGGTGCTTTGCTTTTACCAAGAGGTCCCTGAGTGTCCGACCACGTCGAAATGATGTCAGTGGAGGTTGAGGAAATGTGGTGCTGAGTGTTTCTGATTGATGGAGGAGAGGAAGGGCCTTATTCAGAATACTTGGCAATTGGGATGAGGTAGCAGAGTAGGTGGTTACCAGTGGGACACAGTTAGTTGCAGGTTTGGGTTTGTAAGTCAGAAGGTCTGCTCTCGGTATGCGTTTTGCTCGGGTTATTGCTTCTTTCACAGAGTGAGGGTCATAGTTTCTTGCAATGAAGTGTGTTTCTAATTGGCAGAGAGAAGTTTCTTCTGCCATTTTTGTTGAGCAAATGCGTCTTACTCTGAGTGCTTGACTGTATGGTATGCTTGCAATTGTATGTTTAGGATGAGATGAAGAAGGGAGAAGGTAAGAGTGAGTGTCTGTTGGTTTGGTGTATAATTCTGTTTCGAGTCTGTTATTTTGAAGCGTGAGTGATGTGTCTAGAAAGTGAACTTCAGACTGTGAGCTGTCGAATGTGAACTTGATGGTCGGATGAATCAAATTTAATTCATTTTGGAATTGGGTGAGACTACGGGGGGATTTTGACCAGATGAACTGGATGTCATCAATTATATAAATTTATATATTTATGTATATATATACATATATATATATATTTTTTGGTTTTTTTTTTTTTTTTTTTTAATATATATTATATATTGTTACGGAACCCAACGTCGGCCTCTGTTCCCCTTACCGAGGGGGGATTAATCCCCTCGTTTATGACTGACCGACGTGGTCCCTGACGCTGCCCAGCTACCTCCGGAAAGGTAGGTGTACAGCCCTGTTCGTATCGCGGACAGATGTTACTTGCCGAGCGGTTTTAGCAACCGCGGCACGAACTATTAACAAGGACTAGACCCGATCCATGAACGTTGGCCAAATCGTGCCACAGGTTTTCAATGGGGAAAAGACAAAGACGAACGGATGTGAAGAAGAGGAAGACAGCAGTAGGAAATACGAATATGATTGATTTCTACCTATTATGTACACCCAAAAGAAACCAAGGAGGAGGAAAGATAACAAAATAAAATACAGAAGAAGAAGACACAGTGCAAATTAGCTTACCTATTACAGTCTTACTTAACCCCAAGGACAAGACAAAGACAGACTACGAGCACACTTACACGGGGGATGATGGCAGGAACGAATGCTGGAGGTGGCTAGCTTGAGGGAGCGGAAGGTCCACGGGAACTGGGTCACGGTCGGGCCGGGAGCGGCAGCTCCGTTCCTCCACGGCCACGGTCGGCACCACCGTCAACGCCCAAGCTGCGGTCGTGCGAGCTGCCGCGGTACGAGCTCCGCCGGTTCAAGCTGTTGCTGTTGTTCGAGCTCTGCTGGTGGAGTCAAAGCTGCCTGGTGGAGTCAAAGCTGCGTGGTACTGCTCGTGGTACTGCCTCTGGCCTCATCTGCCGCATCTATCTCTCTCTCTCTCTCTCTCTCTCTCTCTCTCTCTCTCTCTCTCTCTCTCTCTCTCTCTCTCTCTCTCTCCCAAAGGCTTCCGCGCGCGCTTTTATAGCGCGCCTCCAGATCAACCCGCGCCACGCCCGAGCTCGTCTCTCACCGGTCCTGATTGGCGGGTCGGGGCTCGGTGGCTCCACCCTGTGATGACGATCGGCGGCCAACGCCCTGGATTCGGCCGCTCCTCCCCCTTCTTCTCCGATCTGACCGCGTGTTCAATGGTGGTGTTTTGCGGCGAAAACCACAAAGCAGCAGCGGCGAATGCAGAAAACCGCACGCGGAAAACCGCCCAATGCAGTTGGCAATTGATGACAAAAGGGGATTGCGTTTGGAAGTGGAGGCTTTGGGGAATTTGAAAAGGGATTCTACCTTGTTCCAATTTGGTGCAATGCAGTGTTAACTAGTGGGAAGACAGAACCTTAACCTAATACACATAATAAGGAGATAACTACTGAACAAAGGAAATCTATGATTTGCTACGTGATTGTATATGGAATAACTACGGGAACGACCTTTGACCTTTATACACAACAAATGGAGGAAGGAGGGTGATATTTTACAACAATTAAACACAATTCTCATATCCATAACAATATATATTAAATATATCTTTTAATATATATATAATAATAATAATAATAATAATTCATTTATTTTGTATAGCGCTTTTCCAGAAGCCCAAAGGCGCTTTGACAGAGTGGAAAACATAATGCATAACAATACATGAAAACAACAATTGCAAAAAGACAAGAATCAAGAAAACAAACAGCAGCGATATACGGCATATATATAAGACAAGAATCAAAAAGACAAGACAAGAATCAATAGGGAAATATTTAAAGCAAAAGGAGGGAGAAGGAGAAGAGATAGTCAGGGGTTAAATGCTGTGGGTTGAATGTTGAATGCAGCGTTGAACAGGTGGGTCTTTAGTGATGTTTTGAATGTGGTGAGTGAGGAGGAGTCTCTGATGGTGTGAGGTAGTGAGTTCCAGAGGGTGGGAGCAGCGATGGAGAAGGCCCTGTCCCCCCAGGATCTGAATTTGGTCCGGATGGAGGGGGTCAGGAGGTTGGTACCAGCAGAGCGGAGGTTGCGGGTGGGAGTGTGTCTGGAGAGGAGGTCAGCCAGGTAGGATGGGGCCAGGTTATGGAGGGCTTTGTATGTCAGGAGGAGGATTTTGTACTGGATTCTCTGGGGGATGGGGAGCCAGTGAAGCTTGTAAAGGACGGGGGTGATGTGGTCACGGGTCCGGGAATGAGTGAGTAGACGGGCAGCGGAGTTCTGAATGTATTGGAGTTTATTGGTGATTTTTGAGGGTGAACCATAGAGGAGGCTATTGCAGTAGTCCAGACGGGAGGTGATGAAGGCGTGGATGAGGGTTTCTGCAGCCGTGGAGGAGAGGGATGAGCGGAGACGGGCAATGTTTTTCAGGTGAAAGAAGGCTGACTTTGTGATCTGTTTAGTGTATTTGTCGAAGGAAAGGGTTTGGTCAAAGATGACGCCAAGATTCCGGATGTGAGGGGAGGTGGATACTGGGATACCGTCGATGTTGAGGGCAAAGTTATGGGTGGATTTTGTGAGCGTTTTTGGGCCAATGATGATTATTTCAGATTTATCACAGTTAAGCTTGAGGAAGTTGATTTGAAGCCAGGATTTTATTTCAGTGATGCAGTTTGTCAGGATAGAGTGGTTGTCGGTGGAGACGGACTTGGTGGAGATGAAAAGCTGGATGTCATCGGCGAAGCAGTGGAATTGGAGACCATGACGGCGGATTAAGTGACCGAGCGGGGACAGGTAAAGGATGAAGAGGAGGGGGCCAAGAACTGAACCTTGGGGGACACCTTGGGGGAGGGGAGCAGTGGGGGATTTGCAGTTATTGATGGAGATGAACTGGCATCTGTCAGAGAGGTATGATTTAATCCAAGAGAGGGCAGTGCCGGTGACGTTAAAGGTGGATTCAAGTCGGGTGAGGAGGATAGTGTGATCGATGGTGTCAAAGGCAGCGCTGAGGTCGAGGAGGACGAGAATGTTGAGGTTGCCAGCGTCAGAGGAGAGGAGAAGGTCGTTGGTGATTTTGAGGAGAGCAGTTTCAGTACTGTGGTTGGAGCGGAATCCGGATTGGAATGTTTCATACAAGTTATTGGCAGAGAGATGATGTTTGAGTTGAGTGGCTACAGCGCGTTCCAAAACTTTTGACAGAAAGGGTAGGTTGGAGATGGGTCTGAAGTTGTTTAGGGTGTCAGGGTTTAGACCAGGTTTTTTTAGAATGGGGGTAACAGCAGCAATTTTGAGGGAAGGTGGGACGATGCCTGTAGACAGGGAGGAGTTTATTGTTGCAATGATAAGTGGAGAGAGAGCAGGGAGGGAGGCTTTGACAAAGCTGGAGGGGATGGGGTCAAGAGTGCAGGTGGCAGTTTTCATTCCTATGAGGAGTTCAGAGAGGTCAGTAGGAGAGATTGGGGAGAACCGAGACAGGGGATGGCAGGACAAGGGGGGGCAGGTGGTTGGAGGGGGAGCGGGTGCGGCGGTGGTCAAGCTGTTGTAGATGTTGTCAATTTTGCGTTGGAAGAAAGAGAGGAAGGAGATGCAGTTGTCTACTGTGAATGACTGGGTGGTGGTGTTCAGGGGGCGGAGGAGTTTGTTTATTGTCGAGAAGAGTGCTTTTGGGTTTCCGGAGCCAGAGTGGATAATTTGAGAGTAGTAGGCAGAGCGGGCGCGGGAGAGGGCATCTTTGTAGTGTTGTATGTGGTCCTTGTAGGCTTGGGAGTGAACTGTGAGACCCGTTTTATTGCGGAGTCTTTCAAGTTGGCGAGCACGAGTTTTCATCAGGTGGAGTTCAGGGGTAAACCAGGGAGCAGAATGGGTGAAAGAAACTGTTTTGGTTTTTACAGGCGCAAGCTGGTCAAGGCAGGAGGAGAGAGTGTGGTTGTAGTAGTCAGTGAGGTCGGAAGGGGTGTGGAGGTCAATGAAGGGAGAAGTGGACATTTTTTCAGAGAGGGTGGATGAGAATGAGGTAGGTGAAAGAGCGTTTAGCTTACGGAAGTTGATTGTGCGATAATGCCTTGGTGTTGGGGCGGGGATGTTGATGGTCAGAGTGATGGCTAAGTGGTCAGAGAGGGTGAGGTCGGAGCCATAGAGATGGTGCAAATTTAATCCAGTGGAGCAGACAAGGTCCAAAATGTGACCACGGATATGGGTAGGAAAGTCGACATGTTGAGTGAGGTTAAAGCAGGTGAGTAAATCAGTGAAGTCAGTGGTTATTGTGGAGTCAGTGGAGTCCATGTGGATATTGAAATCACCAAGGAGGAGGATTGAGGGGGAGAGGGAACATAGCTGGGTCAGAAAGTAGGAGAAGTCAGACAGGAATGATGGGTGTGGTTTGGGAGGGCGGTAGACGACAGCCATGACTGACTGCGTGTGACCAGAGAGTTTTAAAGCCAGGTGTTCAAATGATGGAGCAGATGAGATGGAGATGAGGTTGGTCTTGATGTCTTGACGGTGGATAACGGCAATTCCACCACCTCGGCCCTCCGAGCGTGGTTTATTGACGTAGGAATATCCATTGGGTGTGGTGAGGTTGAGTGTGTAGTAGTCCAGAGGTTGTTGCCAGGTTTCGGTGAGACAGAGAAAGTCCAGTTTGTTATCCAGGATGTATTCGTTCAGGATGAGGCATTTATTGTTGAGGGACCGGGTGTTGAACAGGGTGAGCTTGATGTTGTTTTGAACAGCAGGGATGAATTCAGGTGATTTAGCCAGGGTTCGTAGGCAAGAGGTGCGATCGTGTGGGTTGCTGTGACCAGGTGCGCTGGGACGAAGAGTGAGAGTGCGCTGAGCCGACCAGAGGACGGGGATGGAGTGACCTGATTGCAAATAAACAAACTTGCGACCGGAGCCACGGTGAATGTACCTGGGTCGTCGGAGGAGTCCATTTGATTTGATGGCAGAGATGCATGATGGGGTGGAGCGGGTATTGAGCAGAAGAAGCCTTGCGGCGGAGTACTTCAGAGCCATGCCAGGCAGGAGCGAAGGGACGAGTACGAGGCCAAGGTCGAGGAGGCAAAGCGGCAAACGCAGCGGCAAACGCAGCGGCAAACGACTGCAGCCGCTAATCAAGACCACAGCGGCAAACAAGGCCACGGCCACAAACAACGGGAGCGGGCCTTTCGATTCCGTATTCCGTACCATCAAAAGCAGATTCCGTTATCCAGCCGGAGAACACGCGGCACGTGCGGGTGTGAAAAGGCAGGACAGGTGTGAGATGTCAGGTCAGAAAAGTAGAAGCAGACCCTGTACATCCATCCAGTCGGAGAAGCGGCGAATATGCAACGCCAGCGTCCTCTCGCAACCGAACCCGGAAGTGAATATATATATTTATATTTATTTTATACATTTATTTATATGTATATTAATATATATGTATATATATATGTATATATATATATTTTTTTATATATATATATATCTATTAATATATATATATATATATTTATATTTATTTTATATATTTATTTATATGTATATTAATTTATATGTGTATATATGTATATATATATATATATATATATATATATATATATATATATATATATATATATATATATATATATATATATGTATATATGTATATATATATATATATATATATATATATATATATATATATATATATATATATATATATATATATATATATATATATATATATATATATATATACATACATATATATATATTTATTTATTTTTATATATCTATTAATATATATATATATATATTTATATTTATTTTATATATTTATTTACATGTATTTCCTTGTCAGGAGAGAAGGACACAGAGTCCAGGAGCAGTTGGGTTCGACTGGGAAAGGTGAGAACAGAGAGAGATGGGTTTGGGACACAAGATTTTGAGGCAAACACAGAGTTGAGGCATTCGGCTTTGTCACGTGCGGTGTCAACTGTGTAGCCATTTGAGGTAAGAGAGGGGATGGAGGGGGAACAAACACCAGAAACGGATTTGACCAGACACCACCAGGATTTGGAGGAAGAAGACAGGTTTGAGAGTTCAATCTTGAGTGTGGAGAGATAGTGCTTCCTGGCACTCCTGAGGGTAGACACACACTTGTTCCGAGCTTGGTGGAAGGAACTGAGATTGCCTTCAGTTGGATTTGCCTTCCAAGAGGCAAAGGGAAGTTGTTTCAGGGCAACTGCCTCGCCACAAGATTCAGTGTACCAAACTGTACCATGGACGGGAGGAAGGGTAAGACAACTGAAGACGAGATGGGATAAATCTGTGCATGAGAGAGAGCAGTTTGCTTTGGAAGAATTCCCAGGAAGAATTTATGTCAGAGGCAGTAGAGATGGGAGACCAGTCCAGATGATTGATGGCTGCTTGCAGACCGTGCCAGTCAGCCTGAGTGAAATGCCAGACTCGTCGGCGCTGAGGAGGCTCTCTGAGAATGGCCAGAGAGATGTCCACTTTAACAAGCACATGATCAGAAGAACCGATTGGAGCAGAAGAAGAGCAGCAGACATTTGCAGGGAAGTTCGTCATAACCAAATCCAGAAGAGAACATACTCCATTGACTGAGATCCGGGTCGGGAAATTGACAGATTGTGTCAGTCCCAATGAGTCGCAGAAGTCCTTTGCTGAGGTGCCATGGCTGGTGAGAGATGAACCCACACCCAGCCAGCTGGCATGATGACAGTTGAAGTCGCCACATATGAGGAAGAGAGAGTTTGGATGAGTTGATAGAAGTTGGTCCATGTTGTCCGACAGCGAAATGTAAATGGAGTCATCACTGTTTGGAGGACGGTACAGAACACATATGAACAAAAGGTGGGAGCGGAGAGGAAGCCGTAGCCAGAGGTACTCCTGGGGGTGGGGTGGAGAGAGGGCAGTGCAAGGAGAGTGAGGAAGAGAGTTTTTGATAAAGATAGCCACCCCACCACCAGGACGAGGCTCAGGTCTATCATACCGGAGGAGGGAGTAACCAGGAAGAGATATTAAGGAATCAGAGACATCTTGAAGGAGGAAAGTTTCTGTTAAGCAGATCAAGTCTGGATTGTCAGAAGCAACCTGAATGGAGAGATCAATCAGGTTTGAGCGAAGGCTCCGGATGTTTGAGGTCCATACCGTTAATTATGAGAGAGGGGGAGCATCGGGTGCAGGACAGGGGAGGGGAGGGGTAGGGTTAGATGAAGGATGAGAGGGGGAGGTAGGAAGAGCAGTTGATAGTGTTGCAGATATTACAGAAGAGTTACAAGAAAGGGAAGGATGAGGAGGACGAAAGGTTTGATGGTTATGGGATGAGGCACAGTGAGGGGTTGTTTGAGAGGGGGGGGGGGGGGGCAGAGGAAGGCCGAAGGTTGGGAGAGGTGGAGGTATGAGATAGAAGGGAGACGAAGTGGGGGAGGAGGCAGCTTTGAGAAGGGGGTAGGAGGGAGAATTTGGGAGGGATGGTTGGGGGGTAGATATGAAGGGGAGGGGTTGGGGGGGGATTTTGAATGGGAGGGGCAAGGGGGGATATTTGGAGGGGAGGGGCGAGGGGGGAGATTTGGAGGGGAGGGGCAAGGGGGGAGTTGAGGAGGGGAAGGGCAAGGGGGGAGTTTAGGAGGGGAGGGGCAAGGGGGGATATTTGGAGGGGAGGGGCAAGGGGGGAGATTTGGAGGGGAGGGGCAAGGGGGGAGTTTAGGATTGGAGGGGCAAGGGGGGTGTTTAGGAGGGGAGGGTCAAGGGGGGAGATTTGGAGGGGAGGGGCAAGGGGGGAGATTTGGAGGGGAGGGGCAAGGGCGACGTTTTAGAAAGTGGATGATTAATGAAAGATGAACATTTATAACAAATTGGGTTTGTTGTGATTTTCAAATTAGCGATCCATTTAAGAACGATGGAGGAGGGGTGGAATGAATGAGAATTTAGAGCATGTAGTGAGAAAGAATTGTCAGAGATTGAATATTTTTTTGAAATGGAATGAGTTGAAGAGGAAATTGAAAGGAGCCTTTTAAATAGGAAGAAAAACAGCGTGTTGTAATAAACCACTGAATAAAACATTCCAGGGGAAAGTTTAAAAACATATTTAAACAGAACAGTGAAGAACAATCTTATATTCACAAAAATACCAATGGGGAGAGGGCCTTGATGAACAACCACGAGTCACTTGAACAGGGCAAAAGGTGCAAGGCAAGGGGATAATGGGGGCAGGGCAAGACAGCGCACGTGGGCAGAGGCAAAAGCACACGAGGAGAAAGGGAAATGTTTTTTTTTTTTGGTTTGTTTTTAGTTATTATTATTATTTCTTTTGGTGGGGGAGGGGGGTTACAATGTTAGACAAAGAGTAGATGTTTGGTGAAGTTTGGGGGAGAAGGGAAAATCAAAAACCTAGCAAAACAGCAAAGGAAGGAACAACCTTCGATGGGGGAAGCCTGAGGCTGCAAGGCCTCCCTCGCGATGCGGCAAACAAACGATTCATTTATGAAAGATAAACACCGGAGAAACTTCCAAGGGGCACACTATAAGTTCACACACCGAAAGATAAATACAGTTTCGACAAAATACAATTGTGAACAGACAACTTTGAAAACGTGGAGACCGTGTGGAGCTTCGAAAATACCTGCCGTCGTCTCCAAGATCGCGCGAGATTCCAATTGGGTGGAAATTGGGTGATTGGGTGGAAACCAAACTATTGATAATATGAGTTGTGGTCTTGAGTAAGGAAAGTCTCCACTCATGCAATGATCAATTTATTTACTGGTACACCCATTCCCTGCAGGAGCAGCAGGAATGGTCATTCCACTCTGGGGTATATAGATTACAGTAGATCTAGGGTCAGGCCTCAATAACGTTGAGGCTTTTATGCATTTCTCATGGAAAATGATGAAGCTCTCATCATGTCTCTCAATATCCCATGAGAAATCCTCATGAGAATTGTGTAAAGGCCGATAGGCGATATAATTTCCTCCACGACCACGATTAAAACTGTCATGTTCCCGGTGACGATGAGTTTAAGAGAAACTGTAAGTCCAATGTTCATGAAACCTACAATTGAATGTTTCATGAGATACAACTCTGATTTCTTATTTGAGGCCATCATGACTGTTTCAATTGAAGTCCTGAGGAGGCAATGTTGCCAGGCCTGTTCTGGACATACACTGAGATTGTGGAAACACCTACTCTGAGTAAAGGTACAGTGAAAAACTTCTGTTCACATTGCAGATGAAACAGCTAACTGGAATAACATCCCGTTACAGGTGGGCATGCACTGTCCAACTTTATATCCAATTTGTGTCATGATGGGCAACGTTGGATATTGTGTGCTATCAAACATTGACACATACCATATTTTGTGTCATCATGTTCTATTTCACCATGACATATTCACTATATGAACTTTCCCCATAGGTAAATGCCATAAACGTCATTGGCCAAAGTGTAAAGGTACAGTGTGCGTGGCAGAACTTTGTGAGACTTGATGGGTTGAGAGATCATTGTCAGGTCTCCCAATGTTTAGGTTGTCTCGTAGAGAACAAAAATTTTGATATCTACCCGACATACCGAAATAAGGCCTCAGCTCGTGCCTGTCGGCCTTTAATTTTGAGCAAACACTGTGTGCCCCACGATGCAGCGCCCTCTCGTGGTACGGCATCAGACAGCATCAATTTCATCTAATTCCACCTGAAATTGACTTCAAGACCAAATTACTCAAAATACACGTTGTTTACATTACTAAACCCATTCTTCCATTTGTGTAGTGTATTATATATGTATATATATATATATGGGTCATGATTTGCATGAACACATGCACGATTATGGTTTATACACGTTTGGCTTCATTTTTGCTTCTGGTTTTGTTTTGGAATGTTGTGCACTGCTCCTTTCCTATTCCATCTCCTGGCACTGCACGACGTCATTGCTGGGCGCCGATAGGGAGTACTCAGTTCATTCCGTTTGTTTGTTACTTGGCAAAATAATTTTTTTCTTGACAACTATGTTGATCACTCCGGTTTGTGTGTGAGTGTGTGTGTGTGTGTGTGTGTGTGTGTGTGTGTGTGTGTGTGTGTGTGTGTTTGTCTGTCCGCTCAATTATACTTGCCTACAGGTCACAATTTTAAACCGATCTTCACGACACTTCACCAAATGGTAGAGTTGGTGGTCTGACAGAATCTTATATATTTTTGAGGTCAAAAGTTCAAAAGGTCAACATAAGCCAAAGGTCAACCACTTTTTATCACATTTCTAAAATCCTCAATTTTCATCCGATTGACTTGAAATTTGAATATAATTTTCACATCAGCTAACTGAATTCAACCAACAACTATTTTTGAGATCAACATAGGCCAAAAGGTCAACATAGGCCAAAGGTCAACAACGTTTTTTTCAAAATTTATAAAATCCTCAATTTTCATCCGTTTGACTTGCAATTTGAATAGGATTTGCATATCAACTAACTTAATTCAACCACCATCTATTGTTGAGGTCAACATAGGTCACAAGGTCAACATTGGCCTGAGGTCAACAACTTTTTCAAATCACTAAAATCCTCAATTTTCATCCGATTGACTTGAAATTTAAATAGCATGTTCATTTCAGCAAACGGAATTCAACCATCATGTGTTTTTGAGATCAACATAGGCCAAAAGGTCAACATTGGCCTGAGGTCAACAACTTTTTCAAATCTTTAAAATCCTCAATTTTCATCTGATTGACTTGAAATTTGAATAGGATTTGCATATCACCTGACTGAATTGAACCACCAATTATATTTGAGGTCAACATCGGCCAAAAGGTCAGCATAGGCCAAATTTCTAAAATTGTAAATTTTGATCTGATTAAACTTAAAATTTGAAGACGATTTGCATATCAGCTTACTGAATTGAACCACCAATTATTTTTGAGGTCAAAAGGATACTCTACTGTGTGCCATTCTATTTTGTTTGCTTTTGCCAAGTGTCGCTCTATGAGTGATTTTTCATTTGTTTGTTTTCTTGTTTATCCAGGTGATATCTCAACCATACTTTTTTTTTTTTTTTTTTTTTTTTTTTTGTATACAAGATCGAGGCTCGTGAAAGAGCGAACATTAATCACACAGAAAGACAAACAGACACACAAAACAAATAACATCGGGAGCGGTAGACAAGATGGGGAGAGAGGGGGAAGGACACAAACACAACATTTGAGAGCAGGGACCGAGAGACATGGAGACATCGAGAGAACTGTGGGAGGGAGAGGGCTTTGGGGGGGAGGCATGGGAAGGGGGGGGGGGTGGGAGAGGTATAAAACATATGGACACTGCCAAGACTTCCAGGAAAGAAGTTGGAATTTCAAACAAGGTGGATCTGGGGTGAATTAGTGGGGGTAGAAAAAATCAAGGTTTTGGATGGGGGAAGATAAGAGATGGTGGTGAACAGCTGTTTTGAAGACCTGGAGGGAGGAGTGTGATTGAAGTGAGTGTGGGAGTTTGTTCCAGAGGCGGGAGAAAAGAGGAATGAAAGAGTGAAGGTGAGCAGAGAGCCGAGATTTCGGCAGTTTAACCATCAGAGGGTGGCTGGCAGATCTTGTGCGACCTGTAGGAATATTTGGGGGACAGAGCACAGAGAGAGCTGGGGGAGCAAGGCCGGAGAGGAGTCGGTAGAAGACAGAAAGACCACCTACCTGCCTGTGGTGAGTGAGTGAAAGGCCCTCAGAGATAGCTTCATCGCGGGAGATTCCAATGATTCTGAAAGCTTTGGATTCAACAGCGTGAAGCCGAGCCAGGTGTGAGGCAGGAGCACCAGCCCATAGGGGAGAACAGTATTCCATTGAGCTGCGGATGAAAGCCTTGTATGTGGTGAGGAGCTCAGGTGTGCCTAGGAAGGACTTCGCACGACGGAGGATGCCCAGTCGGCGACTGGCTTTGGAGGCCAGCTTGGAAATGTGGTTTTCCCAAGAAAGATCATGGCAGATGGTGAGACCCAAAAGCTTGAGCGACAGAACTTCTTGGAGAGGATTGTTGAGAAAGTAGATGGGAGGGTTGTCCAGTCGATCTTTTCGGAGAGACATAGTAAGAGTGTGAGATTTGTCAGGATTGAAAGACATGTTCCACATGTTTGACCAGTCTGTGATTTTGTCCAGGTCTTCAGAGAGTGAGGAGGCTGCAGACTGCCGATCTGAGGGAAGAGGAATGGAGCGGCAGAGAGTGGAGTCATCAGCAAAGAGATACAGAGGATTTTCCAGAGAGTCGGAGAGATCATTGATAAAGACCAGAAAAAGCACAGGGCCCAGCACACTGCCTTGGGGAACTCCAGCCTGAATGGGAAGGGGAGATGAGAGAAATCCATTCAGGGCCACACGTTGACTACGACCAGAGAGGAAGTCCGCAAGCCATGCATGGAGATTTCCATGGATACCATAGGAGGAGAGTTTGGTGAGCAGAGCTGGGTGCCAGACCGTATCGAAGGCACGTGATATGTCAAGGGAGACAGCTCTGATTTCCTGTTTGGCATTGAGGACCTCCATCCATTGTTGAGACGGCAGAAGCAGCATGTCCAGAGTAGAGTGACCTGGTCTGAAACCAAATTGATGATCAGAGATCAAGCCATTGGAGAAGAGGAAAGATTTCATATCCGAAGCAATGATGGATTCCATGACTTTGCTGATAATTGGGAGCAGGCTGATTGGTCTGTAGTTGCAAGGATTTGTTTTTGCACCTTTTTTGTGTAAAGCGGTAATGTTTGCTGATTTCCAGGATGCTGGCAGATGACCTTGAGCAAAAGATAGGGTGAAAAGAACAGAGAGAGGGTGAGATAGAGCGGCAGAGCAGGATTTTAGGACCCGTGGGCTGATGCCATCTGGTCCAGTTGCAGAATCAGAGTCGAGGTTTGACAAAAACTCCTCCACCTTGTCAGGAGAGAAGGTCACAGAGTCCAGGAGCAGTTTGGTTCGACTGGGAAAGGTTGGAACAGAGAGAGATGGGTTTGGGACTAAGGATTTTGAGGCAAACACAGAGTTGAGGCATTCGGCTTTGTCACGTGCGATGTCAACTGTGTGGCCATTTGAGGTAAGGGAGGGGATGGAGGGGGAACAAACACCAGAAACGGATTTGACCAGACGCCACCAGGATTTGGAGGAAGGAGACAAGTTTGAGAGTTCATTCTTGAGTGAGGAGAGATAGTGCTTCCTGGCACTCCTGAGGGTAGACACACACTTGTTCCGAGCTGGGTGGAAGGAACTGAGATTTCCTTCAGTTGGATTAGCCTTCCAAGAGGCAAAGGCAAGTTGTTTCAGGGCAACTGCCTCACCACAAGATTCAGTGTACCATGGACGGGAGGAAGGGTAAGACAACTGAAGGCGAGATGGGATAAATCTGTGCATGAGAGAGATCAGTTTGCTTTGGAAGAATTCCCAGGAAGAATTGATGTCAGAGGCAGTGGAGATGGGAGACCAATCCAGACGATTGATGGCTGCTTGAAGACCGTCCCAGTCGGCCTGAGTGAAATGCCAGACTCGTCGACGCTGAGGAGGCTCTCTGAGAATGGCCAGAGAGATGTCCACTTTGACAAGCACATGATCAGAAGAACCGATTGGAGCAGAAGAAGAGCAGCAGACATTAGCAGGGAAGTTAGTCATAACCAAGTCTAGAAGAGAAGATACTCCATTGGCTGAGATCCGGGTCGGGAAATTGACAGATTGTGTCAATCCCAGTGAGTCACAGAAGTCCTTTGCTGAGGTGCCATGACTGGTGAGAGAGGAACCCACACCCAACCAGGTGGCATGATGACAATTGAAGTCACCACATATGAGGAAGAGAGAGTTGGGATGAGTGGATAGAAGTTGGTCCATGTTGTCAGACAGTGAAATGTAGATGGAGTCATCACTGTTTGGGGGACGGTACAGAACACATATGAACAAAAGGTGGGAGCGGAGAGGAAGCCGTAGCCAGAGGTACTCCTGGGGGTGAGGAGGAGAGAGGGCAGTGCAAGGAGAGTGAGGAAGAGAGTTTTTGATAAAGATAGCCACCCCACCACCAGGCCGAGGCTCAGGTCTATCATACCGGAGGAGGGAGTAACCAGGAAGAGATATTAAGGAATCAGAGACATCTTGAAGGAGGAAAGTCTCTGTTAAGCAGATCAAGTCTGGATTGTCAGAAGCAACCTGTATGGAGAGATCAGTCAGGTTTGAGCGAAGGCCCCGGATGTTTGAGGTCCATACCGTTAATGAAGAGAGAGGGGGAGCATCGGGTACAGGACAGGGGAGGGGAGGAGTAGGGTAAGATGAAGGATGAGAGGGGGAGGTAGGGAGAGCAGTTGTTAGTGTGTCAGCGATTGCAGAAGAGTTCCAAGAAAGGGAAGGATGAGGAGGATGAAAGGTTTGAAGGTGAAGGGATGAGGCACAGAGAGGGGTTGTTTGAGGGGGGGCAGAGGAAAGAAGAAGGTTGGGGGGGGGGTGGAGGTATGAGATAGAAGGGAGACGAAGTGGGGAGGAGGCAGCTTTGAGGAGGAGGGGGGAGGAGGGAGAATTGGAGAGGAATGGTATGGGGGGAGATTTGAATGGGAGGGGTTGGGGGGGAGTTTTGAAGGGGAGGAGTGAGGGGGGAGTTTACGAGGGGAAGGGCAAGGGGGGAGTTCAGGAGTGGAGGGGTAGGGGGGGAGTTTAAGAGTGGTGGGGCAAGGGGGGAGTTTAGGAGTGTAGGTGCAAGGGGGGGGATTTGGATGGGAGGGGCAAGAGGGGAGTTTAGAAAGTGGATGATTAATGAAAGACGAACATTGAAAACAAATTGGGTTTGTTGTGATTTTCAAGTTAGCAATCCGGTTCAGAATGATGGAGGAGGGATGGAATGAATGTGAATTTAGACCATGTAGTGAGGGAGACGTATAAGATATTGAATTTCTTTTTTTTGAGGTGGAATGAGTTGGAGAGGAAATTGAGAAAAGCCTTTTAAATAGGAAGAAAAACAGCGTGTTGTAAAATACCACTGAGTAAAACACTGAAGGGGAAAGGTTATACATATTTGAATAATATTTAAACAGAACCGTGAACAATCTTATGTGCACAAAAATACCAACGGGGGGAGAGCCGAGAGGGACCACCACGAGTCACGTGAAGGGCAAACCGTGGATGGCAAGGAGTTAATGGGGGCGGGGCGAACAGCACACCTGGACAGAAAATACAGGATGAGTCAACAGTACACGTGGAGAAAGGAAAATAAATGTTTTTTTTTTTTGTTTGTTTGTTTTGTTTTTGGGGGTGGGGGTGGGGGGGGGGAGGTGGGGATTTAGAACGTTAGACAGAGTATTATGTTCGGGGTAGAAGGGAAAAAAACTAAGAGCCAAGCAAAACACGATAATCACAAAACACTTTGAGCTAGGAAGCTGAAATTTACGAACAATAGTGAGCACATGCTTTGGCAAAAATTATGTTTTTTATTTTTTAATTAATCGATTATTTGATTAATTATTTATTTAAATATTATCAATTTAATAAGTACTTATTTATTTTCTTTCTCATCTGGGAAATATCTCAGGCACCTTTTGAGCTAGGACAGTTAGTTTGAGCTAGCCTTTTGAGCTTAGATAGTTGGACATCACAGTGACCAAGTGATTTGGCTGTAAAGGGTATTTTTGATTTCTTGATTAATCAATTAATCAATGTATGTATTATGCAATTTTTCGATAAATTACCCAGCTAATTAATTTTCACAAATTTACAGATTCGGATGAAACAGTGGTGGTTTAGGTATGCTACTAGCCAATTGATAAATAAATTAATTATTTTACGATGATAATTTTTTTCTTTTAAATATGCAATTGATCAATTAATCAATCAATTATTGTGCACCGCTCCCTTCCAATTCTGTCTCCAAGTGCTGAATTGCGGTATCTCCAAGCCAAAGGTGCCCTGGCAATGTTGCGTGCTGGAGGATATGTTATTTATTTATTTGGCATGGGGGTGGTGTACTTTGAATGTAGCTCTACTTGTTTTGTTTTCTGTGACATCTTATGCTGTGTATTGTATGCACACATTATTTTTTATGCATTATATATCTTCTGAAACCCGCCTTTGGAGATAACAATCAACGACACACCCCTCGTCCATTTATAGTAGATGCATTGAAATGTACATTGTCTCACATGTTTTACATTTTTCTATTCCGATGCAAAAGCAAAAAACTAAAACTTTGAGTTCAATGCAAAGCCTACTTCATATAAAAATTTTATTAATTCGAATAATCAAATTTATATACAATTTACCTTGATTATAAACTAATTGCGAATATGCCTACCCTTTTCCTTCAAAACCATTGAAATTATTCTTTTCGAACACTTATCCAACCAAGATATTCTAGTTTTGTACAATGTAAATTTTCTGAAATTTGTAGAATTTGTTTTTCACTTGGAAGTTGTGGGTTTCAATGTGTAAATAAATGTGGAAAAAGTCTGATTTAATGCAATTTAATTCCAGGCTATAAGGCAATAAAAGGTGAAAATTTTGAAAGGGGGTGTAGACTTTCTATAGGCACTGTATATAAATAAATATATATATATATATATATATATATATATATATATGTATATACATATATATATATATATATATATGTGTATATATATATATATATATATATATATATATATATATATATATATATATGTATATATATATATATATATATATATATATATATATATATATATATATATATATGTATGTATATATGTATATATATATATATATATATATATATATATATTGTTGCGGTTTTGTGAATAAAGAATGACCCCTCCTCGTAGGTAGTTGCACCACAACATGTAGCCTCGCTTTAGTTCAGTTATTTCTTAGTAAATGTAAGCGTAGTCTCCTTTCCTGTGTTAGCTTGCGTTGAGCAGGCCAGTGAGTTAGGTGTTCTTTGGGCTCGAATGCCACGTGCTAGGCCTGGAACAAGTCTGGCAAGGCCGAAAGGAGGAGCTGCAGGGGAGTGGCCGGTAAGAAGTCAGCAGCCAATCGGAGCTCAAGGGGAGTGGCTCACAACTGCAGTGAGAGGAGGGGCTTGGAACATTCGGGTAAGGCTGGGGAGGGGCCATATAAGACCCTGCCCCGAGCCCCCAGCGTGAGAGTCGCCCAGCCCCTGAGTCAGAGTGCAGAGTTTCCCAGTCAGAGCTTTTGTCACAGCACGAGTGAAGTCCCTTGTGTTACGGATTCGTAACTTCCGTTATTGGGGTTTTCACTCACTTGACATGTTTCTGATATTAGGTATTATTATTATTCTCAAAAGGTTTATTATTCAGGAACAGCTATCTAAAGTTAAAAAGCTTAACTTAAAATGATACAGGAAATCGTGGACCGGAAAACGACGAGTGAGGAGGACGAGGCGGTGAGATAAGTCGGAGAAGAAGCTGGTTGCTTTGCGTTCTGGATCGACCATTGTCGAGCAAGAGACACGAGTGAACTTTGGGGTTTCCTGGAAAGGGATTCCGCGATAGAGTTGTTATCGCTGTGACTGATCAAACCTGCATGTCAGGTTGGCGTTGGATTCGGAGGAACCATCGTCATGTGATTACGTCTCAAGTACGAGCCGTCCGAAATTTTAACTCTTGCGCTTCGCCACATCGAGCAAACTTTCCTTGCTTCGTCAACCGTTTCCACCGCGTTCAGACGTATCTGTGGTGTGTGTGTGCACCGAGGCTTCTGACGATTACTTTGCGGCTCACCGACCGTGAACAGTGAAAGTTCGTACCTGGAGGGGGTCTTTGGATTTCCCAGTCGCCGTGAGTGCGCCTTTGTGCCACTTTAACCACGTGACCCTTTTCTCCGCTTTGGGTCACGTGCGCCTTGGTGCCGTTTTGGGCGGCGTGTCTGTGCCTGCCCTCGGAACGAGATTCTGGTTTAGAGTCAACATCGTTCCGTTGATCACTGGAGGGGACCAACTCTGAGCTCGAAGACGGGAATATAGAGACATTGGGGAAGGTTCTTTCCACTCACTTGGAGCACTGTGAGTTACTTTATGCATGCTAGCTGATGGAATAGAGAGTGCATTCTTAATTGTCATTGGTGGTAATGTTATTCCTGTGTGATTTATAATATATTATTGGTTTGTTCGTAATCATTGGTGTTGTTTCCTTATTTATTTCGACACGGAAATATATATTTTTCTGCCGTGATTCCTCCCGGGGTTCGGAGGTATACCAAGACCAGGAGGTCGGGGAGGAACACGTAACAGAAATTGGGGGCTCGTCCAATTGACTCGTGGGCTCGAAATTGGGTCTGCGTCCGGGATCTAAAAATCCCCTAAATTTAGTCCGGGAAAGAATTCCCTAACATTCCAGAATTCACAAATTTGGAACTTGTTCCAACATTCCCAAATTTTTCCAAAAAAAAAACAAAAAACAATTTTTAAATTTCTTGTGTGAAGGTTAACAGGTGTTAACAATAGTCACCATGGAGTTTGACGCAGAGAAGTTTGCAGTGACCCCGAGTGAAGCACAGTTCAGAGCATTAATAAAATAGGACCTCTTGAAATTGGCCAAACATTTTAGCTGGGAGGTCCAAACTAATATGAGGAAGGCAGAGATGCAGACAGTGGTGATACAATCTATGGTGGGATTAGGAGCATGGGAAGAGGTAGCCTGGGATTGGTTACCCGAGGAACAAGAAAATGTGGAGCTCCAAAAAATGGAGATGCAATTGCAGAGCGAGGAAAGAAGAGCAACACAGGAAAGAGAACTCCAGGAAAGGTTAAAAGCAGAGGAAAGGAAAGCAGAAAAGGAAAGAGCAGAATGGGAAAGAGAACTCCAGGAAAGGTTAAAAGCAGAGGAAAGGAAAGCAGCAAAGGAAAGAGCAGAACAGGAAAGAGAACTCCAGGAAAGGTTAGAAGAGAAAAAAGCAGAGGAAAGGAGAGCTGCAAGGGAACGCGAAGCAGAGGAGAGAAAAGCCGAAAGGGAGTTCAAGGACCGTGAAATGGCGCGTCAGCAGGAAATTAAAGTCATGGAGCTGGAGTTAATGAGAGAATGGGGAGAGGTACCATCCATGCCGACTGGTTCGACACCTAGTCAGAACACCTGGGATGTTGGCAGACATGTGAGGCTGGTTTCACCCTTAAATGAAAAGGAGGTAGCCAATTTCTTTTCACACTTTGAGAAGGTGGCTCAACTGCTAAACTGGCCTGAGGTGTCCTGAACCATATTAGTGCAAAGTGTTCTGGTGGGTAAAGCTCAAGATATTTATTCGGCTTTACCGATTGACCAATGTGCAGATTATGAGATTAGGAAGAAAAACATTCTCAAGGCCTATGAATTGGTCCCGGAAGCTTACCGGCAAAAATTCCGGAATGCCAGGAAGAGGGAGAGTGAGACCCATGTGGAGTTTGTCAGAATGAAAGAAACCATGTTTGATAGGTGGTGTGATTCAAAAGGGGTTGGGAAAGACTTCGAATTATTGCGACAATTGATCCTGGTGGAGGAATTCCAGCAGTGTGTCCACGAGGACAGTAAAGTACATCTAGAGGAAAGGAAAGTACCAAAGTTGTATGAGGCAGCAACCATGGCGGATGACTATGCCTTAACCCACAGGAGGGGGTTCCACAAGCCTAAATTCTCGCCTAGACCTAGCCAGGTGAGCTATGGTACCTCAGGGGCGGAGCACGCCGTCTCTCAATTGTTATATCGTTATTCTGTGTTTCAGTTAAGGCCATGTGTCCAATAGTCGATCTTACGTTGCACCAAATCAAATAAGATAGAGCCCCTTTTCCATAGTGTTTGCCTCCATTACCAACTGCATTCGCCTACATCTCCAACAGCATTCGCCGCCATTGCCCATGTGCTCCAACTCGGAGAAGAAGGGCGTGGCCCGCCCATCGTCATCAAGAGGTGGAGCCAAGAAGCCCTTACGACCAACCAGGATTCGGTGGGCATGGCTTGGTAGGGCGTGGCTATATAACCCGTCACGGGAAGCCCCCACCGCGAGATGAGTGAGGGAGCACACATTGAGAGCGCATGAGGCAGAGTTTTTGAGGGAGGTGTGCTGGACAAGTTCTGTGGAGTGAGGTACGAGAGAGAGACGACGCTGCTTCAACCAGCCCCTACGCGCGCGCAGCTTTGACGCGCTGCCGCGAAGCAACGCCGCCGTGTGAACCAGAGTGTGGGGAGTCGGCGGCGGCTCACCTCCAGCCCTGCCGTTTGCACGGACCTGAACCTCATCCTTCCAGCCCTGTGGTCCCACCTTCTCTCCCTCCAGCCAATCCAACCTGCAATTCCCCATTCGTGTGAGTCTGTTTGTTCTGTCCTGTGGGTATAAGTTAAGCTTGTTTTTAAGAATTGCACTGTGTCTTCTTTCCCTGTAAATTACATTTCTTTTCTTCTCTTCTTTGGTTTGTGTAAATAGTAGTTAATAAATACCCGTTCCTCCATTCTTTGATTTCTTCTTTCTCATCCGATCGCTTTAGAGATTTCCCCATTGAGTTCCTGTGGTGCGATTTCGGCCAACGCTTTATGAATCGGGTTAGTCCATGTTAACGGCCCGCGTCGCGGCTCGCTTCGCTCGGCATAATCCATTAACGCTGCGGCTCGGGTGGAAATTGTCTCCTCGCTTACGGCCGGTCTTAGTACGCAGGTATTTGGGACTTCATTGACTAATGACCCTGGCTACTGACAAGTTTCCAGGACTCACGTCGGATAGTTACAGACAAGGGGCTAACCCCCCCCCCCCCCCCCCCCCTGGTAAGGGGAAAAGGCCGACGTTGAGATTCCGTAACAATTGGTGTCAGGAGTGGGATTGGATCCAGGAGTGGGACTGATTGGATCCCATTTGGATCTCTTCTCCTTGTCCCACGAGGATATTGTACGTACGGGCCTGGTGAAACATCAGATCCACACCGGTGAGGCCCGGCCTATTCATCAGCCCGCCCGACGGCTCCCTTGGAGCAAGAGGGCGGAAGCTGACGAGCAGGTAGAAAAGATGCTCGATGCAGGTGTCATCAAGCCCTCGGGAAGTCCCTGGATGTCACCTGTTGTGCTGGTTAAAAAGAAAGATGGGACCACGCGTTTCTGCGTGGACTATCGCCAGCTAAGCAACGTGACACTCAAAGACTCATATCCCCTGCCAAGAATTGATGACACCCTCGATACCGTTGCGGGCTCAAATTGGTTCTCAACTTTAGACCTCAAGAGTGGGTATTGGCAGGTGGAGATGGATAAGGCAGGGAAGGAGAAAACGGCATTTTCCACATGTAAGGGGCTGTATCAGTTCGCTGTGATGCCGTTTGGTTTGTGTAACGCCCCCGCCACCTTTGAGAGATTAATGGAACATGTGCTCGGCGGCATGCCATGGCAATCATGCCTGGTATACCTGGATGACATCCTAGTACATGCCAAGACATTCCCCTGGGCGATAGCTAATTTGGACCAGGTGTTCGGGTGCCTCAGACAGGCAGGGTTGAAGCTGAGTCCGAGTAAGTGCACCTTGTTTGCAAGAGAGGTGGCCTATCTAGTTCACGTTATCGGTCGCGAGGGGGTAAAAACAGACCCAGGCAAAATTACAGCGGTAGAGGAGTGGCTTGCACCACGTACCATCAAGGAGGTGCGGGGATTTTTGGGACTCTGCTCCTACTACCGGCGCTTTGTGGCGAAATTTGCGGAGTTGGCCCGTCCCCTCCACCAGCTTACGGAGAAGGGGACGCGATTTAATTGGACAAGGGAGTGCCAAGAGGCCTTCCTAAAATTGAAGGGGTGTTTGACATCTGCACCCATTCTTGCTTACCCCACTAGTGACGGGACAATTACCCTGGACACGGATGCAAGCCAGGAAGGATTGGGCACAGTTTTGTCTCAGACACAGGAGGGCGTGGAGAGAGTGATTGCTTATTATAGTCGGGCCTTGAGTAGGCCCGAACGAAATTATTGCGTCACCCGCAAGGAATTATTGGCTATGCTGGCTGCCATGAACCATTTCCGCCCGTACAATTTTGGTTTGAACTAACCATTCCTCCTTGCAATGGCTCCTTCGGTTCAAGGAACCGGAGGGCCAAATTGCAAGGTGGTTGGAAAAGTTGCAGCAGTACGATTTTAATGTGACCCATAGGGCCGGGAAGGCCCATGGTAATGCTGACGCACACTCTCGACGTCCTTGTTTGGGGGAAAACTGTAAATTTTGTGCGAGACACGAGGAGAGGGAGCAATTGGGCGATTCTGCCCCGATCCTCGTCGTCCGGGCAACCCGGGCACATGAGCATTAGATTTATGGGGTTTTGGCAGTGTAAGCTCGCCGAGGGAGGGTTTGGATAAATGTATATGGATCTAGAAAAATGACAATAGGTAACGGTAGAGGTAAGTAGCGACATTGTACAGGTAGTCGGGGATGTAGAGAGGTTAGAATGGTTGTTCATGACGTGGTATGTGCTTAGTTTAAAGGGAAGACGGGGAGCACCAAGTTAGAAGGCAACCAGGTAATTGTTACGGAATCTCAACGTCGGCCTTTTCCCCTTACCAAGGGGGGGGTTAGCCCCTTGTCTGTAACTGACCGACGTGAGTCCTGGAAACTATGACGTCACTCCCGGTCGGCAGTAGCCAGGGTCATTAGTCAATGAAGTCCCAAATACCTGCGTACTAAGACCGGCAGTAAGCGAGGAGACAATTTCCACCCGAGCCGCAGCGTTAATGGATTACGCCGAGCGAAGCAAGCCGCGACACGGGCGGTTAACATGGACGAACCCGATTCATAAAGCGTTGGCCGAAATCGCACCACAGGAACTCAATGGGGAAATCTCTAAAGCGATCGGATGAGAAAGAAGAAATCAAAGAATGGAGGAACAGGTATTTATTCACTACTATTTACACAAACCAAAGAAGAGAAGAAAAGAAATGTAATTTACAGGGAAAGAAGACACAGTGCAATTCTTAAAAACAAGCTTAACTTATACCCACAGGACAGAACAAACAGACTCACATGAATGGGGAATTGCAGGTTGGATTGGCTGGAGGGAGAGAAGGTGGGACCACAGGGCTGGAAGGATGAGGTTCAGGTCAGTGCAAACGGCAGGGCTGGAGGTGAGCGGCCGCCGACTCCCCGCACTCTGGTTCACACGGCGGCGTTGCTTCGCGGCAGCGCGTCAAAGCTGCGCGTGCGCAGGGGCTAGTTGAAGCAGCGTCATCTCTCTCGTACCTCACTCCTCAGAACTTGTCCAGCGCACCTCCCTCAAAAACTCTGCCTCATGCGCTCTCAATGCGTGCTCCCTCACTCATCTCGCAGTGGGGGCTTCCCGTGACGGGTTATATAGCCACGCCCTACCAAGCCATGCCCACCGATTCCTGGTTGGTCGTAAGGGCTTCTTGGCTCCACCTCTTGATGACGATGGGCGGGCCACGCCCTTCTTCTCCGTGTTGGAGCACATGGGCAATGGCTGCGAATGCTGTTGGAGATGTAGGCGAATGCAGTTGGTAAATGAGGCAAACGCTATGGAAAAGGGGCTCTATCTTATTTGATTTGGTGCAACGTAAGATCGACTATTGGACACATGGCCTTAACTGAAACACAGAATAACGATATAACTATTGAGAGATCCTATGATTTGCTACGTGGTGCGGTGGACTAACTAGGGGACGACCCTTGACCTTCACACAAATGGAGGTATTTACAAAGAATCATTACATTATTTACAAGGGGGTATATTTACAATCAATTACACAAAGTGCACAGTTTCACAAATCCGTTACACTGCCCCCTTCCTCCTCCAGGCACGTCCCAGGCAGATAAAACTTTACCTTAATGTGGCACGCAGTTGTAGTACCCTCTATAATTAACCTGACCCTGAGTGAGACAGTTTTAAAACACAAATAAATATGTCCCCCTGTTGCGTTGCACCCTACCTAACAGATTCACACCCACAGAATAACCGAATTGCGGAATTAATTTTCAAACTAAACATTGACGGTGGGGAGCATTATTTACAGGTGACATTATTTTGACTATTTACAAAACGCAACCCAGGACCTGTCATTTTTCTTTTAGGAAAAAAAAGAGAATCCTGTGGGGAGGGAGGAGACAGCATGCACTGCATCGACGCACCAGCACCAATAAACACCAAAGCACCAATCAAAGAGCACAGTCACGCACCATCCAGTGCGACATTGCACAATAACAAACAAAAAAAACACAACTGGTGGTCTGGATCTTCTGCTCCCTCTGCTGGCCGTCGTTCTTGATGTTGTTCTTCCTCTTGACCTTCTTTGCTTGCGGCCTATTTGGACATAATAAAAAGGCACAAAATGCGTCCATTTTTATTTGTGGCCCACAGGGGCAAGCTATGGGTGGTCCACCTGTATGGCTTGGTGCCACCTCACCGAGGTCCGCAAGCGAGATATTTCTCTGTCCAACCTGGCCGGTCCCAGCAGAGGGGCCATGCCACACAACGTGTGTTCCATAAGTGGTGCGTGGATGCAGGCAGCTGGTTGCGGGGAATCGGGCACACAATGGCAAACTCCCGCATGCTCCCCCTCAGTGCCCAGAGAGCACGGTCCATGGGTGGGGAAGGAAGACAAAGTGGCAGCGTTAGCGAGGGGTGAGGTCACAAGGGTACACATCAATCAAGGTAATGCAGAGTGAGGTACGCACGAAGAGCGAAGTGAGAAAGCTCGTTCCTACGTACGCCACCCCCCCCTGTCACCTACTCTACCCTTGCCCTTACCCCACATTTAAAAACAATTTACAATCCGTCTCTATCGTCACGTCTTCCCCATATCTCCCCTAATACCAAATTCGTTGCAATCCCAATGTCTAAATTTGCCATCACCAATTCATCATCAATCCCTCTTAAGGAGGAAGAGATGGAACATCAAGCACAATGTCACACCCACGTCATGATGCGTCTCACATTTCCAAAACATTTGCACAGAAAAATAAAACAACAACACATGGCACGGTGTGGAGTTCTGTCGTCACCTCAGGTGAGTGGATGCAGATGGTGCGAGGAGATTTCAATCCTAACTACTTCCTAAATGACATTAACACACTTTACACTACCTGGGGTCTTTCCCTGCCAAACCATTGGCTAACTTACTCGATGCGGTTCTAAAAACCAATTCCCATTGACCAAACTGTGGTGCTCATCAATTTGGGATCTCACTCCCCCGATTCAACTCCCTGTGCCTTTGCACAATTTCGGGACTGAGTCGTGTGGCTCTCCCAGCAGGTCTACTCACCTGCACACCTCCACCACTGCAGTTGCCTCTGAGGTTACCTGCCCCTTTACCTAACCTATCTAACTGGGGAAGGCCCTCCCTGGCACTTACCCCCTCGGTGCCCTCTCTGGCACTGGGCTACCCGGGTCCGTCCTCCGGATCCTCGGGCCCCATCCACAACAACTCTAACGGCTCCCATAGCCCACCTGCGGCCTCACCTGGCCGACATCCTCACAGTGGCGGAGTGTCCAACCAACCACACACACTAACAGGCCACACGCCCAGCCATTTCCACGTCACTAATGCACCCATCCAAACACCATTCTTCCACACGCACCACAGATGCCAATATCCAACCACAATTTACCTATACCCTCTACCTAACTATTAAAGTACCCTCCCCGGGTATTCATGATAGGGGTCCATCCTCCCCATACACTCCCTGCGCACCAACCACTCCACTCCACATTTTCCACCATACTCACTCCACACCATCCATTCCATATTCCATGTATTCCATACCAGCTATTCCACACAACCATTCTCACCTGGATTTGCACACCTGTGCCCACACACCTGGTGCCACCTGCACCCTCCTTCCTCCCAGGCTTCTTCATTCATTCAATACAATGCACAATCACCTCACACTTTTCACAATACGCTACTGAATACACTTTCAACACACACAAGGCACCATTCACGAGCATTGCCTCATTTGCTCAACACAAAGATTCTTTCATACGCAATGCCTCATTCGATAAACCACAAACACACTGCATCATCTAACTACCTGGTGCCCTTCTAAAACTCGTGCTTCCCAGTCGTCCCTTATACTATTGCGCTCCCCTGTCATTATAATCCACTAATCTGCTACGTCCCCTACTACAGGTATCATGTCGCTACTTAACCCTACAGTTACCTATGGTCATTTCTAAGTCCCTATACAATTATCCAAACCCTCCCTCGGCGAGCTTACATTGCCAAAAACCCCATAACTAGTGCTCATGTGCCTGGGGATGTGAGGGATGGCAGAATTGCCATCCCACCACATCGGGCGTCTCCCATTATCAATTTTGCCATCAAATTCCAATTCTGCCCATCACTTTTGCCAATCATATTCCCTATTCCCAATTTCGAATCCAAAACACTATCATCATCACAGTCCGCTATATCTGAGCCTCTCGGTACGTCATAACATTTTCAAAGCTCGGCTTCGCAAAGCCGAGCAATGAATTCGGGTGGTTTGTTCGCCTGCAGGTTGAGTCCGTTCGGTTCAGGGGAGGAGGTTTACTCGGCCCGAGATTCCAAGGTCCACCTCGGCGCGGAACCTTTCGGTCTCCCGCCCGATGGCCCAATCTCGCCCGGCCGGAACGCCGCAACCACAAGTGGTCGCCGTGCCGACCCTTCCTACCTGCCCTCGAACCGGGCTGCCCGCTCCGTTTAACAGAGCGTGGATGCGACCGTTCAGGGAGAGGCCCGGCCCGGATCACGCACGGCGGTTCTTTTGAAACCGCCGTGATTACGATCCCCGCCGGTTCCCGCAGCACCCAAAGCCCGGCACGAACCGAAGGCTAGCGTCGGCTAAAAGTCGGTCTAACCGCTGCTCCGTTTAGCGTCGATGCTCCCCGGACATGCTCACACCACTCGTTCCGTCCGTTGTTCATACATCCCCCACATTTTGTCAATTCCACCACCGTACTCGCTCGTGCGTTCTCTTTCACTCCATACTCCGGTCCACTCATAACGCTCACAGACCTCGTAACACACCTGGCCACCGCACACCTTGATACACACTCGTTCGCACACTTCATCAACACACCTCCTCGTGCCCACTCCTCGGTCACATCCTCTGTGACAACCATGGGTGCGCACTCTTCTGCACACCCAATCACGCGCCTCACCACCAACTCAGGTGTGCATTCCCGCACACACTCAACCATTCCAGGTGTGCATTCTTCCATTCCAGGTTTGCATTCTTTCTCACCTGCCACAACCAAATCGTACTCCGTGTCACTCTCACCACCACACTCTGCCGTGCATTCACTCTCACTCTTGGCAACGCACTCACTCCTCCACGCACACTTTTTCCTCACACACACCTCCGTTCCACACCTTTCTCGCGCACCCTCTTGCGCACTCTCACCCGGTACATACTCCGTATCACTCATGGGGGTGCATTCTTGCACACACCCGATCACCGCCGCACACGCTGGCTCACAAATACCTTCCGCATTCCCCAAAGTCGGACCTCCTTGCATACCTCCTCTTTCCACACACTCCGTATCTGTCGCACACCTTACCAGCGGCCTCTCACGAACGCCCGGGTCCAAACCAACACCCAAGCTCACTGAATATCCCCTCACACCATATACATTCCCGAGCATATCGCCACTCACCACGGCACCTCTTCTTCGCTCCTCCTCCGCCACCTGGAAACTCTTTATTTGGTCAGTAAGCACATATTCACGATTTGAGCACAGACCTAGCACCAATTCCATCACTTCCTCCTTCAGCTCCTTTTTAGTCTCCCTCCGTCTCTTTTTAATTTCACTTACCCCCTCTTCCACTTCCTCTAATTTTTGTCTCACCTCTTTTATTTCCCGGTGCGCCCCCTCAATTTCTTCCTCTAAGGCCACCTTGGTCGTCTCTATGTGCGTTATTACTTCCCGTTATTTTGTCTCCATTGCCTCTGTCACCTCGTCCAACCTCTTTGTCAACCCCTCGTGTACCATCTGACATTCCCTCTTCGTCGCTATAAGTTCTTTTTTTATTTCCTTCTGGGTCGCTTTCAACCCTCCTATTACCGCCGTATTCTTTTCCAGCTGCTCCCCCAATTCCTTTTGTCCCATATATATATATATATATATATATATATATATATATATATATATATATATATATATATATATATATATATATATATATATATATACAGTATACGTATACGGCCTAGGCCCCGTTATAACGCGATCGTTGAGGTCCATAAAATGTCATCGCAAAAAAGCGGGGTCGCGCTAAATCGGGGTTCAAGAAAATCAGCGTTCAAACTGACCCAATGTTGACCTAACATCCTAAAACATCCTAAAACAACAAATAAAAACATTCAAGAATATTAGCAATCATCATTTACAGTTTATTTCTTTTAAAAGTTATCGAGTGTTCCTTGTTTGAACGTAGCATGTCGCTGGCTGCGAGCGAAATCTAGAATGCTTCTGAGTTGGAGGATTTTTATGTGGTCCACCTCCTGGGTCTCCAGCCAATTGAACACCTCGAGGTGTTCAATGGCTTCAGACACTTTTGGGGGTGGGGTTGGAGGCTCTTCATTATCATCTTCTTGTGGCTCGAGAACCGGTACACTTGCCTCCGCCGGTGCTATAGTTACGTTAGGAACGATCTCGGCGTCCATCAGGTGCTCATATGTTGGGTATTCGTCGTCGGCAGAGTGCCACTGGTGTAGCTCTTCTTTTCTCCATTCAGAGATTGGAAGGCCTTCTGAGCGATATTGAACAAACCACTGGTAGAGGGAGTCATCGAGGCTGACATCTTTGGCTGTCTTCAGGCGTTTGGCTTTTAGTCCCTTTTTCTTCTTCAACTTTGCAAAGTGACGCACGTAACTTTTCTTCTCGAGATTTCCAGCCACGAAGTGTTGATTCCGGTATCCCGAGGTCTCGTGCAACTTGAGTTTGACTTTTCGTCTTGATCGCGTCAAGTGCGTGAAGCTTATCTTTCACAGAAAAAGATTTTCTTTTTCTCGCAGTTTGTTCCATTTCCGGAAGAAGTTCCGAAAAGAGCAAAAAAAAAGAAAAGGTCCAATGACTCATCGCGTTATAACCGAATTCGCATTAAATCGGGGCGCGTAAAATCGGGGTTTCACTGTATATACATATACATTATATATTGTTGCGGTTTTTGTCAATAAAGGCAACCCCCCTATAGTTAGTTGCACCACAACATGTAGCCTCGCTTAATCAGTTATTTCTTATTAAATGTGAAGTATAGTCTCCTTCCCAGTGTTAGTATGCGTTGAGGCAGGTAGAGAAAGGGTAGGCCTCATTGAAGCCTGGAATGCCATGTCATGGGCCTAAGACAAGTCTAGGAGGCCCGAGGGAGGAGCTGGAGGGCGTGGCTGGTAAGCAGCGAACGGCCAATGGGAGCTAAAGGGAGTGGCCAGGAAATAACAGCCAATGGGAGCTAAAGGGGAGTGTCTAATAACGGCGGCCAATGAGAGCTAAAGGGGAGTGGCCAATAACGGCGACCAATGAGAGCTAAGGGGAGTGTCTAATGAGGGGCTGTCACGACACGTGACTCCCGACGGCCAGTGGAGGCCCGTGGAACATTCTAGTGGGGCTCCGGCGGATATAAAACCCGGCCCGGACCCCCGAACTCTCTCTCTGGCTCTGGACTCTGAACTCTCTCTGGCAGGACGATCTCTCTGGCCCTGGACTCTGACGATCTCTGGACTCTGGACGCTCTCTCTGGATTCGCACTCTGAATGCACTCTCTGCCGTGACGACCTCTGCTTGGACTCCCTGCACGTGCGCTTTGCCTCGCTGACTTCGGGACACGCTCTGTGGATTCCCGTTACGTGCACGACTGAGATTGACGTCCCTGCCACGATCATCCTCGGGGGGACCCACCCAACGAGCCGTCCAGGCGAACTGCACCAAGCGGCCGCGCTTTGTGCGCATTCCCCCGTCCTCCCCTTCCCCAAACGAGTCTGAGGGCCCTTGTCTGGGAAATGTAAGTAAGGCTGTTAAGGTTCTCCTCTGTGTCCCTTTTCTATCACCATTGTACATTTGTGAATAAATCCCGTGGTTTGTTTCCAACTTGGCCGTTTTCGCCCCTTCACCATTGGCCTCGCATTGCACGAGTTGAAACCGCTCGATCGGGTTCATAGTGATTAACGGCATGAGTTATGTGATGCACAAACCGCTCGGGCGAACCAGACCAGCGTGACTCGTGTGAGGTTCAGCCCCCGTTCTCACAGCTGCGTGTGTCGAAGGTACTCGCGTTGTGACCAGTAACCCTTCCACGCATCAGCTGCGGGCTCGGCGGCTGGAATTGCCCAGCATTCCGTCCTCCACGAGTATAGCGTCAGGGTGGCCTCGAAGGTCGAGGGGGAGCAGGGCTACACCCCCCCCCCCCCCCCTCAGTACGTCGACGAGCTCGAGATCCGCAACAATTATATATATATATATATATATATATATATATATATATATATACTGCATGAACAGGTGAATTATACGTAAGGAGCAGGAGTATCCAACTTCCAAACTTTTACCCAATTTCAGTGTAATAAAGATAAAAAATTTGGTTTTCTTATTTACATGCTCATTCATAGTAGAGTACAGAAACCTATATACTGTACTCTATCTTGTCTTTTTTGAATTTGAAAACTAAGATATAATTAATAATATACGAGTACAAGGTTTAAAAGAAGGCTTACCTGGCTTACTCATGTTACCGGAGCTCTTGTGGAACATATAATGTTTACTCGACTTGAAGAACAACCCAAGGAGCAATCCTTTGTTTAAATCTTGTGATCTCACAAAACCAAATTCGTTTTTTAAATCAAAATATTGTATTCCGTTTTCAAATGAATAACAAACGTATAACAGACATTCTTACCTTTTCATTCATTAAATTATGTCAAGAAAATGAAAGATTGGTTGAACGTTTGAGCTTATGAGACGTCAGATTAAACAATATGCAAATTGTTAAAAGACAAGTTACATTCCTGCAAATAGTACGGTACTAAAAATTACAAAAGTAAAATACAACTAGAATGACCTCAACCGATATGCCTCCGCCCACATAATTCATAATTATACATACTTGTACCAGGTTTGATTTAAATCCCTTCAGCTGTTCTCAAGTATCACATTTTTACCTGACATGACCTCTGACCTTCGACACCAAAATCTAATCAGTTCATCTTTTCATCACAATATATATACTTATATCACGTTTGCTCAAAATCCCATCACTTGTTCACAAGTTAGCGCAGTAACAGATTTTTTTTTACCTAATGGGACCTCTGACCCCATAATGGAATACATTTACCTTTACGTCACTATATTTCTCCTTCTACCTAGTTTGACTTTGTTCCCTTCAGCCATTCTTAAGTTATCGCATTAATAAAACTTATTACAGACGCTGACCTTTGACCTTCGACCTGTTGATGCCAAAATCGAATCATTTCATCTGTGTCATTATATATATATATATATATATATATATATATATATATATATATATATATATATATATATATATATATATATCTATATATATATATCTATATATATATATATATATATATATATATATATATATATATACTTGTACCACGTTTTACTTAGCTCCCTTCAGCCGTTCTTAAGTTATCGTGGTAATTGAAACCTATTACAGAGTCTGACCTTTGACCTCTTAACCCCAATATCAAAACATTTCATCTTTGCATCGTAATACATACTTGCACCATCTTTAGTCAAGATCCCATCACTGGTTCACAAGTTATTACGGTAACACGTTTTTTTAACCGAACATGACCTTTAACCTTTGACCTCGTGACCCCAAAACCTAATTAATTCATCAACAACAAACAACAACATGCATTTTAAAGGCCATTTTCCCTGCTAGAGCGGGGGTTAGCCTTGCGGTCCCCATGACAATCTTCTCCATTTTGCCCTATTTTCTGCATCTCTCCTTGTTAACCCCCTTGCCCGCATTTCTTCTTCCACCATCTTTAGCCAAGTCTTTCTCGGTCTTCCCCGTCTTCTACTTCCTTCTACATTCATTTCCATCACTCTTCTCAACCAGTCACTTTCATCCTTCCTCAACACATGACCAAACCATCTCAACCTGTTCCTCTTCACAGCATCAATCACAGGCAATATTCCCATCATCTTTCGCAATTCATCATTTGTCTTCCTCTCTCTCAACGATACTTCGCACATCCGTCGAACCATTCGCATTTCCACCCTTTCCAACCTTCGTTGCTGCTCTACGTTCATTACCCATGTCTCGCTCCCATAAATCATAACACTTCTCACACATGCAGCATACACCTTTCCCTTCAGCTTCAACGACACTCCCCTCATCATCAGCACGCCAATCAGTTCCCGAAACTTCTTCCATGCACATCTCACTCGAGCAACCGTTGCCGAGTCTGATCCACCTTCTCCATTCAGCATGTCTCCGAGGTAGCAAAATGTTTTCACACCTTCCAGCTTCATGCCGTCTCCAAGATCCAACTCAACATTTCCTCCATCTGCAGCTCCCTCTGTGCACACCTTACATTTGAATGTAGATGCCACACTGGTTAATGACCCTCTCAGACCACTACATTTTTGATGAACCCACTCAGCGCACATTGTACACTGAATGGAGTTCACTCCGACACCCTTCCTACACACAGCACAGGGCCACTTCCCAGTTCTTTCCACCTCACCACATGCTTTACCACTTGCCATCACCTTCGTCTTTCCGATATTCACCTTCAGACCTTTTGTCTCCATACATTCCTTCCACGTATTCATCTTTTTCTTCAGTCCATCCATACTTTCTGCAATCAACACCAGATCATCTGCATACAACAACTCCCACGGTAAACCCTCCTTTACGTTCTGAGCCAGCACCTCCATCACAGCTACAAATAGTAGTGGACTTAGTACCGACCCCTGATGCACTCACACCTTTACCTCAAACTCACCACTGTTCCCGTCCTTCGTCCTTACAGCTGTGCACGCTCTTTTGTACATTGCCATCACTACTCTGATCAACCATTCCTCCACTAATAACTTCCTCAATGCCCATGTCAATACTTTGCGTGGAACCCGATCGAATGCTTTCTCCAGATCAACAAACCCAAGAAACAACTTCTTCCTCTTCTCCATGTACTTCTCCTGCAACTGCCTCACAATGAAAAGCGCGTCTGTCGTTCCTCTTCCTGGCATGAATCCAAACTGCATTTCATCGATCTTCACTTTCTTCCTTATCCTCCTCTCCAACACCCTTTCCAATACCTTCATTCCATGCTCCAATAACTTTATCGCTCAGTACGAGCCACACTCCAGAGGGTCACCTTTCCCCTTGTATCGAGGGACGAGGGTACTCAGTTCCCAAGCCACTGGAATGCGGCCTTCTTTCACCACCAGATTACAGATCTCTGTCATTCTCTTCACACCCCAACTTCCTGCTGCCTTCAACATATCTCCCACAACTCCTGTCGGTCCTCCCGCTTTTCTACGCTTCATTGCTTTTATCGCTTCCTCAACTTCCTTCTCCGTTATCTTCTCTGCCGGTCCTAAAACTGGGTTACTCTCTATGTTGCTATCCCATTCATTCTCTGTATTCAACAGCATTTCCATATATCTTTTCCATCTTCCTTTAATTCCATCTGTGTCGACAACGATTTGTCCCACTTCATCCTTCAAGCAACTCACCCCCATCACATCACACCTCTCTTTCGCTATCTGCTTTGCAATCCTGAATACTGCTTTCTGACCCTCTTCCGAATCCAAGCATTCTCCGAACATTTTCCTACATGCCTCCTGCGCCTTTGCTACCTCTTTCTTTGCAGCCTTCCTGGCTGCCTTATAACTTTCATGCTCTGCTGTTTCTGCTCCCGTACCCTTCGCCTTCTGCCACTCCTTGAACTTCTTCCGCTGATCGTCAATCCTCTTTCCAACTTCATCATCCCACCACCATGTTTCCGAGTGCCTCGGTGGTCCTTTTGTCCATCCACATACCTCACCAATGGCTCCCAACAGACAGGCTTTCATTGACATCCAACCACTTTCAAGCTCAACCACATCATCCTCGACCCTACTCAGCCTCTCTTTTAATGCCTCCCTTACTGTCACCTCTTTCAACCTCCACACCTTCATTCTCGGTTGGTACTTCACCCGCCAAGCTCTCCTCGCACCTTTCACCCTTACGTCGCAGACAACCAAGTGGTGCTGTGAAACAGCCTCCTCCCCCGGGATCACCTTTGTGTCCCGGAGGAGCCCCCAACTCGCCTATGCACCATCAGGTAGTCAACGGTTGTGGTCGACCCACCTGACGTGTATGTAACAAGCTTATTATCCTCTTTCTGGAACTGAGTATTACAAATCAACAAATCAGCTCCATCAGCAAACTCCAAAATCCTTTCACCTTCTCCATTTCTCACACCATGTCCGTAACCCCCATGAACTCCGTCAAAACCATCCATACTCCTTCCCACATGTCCATTTAGGTCTCCTCCTACCACAACAACTTCCTCATCTTTCACGTTTTCCATCAGCTTCTCTATCGCACACCAGAACTTGTCCTTCTCTTCATCGCTTCGACCAACCTGCAGAGCATATCCCGAGATGACGTTCACCAAGAGCTTTCCAATCATCATTTTCACCATCATCAACCTATTACTCACTCTAGTCACACTCACCACACTGTCTACAAACTCCTCAGAAAACAGGACACCAACACCATTCACGCCCTCCAGGCACCCTTGCCACACAAACTTGTATTTCTGTCCCTGCCTCCCCTTCACCATTCTCACACCACTTCCCTTCCATCTCGTCTCTTGCACACAACATATGTCCACTCTTCTTCTGACCAATACTTCCACCACTTCTCCTGATCTCCCTGTCATTGTCCCTACATTCCATGTCCCAAACCTCAGAAACCGATCTCCACTTCGGGCTGCACCCTGCCCATATGTACTTGTGATTGTCATGGTTCTCTTTTTGAGGCAATGTTTTTATGGCCGGATGCCCTTCCTGACGCCAACCCTCTTAGTCGTCTCTTATGACACGCAGGGATACGGTGTACCTATTCTGACCAGGGTACACACTGGGAAACGTTTAAAACATGGAAATTCTGGGGGGTGGGGTGGGCGGCGTCAGCATCACGGCTGTGGTTTAAACATATTTAAATAAATATTTAAACAAAATCATGAAAAACAATCTGGGAAAAGTCTCTAAGTGAGAACGTGGATTTGAGAAAGCAATTGTCTCGGTGCGAATCAATTCATCGTTACATCATTAATATACATACCTGTACCAAGTTTGACTTGGATCCCTTCAGCCATTCTCAAGTTATTGCGGTAACGAAAACCTATCACACACGGACGGCCGGACGGACAACCCAAAAACAAAATGTCTCTGGCGACTTCGTCGGCGGAAGCATAAAAAAGTATCTTTGTAATGAGATTCCTGTATAAAAGCCAAATTTGCAATAACCTAACATACATTCATATTCAACCTCAAAAAATTGGGCATTTTTCTAGTTCCTTCAAGTCGTGTCCGACTGCTGGTGACATTCATAATCAGATTTGTCCAAACCCTATCCTGCATTGCTTCCCGAAGCCCTGTCCGAGACAACTTGGTTGCCATCTTTAACCAATCCATCCAGCACATACAATGTCTGCCTTTTCCTCTTCTTCCCTCAACCAAACAAGGTCCTAATTATGGCTCTCACCCAAAATGATGAGGATCAACCAATCAGTTCTCACCTAATCAATTATTCCGTGGTGGATAGGATTTTTTATCAAAATAATCTCCGCGACTCTTCTCCACAAAGAAAGCTCCGACAGCATCCACAAAAATATGTTTGGGAGCCTCGTTGGAGTGTTTCTGTCTATGCTGTCTCTTCTGACTCACCAACAAGTGATGAAACTGGTACGGTGGCTGAGGGGGATTATCATGTATGTACTAGTTGTGAATGTAACGGCCTTGACCTCGCTTATAAATTGCTTTTTCCGCATGCCATTACGTGAGACCACCACACAAAAGAGCACTACATTAGTACATTATGGTCATGGAGATTTTTACAAGCTTACATCAATGTACATTTTACATGTACATTTTACAACCCTCATTCAGTTTACATATTATTTCCAAACATTTCATAAAAAGCAAACACAAAACATGAAAGACAACCAAAATGTATCATAAAGCACTTCAAAGTTAAATGTTACTCAAGCAAAATAGATGGACACAAACTCACCTCTAAGCTGTCTAGCCAGGGTTTGAATCCCGACCCAACTATAAACTACCATCCCAGTGTTTCACAGGCAGGGTGATTCATCAATGTGTGCCACCCCGACGCTAAACTGGAGACCGGTCTGCCAACATTAGTTCGTGGACGTTTTACATCCCATGATGTCCTCCGCGAAGAGTAGGTGAGCTTTTGCCGGCATCATGAATCAAATTCCAAATATTGGCCCAAACCTACATCATAGGTGTTGCTTCAGCAGCACAGCCACACCGTTAGCCAATGATCAGCAGCACAGCCACACCGTTAGCCAATGATCAGCAGCACAGCCACACCGTTAGCCAATGATCAGCAGCACAGCCACACCGTTAGCCAATGATCAGCAGCACAGCCACACCGTTAGCCAATGATCAGCAGCACAGCCACACCGTTAGCCAATGATCAGCAGCACAGCCACACCGTTAGCCAATGATCACCAGCACAGCCACACCGTTAGCCAATGATCAGCAGCACAGCCACACCGTTAGCCAATGATCAGCAGCACAGCCACACCGTTAGCCAATGATCAGCGGCACACCCACACCATTAGCCAACGATCAGCGGCACACCCACACCGTTAGCCAATGATCAGCGGCACACCCACACCGTTAGCCAAAGATCAGCAGCACACCCACACCGTCAGACAACGATCAGCGGCACAGCCACACCGTTAGCCAATGATCAGCAGCACAGCCACACCGTTAGCCAAAGATCAGCGGCATAGCCACACCATTAGCCAACGATCAGCGGCACAGCCATGCCCTTAGCCAGTGATCAGCAGCACAGCCACACCGTTAGCCAACGATCAGCGACACAGCCACACCATCAGCCAACGATCAGCGGCACACCCACACCGTTAGCCAACGATCAGCGGCACACCCACACCATTAGCCAATGATCAGCAGCACACCCACACCATTAGCCAATGATCAGCGACACACCCACACTGTTAGCCAATGATCAGCGGCACACCCACACCGTTCGCCAAAGATCAGCAGCACAGCCACACCATTAGCCAACGATCAGTGGCACAGCCACACCATTAGCCAATGATCAGTAGCACAGCCACACGGTTAGCCAAAGATCAGCGGCACAGCCACACCATTAGCCAACGATCAGTGGCACACCCAAACCATTAGCCAACGATCAGCGGCACAGCCACACTGTTAGCCAATGATCAGCGGCACAGCCACGCCCTTAGCCAGTGATCAGCGGCACAGCCACACCGTTAGCCAATGAACAACGGCACAGCCACACCGTGAGCCAATGATCAGCGGCACAGCCACACCGTTAGCCAACGATCAGCGGCAGAGCCACACCGTTATCCAATGATCAGCAGCATAGCCACGCCCTTAGCCAGTGATCAGCGGCACAGCCACACCGTTAGCCAATGAACAACGGCACAGCCACACCGTGAGCCAATGATCAGCAGCACAGCCACACTGTTAACCAACGATCAGCAGTACAGCCACACCGTTAGCCAATGATCAGCGGCACAGCCACGCCCTTAGCCAGTGATCAGCGGCACAGTCACACCGTGAGCCAATGATCAGCGGCACAGCCACACCGTTATCCAATGATCAGCAGCATAGCACCACCATTAGCCAACGATCAGCAGTACAGCCACACCGTTAGCCAACGATCAGCCAACGATCAGCGGCACACCCACACCATTAGCCAATGAATAGTGGACAGCCACACCTTTAGCCAATGAACAACGGCACAGCCACACTGTTAGCCATTGATCAGCGGCACAGCCACACCCTTAGCCAGTGATCAGCGACACAGCCACATCATTAACCAACAATCAGCAGCACAGCCACACCCTTAGCCAGTGATCAGCGGCACAGCCACACCATTAGCCAATGATCAGTGGACAGCCACACCGTTAGCCAATGATCAATGGCAGAGCCACACCGTTAGCCAACAATCAGCGACACAGCCACACCCTTAGCCAGTGATCAGCGGCACAGCCACACCATTAGCCAGCGATCAGCGGCACAGCCACATCATTAGCCAATGATCAGAGGCACAGCCACACCGTTAACCAATGATCAGCGACACAGCCACACCCTTAGCCAGTGATCAGCGGCACAGCCACACCATTAACCAACAATCAGCGACACAGCCACACCCTTAGCCAGTGATCAGTGGCACAGCTACTCCATTAGCCAACGATCAGCGGCACAGCCACACCATTAGCCAGTGATCAGCGGCACAGCCACACCGTTAGCCAATGATCAGTGGCACAGCCACACAGTTAGCCAACGATCAGCGGCACAGCCACACCATTAGCCAATGATCACCGGCACAGCCACACCGTTAGCCAATGATCAGCGGCACAGCCACACCGTTAGCCAACTATTAGAGGCACAGCCACACCCTTAGCAAACGATCACCGGCACAGCCACGCCATTAGCCAACAATGCTACCCTGCAGCCTTGTGCTGCATCCGAACGAAGAAGTAGGCTAACACCTTTGGGTATGCCACTTGAGTAAACGTGACCAAATAAGCTACACAATATTTGTGCTGTTGACCATTGCAGACCTTGATCTCCCAATGACCTAGACATCTGAGCCTGCCACTTAAGCAGCTTTACACTTGAGAAGTGTTCTGTTCATTGGAGGTTTATTAGCCCCTGTTGAACTTAGTCCAAACCTGGGGCTTATGGACTTGGTCTCGTCCATCTGTCCGTGTGTCCACAGCCATATCTCGGAGATGTATGGACCGATTTTGTTCATACTTGTGTTACGGACCCGGCCTTAATGATTGTTGTTATGAATATTGTTTCTGGTTCGAAGTATTCTAGATATTATGCTTATTGTGACTTAAGGGAAAGGGTTGTTGTGAGTAAAAGATTTAAAAGCGCTCCTGGTAAAATGTGGCCGGAAATCCGGATCGATACCGGAAGAGGTGGAGCGAAGAAAAGAGAGAGGTGGTGTTTGAAGCTCCGGGCCGAGCGTTCGACGTACTGGGCGAGGGAACTTTGCGTCCTTGAAGGGAAGTTCGGTCGATAAGAAATATCACCGGAGTGCGTGGAGCCTGTGTCATCAGGTATTTTCATTGAGGTTCCGGAGGATCCAGGCCTTGAGAGTCCGGGTTGGAGCGAAAGCTGTCCGCCATCTTGGCCACGTGAGCACCCGGCCGTGAACAGGCTTTCGTCGTGTCGGCTGGGCATTATTCCCTGGTGGATTGCCGGGAACGGCTGTGCCAGAAAGGGACCCGTGAGAATTATACGGAGGCTCGCGGGTTGAACCGCAACGTGTACGTCGGAGCGCATCTTTGTGAGGTTCCTCGCCACCACTGTGCTGCTGGGGGCTGAGCCCGTGACCTCGGGGTCATCTCGCTCGTCCACGCCTCAATTGACCACCGGGCCTCGACTCCCCGATCGCGGGAGCGCACAGAGACATTGGGACTTCGCCTCGGAGGGGAGCAGAGACATTGGGGGAGGTGCCGTGAGTGGGGTTAAGGGGCTTGACAAGGATATTATCGTATGATTTGAAAGTAGGGGTGATTGCCCCATTGCTGTATGGCTCTTTGTGTGTGATTTATAATATATTATGGTTTGTTTATAACCGGGTGTGGTTGCATCATTTGATTCGACTGTTTCGTTTGCGGGTTCCAGTGAGGGACAAAAACATCTTTCTGCCGGGGACCCTCTCGGGGTTCGGAGGTCCACCGAGACCAGGGGTAAGGGGGGGACCCCGTAACACTTGGTACAAAGACAATACATGACGGTATACATAAGCACATAATTTTGTTTTGCGATACGATCAAAGATGGCCGACTGCCAGCCATTTTATTTGTAAAAAAACCGAATGTTGAACACGTCCTCAACCATTTCTCAGACATGCATTTGCCGAAGTTGTTCAAACTTGGCACACAGATATTGAATGATGGCTTACATATGCTCATCTTTTTTTTTGCGATCAGATCCAAGATGGCCGACTGGCAGCCATTTTCTTAAACGTGTCCCCATCCATTTCTCGGACATGCATGGACCAATTTTGTTCAAACTTGGCCTAAAGACAATACATGAGTATACATATGCAGAAGATTTTGTTTTGTCAGATTGAAGTGAAGATTTTGTGGGTTGACTTGAATCTTGCATTGCATCCTCACTAACACTCGTGCACCAGCAGACTGCTTCTGACCAGCACATTCAGCTGCTTCTCTCATCACGTGCTTGTTATTGTTAACTCCGTGGCTTCTGTATCGCGACTACGTATATCCTCAGATTCACAAGTGGGGACCACAGATAAAAATTATGGCGACTCCACCCCTGACCCTGCTTCCTCTCCCTCTCCTGTTTTAGGTGATTTGTCACACGGCTTCTTTTCAATCTGTCCATAAAATATCTTGTCCACCTCTCCACATTTACAAACAATTTAGGGGAACTCTAAGAAGGCCTGGCTTGAGTCCTCCACAAAGATTGCACATAATAAACTCAGATTAATACTTCACTATGTCTTAGCTTATGCATCATTGCATTAGGATCATTATGCATCATTGCATGCCGAGTTCAGATGATCCAGAGTGTTGGCATCCTATAAACCCTGTAAGGGACTGATTACCACACTTTTGTGAAGGTGCAACAGACCTCCAGGATGTCCATGATCTGGCATAAGCTGTATAATTTTCTGACTTCAGACACCTGTTTTGACAATCATTGTGTCCCTCACACGTTTGAGGTGTTCAAAAATAGTTCCACACTTCCCCAACCATGTCAATATCTTCATCCTTCACCAATTCAACATAAATCTCGATTGTGACTTTACACTACCCTCTGGTCAGCCAACTTCTTAAGATAAAGGTTCTTAAGCAGCCTGGTATTTTGTTGGACCTCCAATGTTTTACCCAAAAGGAAAATTAAAAAGGGACTTGGGCAAAAATGTCATCAACAACAGTATCACCTGGCAAGACAAAAAGAAAGTCCAAATGATGCACTCGGAAAACCCAACTTTCTTATTTATTTCAGACTGCACAGCATTTCTTGTGGTATCGTTGGATTTTAGCTGACCATGTGATCAACTTGAGTAAAAACTTGCAGCGTGAATTATATTATTATGCAAGTTTCTCCCAAGAATTGAAGAAGATAACTCATCCTGTCTGCTCATCTGCTTGTAAGGAACTTTAAGCGAAAGCGAGTAAACGATGTTTAATACTACAACTCATAGATTCCATTTTGCGCATTTCTTTACCACGTCACCATCTTACTATAATTCACCAAATGCCCTTGTCTGTCTGTTCCCAGGTACCGCAAAAACGGCTGAACCGATCGCAATGAAATTTTGGGTGGGTAATCCTGGGACCCCCTGGAGTAAATTATTGTTTTTCCAATTTTTTTCCAATTTACAATTTTTCCAATTTTTCCAAACATGATGGAATAATATTTACCTATATGAACAGTGATGTGGCTTTTATTGAAAGTCTACAAATACTGTTTATATTTTGATGATTTGCGTGTGATATGAGTTATCGGATGTTTATATAAATCGTTTAAAATAAAAAAGCCTTCAATTTCTGATATTTTGCCTTTTCATTTGGGCCTCCCAATTGAAGCCCCGCCCCGAAAATGGCCGTAGGGTGGGTACCGTTGCGAGTTCAAATAATCTCGATTCTTGTTAAATACAGAATAATTTTAAATAATCACCGAAATTGCGAAAACTGCTGAGCAGAAAACACAAAAGCACAACTACCATTAGGTGTAAAAATACAAACAAGACAAAGGCTCGGTAGTACAATCGTCTACAGAGTGGCAGTCATTAGGGACAAACATAGGCCATGTATGCTCAGATCTTAACTACTCTCCATGGAGGGGTGGAGTAATAGAAACCTGCAATAGACCACAAGACCTACCACTCAACAATTCTCATCATTGCCTCATTATGAACAGGCATGTGCAGTATGTAGATGGTTTTTATAATGGAAATAAAAAGATCAACATACAAATGCACACAATGAGCAATGAAAGCAGAAAATGGCCATTTCTTTTCATATTTCACTTTACAATTTATTTTTACAGACCCAGTATTGAATTCCAAGTGTTGGGTCTCATATTGAGTTGATGAGTCTCATCTCAAGGGTTCAGTTTTAAGTCAAATATATTTGTTAGGGCAGAGGTGTGACTTAATATTGTTGCGGATATGAGATTGGCATCCATCCATCTCCGCTTGTAAATATTCCCCTATTTCCTCAGTACTTCCCAACTATCCCCAATTCCCCATTCCCTAGTCCCATTTTCTGTAAACAACACTCTGTAGACCCGACCTTCCCCTATTTCCCCCATTAAATGTCGCATCCAGGTCCACCGCATCTCACGTAGACAACTATAGGACATCTTGCTAGTTATTCTTAGTCTATGTCAGTTAAGGACTCGTTTCCATTAATTGTGACTCTTCGTTGCACCAGAATGTGATTGTATGGCACCGTTAGGAAGTTTAGGACCTCCCAATACCTCCCCGCAGCTTTTCCTCACGGTTCAGCAACAACAACAACAACAGCAACAACAACGGCGGCGGCGCGGGGAGTGCGCGTCCTCACTCCGGCTTGGTTAGCCGCCATCGAACATGTGCTCGACGGGGTTACCACGTAGGGGCTCGCTGTCAGCTCCTCATCAAGGGCGGAGCCCGGTAACCCCCCGCACCCAATAGAAGCGGCGGACCGATCCCATCTGGGGCGGGGCCAACGAGCCGAGGGCGTGTCACTCCCCGCTGAGCATGCGCAGGGAGAGGGAGGTGACGGCAGAGGCGCACTGGACGTGAAGGAAGAGAGACGCCACCTCCGAGCGCTGCAATACCTCCCCGCATCTCTGGACCGGACCGTGTTTGATTCTGCCCCTGAGCCAAGGTGCACCTTGTGCTATCGACTGCCTGTCCTTCCCTGCCATCAATCCCTGTGTAAGTCAGTCTTGTTCCGTTTGTCTGTGGTCTGTCTGGGATAGATAAGATTGTGTCTAAGTGCCTATCTCTTCTGTGCTTTACCTCTTACCTTGTAATCTACCCCTTTTCTGCATCACCAATTATATCCTCCTCCGGAGGTCTTGAGAACTGTACCCCTTGTGTCGTTTCATTTATCCCAGCCGTTGTGTCCTTTCCTTCATTGATTTAGCATAGCGCGATTTGGTCAACGTCGGGTGGAATCGGGTAAACTGTGCGAACACGGCGGCCATTCCGCTCGGCCCATCATAACATCTTAATCCGCGTGTCCGTAACAATTGGTGTCGGGAAGTGGGATTGGACCCGAAGCGCGCTTCACGCGCTCGAAATTATTAACGGCGAAATTTGATTTTGTTTTACAAAAATAAAAACCCGAATTTTGAAAGTCGCGCTATGGCAGATCAAGACGGCTGGGTTCCGGTAGAGGAGAGTGAGGCAGGGTCGATCCAGGACCAAATTGAGGGACATGAGGAGAGCGAAGCAGTGAGGGCGGCAGGTTCACAAAATGGCGCCTCGCACATAGCTACGGCGGCCGCACCCGCTGCACAAGTGGGAGGGATGGCCCAAATGCAGGCCCTCATGGAGCAATTTATGGCGCAAATGCAGGTGTCCCTCAAACTGCAGAGTGAGCAATTGGGGGTAATGCGAAACCAAATGGGGGTAATGGGGAACCGGATGGATGCTCAGGGTGAGCGATTGGAGGGCCAAATGGGGGTAATGAGGGACGAAGCGAGGGGTACCGGTGAGGGATTAGACAAGAAATTAGAGGGGTTAGACAATGGGATAGAAGGGGTGAAACATGGGTTAATGCAGGTGGAAAATAGAATGGCTGCCCAGGAGAATCAGATAGAGGGAGTGAAAAATGGGTTAGAGGGGTTAGAAAACAGTATGGAAGGCAAATTGAGGGACATGAGGGACCAAGCGGAAAAGGAAGTTAAAAAAATGGGGCAGCAGATAGTGGGGGTCAGAATGGGGGTAGAAACTAAATTGGATGCTCACAGGGAGGAAATGGAGCAGATGAGGGTGGCATCTGGGCAGGAGATGCAAGTGATGGGAGAGGAGATCAGAAGAGGTGTGAGTGAGGAGGTCGGAGGAGTGCGCGAGGAGGTGAGGCACTGTAAGGAGCGCATGGAGAAGGAGGTGAGAAAGGGGACTGTAAAATTGCAAGGGGGTATAGAGGAGTTGATGCTGGGAGTAGAACAACTGACAGTGGGACAAAAGGAGTTGGGGGCCAGGTAAAGAAGAACACAGCGGTAATAGAGGGTTTAAAATCGACACAGAAGGAGATGAAAAAGGACGTAGGGGTAATTAAAAAAGAGTGTCAGACGGTACATGAGGACCTGACGAGGAAAATGAACAAGGTGGTAGAGGTGATGGAGGTTAAAGAGCGGGAGGTGCGGGAGCACATAGAAAAAAATAAAGTGGAGTTAGAGGAAGAACTTAAGGGGGTGCACGAGGAGATGAAGGAGGTGAAGCAGAAATTAGAAGAAGTGGAAGAAGGGGTGAGCGAAATTAAGAAGCGATGGAGAGAGGATAAGAAAGAGATAAAGGAGGAAGTAAAAGAATTGGTCCAAAGTCTGTGTTCGGATCGTGATGATGTGCTCATTAACCGGATGAGGGATTCGCAGGTGATGGAGGAGAAGCGAAGAGAAAGAGGACCCGGTGTAAGTGGTGACCAATATGGTCGTGCGTATGATGCGCCAGGGGATTTACTGAGCTTGGGGGTCGAGATAGACCCGGATGTTCGTGAGAGGCCAAGAGTGAGGTGTATGGCTGGTCCGGAGGGTATGGAACGAGGGTGCGAGCGAGAGGGTCCGGTGATGGGAGAGGTGCGAGGTGTGAGTGAGCAAGGTTGTGGTGGTATGGAATGGGTAGCGGGTTGCGGAAGTGTGACCCATGCATCGACACCAACAGGGGTAGTTTTTAGAGGGACAGGGGAGGCACGGGAGCCCCTTGGGGGTAATGTACTGTGGGGGCCCGGCCGGTTCGGCCCTGCGCTGACCCCGCAAGGGGCGACGCAAGGGGTCCGGCAGGCGGGCAACGACTCGCATACGAGGTGGTCCCACAAGGTCCCACTCGCGCCGTATGACGGCAAGAGTGATCTACGCGCGTACCTGGCGCAGTTTGACTGTGTGTGTAAGGGCAACGGTTGGGGTGAGGACGAAGGTGGAGTACACCTGGTGGCCGCATTGCGCGGCGCGGCGGCGGAGGTGCTGATGGCATTACCACCGGGTGCTCTCACCCTGCCAGCCCTCCGCGACGCCCTAATTAATCGATTCGGCGTTGAACAGCAGAGCGAGCTTGTTAAAGCTCAGCTCGCGCTGCGAAAACGCAAGCCCCAGGAAGCCATCGGGGAACTTGCCCACGACATTCGCCGCGCAGTGGGGATCGCACATGCTAGCATGGCAGCGGATTCCCGGGAAAGCCTGGCGCTGGACCATTTTATCCAGGCCCTCCCGGATATTGAGCTCCGGCAACAGCTCGCCATGTGGCGCCCGCAGACTCTGAGCCAGGCGGCTGACGCTGCGGCCCGTTGGGAAGCAGCGAGGCCTCTGGCCCGGGGGAGCGAGCGTCACGCAATGGCGGTCCGCCAGGTGGGACCCCCGATGGAGGGCGGACCCCTTAGGGGGCCCGCCCCCGACGTGAGTCCTGACCTGGCGGGCATGGTCCGGAGGCTGGTGGACCAGCACCTGGCGGGACCTGGACCATGGCAGGCGGCCCCGGAGGTGGCCCGCGGTGGACCACGAGCGGGTAATCCAATTCGGACCTTCAGGGGGGAAAATTTGGAATTCCGGAGACAAGCACCTTATCAGGTGAGGTGCTATACCTGCAACCGTCTGGGTCACCTGGCGCGGCACTGTCGAGCCACACGCCGGGATGATCCCCGGCGGTTGAGGTCCTTAACTCCGCCCAGGGGGGAGCGGGTTAGCCGACCCCAGACACCCCCCCGCCAGACCCCGGTAAACTAGAAGGCCTTACACCGGCGAGCAGGCGCCCCCGTGGATTGCCTCGGCTTTAGATGCCGAGGCGGGACCCAGTACCTCTGAATAAGGGGGGCTTATTAGTGCCAGAGGACTGGGGGATTGATGAGCGATGGGCCCGGTGGGTAAGGGTGGCATCCCTGCCACCCTTCCCATGAGTGGGGCAAATGCGCTATAGTTTATGGGGTTGATGGCAGTGAAAACTAGCCCGGGTGGGTTAGGATATTGTGTGTAGGGATCTAGCGAAGATGACAGTAGGTAACGTTAAGGTTTAGATAGTGACTGATACCTGTAGTGGGGACGCAGGTAGTTTAGTGTGGATGATAATGACGAGGGAGCGCAATAGTTTAAAGGGACGACTGGGAAGCGCAAGTTTCAGAGGGGAGTAGTTAGATGAGATGATGCTGTGTGAGAACTGGACAGGTGTGTGGAGCAGTGTATGAGTAGTGAGTGTTGTGGATCAGCGCGAATGCGCTTGGGGGAGAGAAGGGTGCAGGCGGCACCAAGTATGAGAGCACAGGTGTGCAAGTACAGGTGTGTGGAATACATGGAGTATTGGAATGAGTGGTGTGGAGAGAGTTGGAGTAAGTGGTACGGAGTGGTGTGCATGGTGCGAAGGTGTGGATGGGGGAAGAGTGGACCCCTTTTCACGAGTACCCGGGGCGGGTAGTGTAAGTGTTAGGTAGAGGGTATAGGTAAATTGTGGTTGGATATTGGCATTTGTGGTGCGGTTGCAGAATGGTATTGTGGATGGGTGCATTAGTGTTGTGGAAATGGCTGGGCGTGTAGCCTGTTAGTGTGTGTAGTTGGTTTGGGCACTCCACCACTGTGAGGATGTCGGCCAGGTGAGGCCGCAGGTGGGCTCTGGGAGCCGTTAGTGTTAGTGGGTGCCTGAGGATCCCGGGTGTGGATCGGGCAGCCCGTGCCAGAGAGGGCACTGAGGGGGTGAGAGTGCGAGAGGGCCTTCCCCAGTTAGTTAGGTTAGGGTGATGAGCAGGTAAGCTCGGGTGGCAACTACAGTGGTGGAGGTGTGCAGGTGGGTAGACCTGCTGGGAGAGCTACACGTCACAGCCCAGAAATTGTGCGAGGGCACCGGGAGATGAATCGGGGGAGTGAGACCCCAAATTGAGAAGCACCACAGTTTGGTCAATGGGAATTGGTTTTTAGAACCCATAGTGTAAGTTGGCCGATGGATTGGCAGGGAAAGACCCCGGGTAATATAAAGTTGTTAAAGTCATTTAGGAAATAGTTAGGATTGATGAACCTGTCGCACCATACGCAGCCACTTACCTGAGGTGAGGATGATGACTCCACACCTGTGTTTTCTTTGTTTTGTGTTGCAGGAAGGGAGAATTGCTGTTTGGATTTGTGAGACGCATCACGACGTGGATGAGACATTGGGGTGATTCCATCTCTCCCTCCTTAGGAGGGACTGATGATGAATTGGTAATGGCAAATTTTGATGTTCAGTTGGAGATGGCAAATTTTGATGAGAGTTGGAAATGGCAAATTTGATTGGTTAGGAGGGAGAGAAGACGAATTTGGTTTATGGGAGGAACGGGGAAGACAGTAGGGACGTTTGTTGATGTGTAAAGTAGATGTTTATGGGTAGTGTTGTGTTTTGTGGATACAGTAAGGGGTAAGGGAGGGGCAATGTAGGTTACCTGGTGGGGGGGGGGGGCGTACGGTAGGAACGTACCTGTCTCACCTGGTTCCCATGTGCCCCTAGTGTGCATTACCTAATATTGCGTGCACTTTTGCGCCCTTACCACCTTACTCACTTGTTTTCTTTTGTCTCCCACCTCCGAGGATCTGGCTTTGGGGCAGAGAGAGAGGAGAGAGAGGTGCTGGCTCCGCAGTTGTGGGCCTGTACTTTCGCTGCTTGCTGCCTGGATCGATACACCATATGGACCGCAATTTTTGTGGCCGCCCACAATGGACCGCAGTTCTTTTGCGGGCAAGCACCACCCGTGGATGGACCTCTGGGTCAACGTGGCACCTATGCCATACAGGTGAACCACTTATAGTTGGCCCCCCTGACGGCCACAATTCAGAAATGGACGCGGTTGGCGCCTTTCTTTATTTCTAAAGAAGCCAGAAGGCCAAGAGAAGGCAAGACCAGCGGCAGAACATCGGCCGGCTGCGACACCACCGGTGACTATGAACACTTTATTGGTGCACCGGATGGTGCTGACTGTGTGTATGGGGTGGTGCTTTTGGTGCTTGGATGGGGTGCTCTGCACATTATTAAAGGCTGTAAGGCCACAGGGCACTCGTGGGTTGGTGTATCGATGCTGGCATGCGTGCTCTCTCTCTATGCATAACATCTGCATGTGTTCCTCAAAGAACAGGTCCTGGATCGTAGTGTAAATATCAGTGTAGTCTTGTGTAAATGATGCTCCCTACCGGCTGTATGTTTAGTTTGAGGATTCTTTCCGCGATTCGGTTATCCTGTGGGTGTGTTTCTGTGAGGAGAAGGGTGCAACGTCGCAGGGGGACATATTTACTCATTTGTGAACATCTGTAAAACTGTCGCACTCAGGGTTGAGTTAATAGTAGAGGGAACTACATCTGAGTGCCACACTAACGTAGGTAAAAATTTATCGGGTCGGGACGCCCCGAGGTAGAGAAGGGTGCAATGTTGCGGATATGAGATTGGCATCCATCCATATCCGCTTGTAAATATTCCCCTATTTCCTCAGTACTTCCCAACTATCCCCAATTCCCCATTCCCTAGTCCCATTTTCTGTAAACAACACTCTGTAGACCCGACCTTCCCCTATTTCCCCCATTAAATGTCGCATCCAGGTCCACCGCATCTCACGTAGACAACTATAGGACATCTTGCTAGTTATTCTTAGTCTATGTCAGTTAAGGACTCGTTTCCATTAATTGTGACTCTTCGTTGCACCAGAATGTGATTGTATGGCACCGTTAGGAAGTTTAGGACCTCCCAATACCTCCCCGCAGCTTTTCCTCACGGTTCAGCAACAACAACAACAACAGCAACAACAACGGCGGCGGCGCGGGGAGTGCGCGTCCTCACTCCGGCTTGGTTAGCCGCCATCGAACATGTGCTCGACGGGGTTACCACGTAGGGGCTCGCTGTCAGCTCCTCGTCAAGGGCGGAGCCCGGTAACCCCCCGCACCCAATAGAAGCGGCGGACCGATCCCATCTGGGGCGGGGCCAACGAGCCGAGGGCGTGTCACTCCCCGCTGAGCATGCGCAGGGAGAGGGAGGTGACGTCAGAGGCGCGCTGGACTTGAAGGAAGAGAGACGCCACCTCCGAGCGCTGCAATACCTCACCGCATCTCTGGACCGGACCGTGTTTGATTCTGCCCCTGAGCCAAGGTGCACCTTGTGCTATCGACTGCCTGTCCTTCCCTGCCATCAATCCCTGTGTAAGTCAGTCTTGTTCCGTTTGTCTGTGGTCTGTCTGGGATAGATAAGATTGTGTCTAAGTGCCTATCTCTTCTGTGCTTTACCTCTTACCTTGTAATCTACCCCTTTTCTGCATCACCAATTATATCCTCCTCCGGAGGTCTTGAGAACTGTACCCCTTGTGTCGTTTCATTTATCCCAGCCGTTGTGTCCTTTCCTTCATTGATTTAGCATAGCGCGATTTGGTCAACGTCGGGTGGAATCGGGTAAACTGTGCGAACACGGCGGCCATTCCGCTCGGCCCATCATAACATCTTAATCCGCGTGTCCGTAACAATATAAAGCAATACAGGACTTTGGGAAAATGATGTATTTCCGCCCGGGTTGCTCGGCGCGCATGCACAGAAACCCATAGTGACAGACGAAATCAGGATGGCTTGGACATCATTCTTGCCTCCCAAATAAGGATTGCCGAATGAAACGACTCAAAAAACTTTTAAAGCTGTAAGTACTTGTAAGCATACCTGCATGAAATGGGTGTGCCTATGCACAATGAAACAGTTGGAGAACTTCCTAATCAACTCGTTCAAAGAGTTGATATGTTATGGTTAGTATTGCAAAAACTCCCAGCGGTGTGTGCCCATCAAAGGCCAAAGATGGCGCATTCTAACCAAACCGTTGTGCTTCTTAACACCAATGGGTAGGTCATATCTGGGTCTTGGCGATGCACAGGATAAGTTTTAATTGATGATATTTACTACTAATCATGTTTGGGAGGAAGGAGGGGAAGGGTGGGAGTGGGATTTATATGGGATGGGAGTGTCGTTACAAGTATATATTGTTACGGACCGCGGATAAGGATGTTGATTTGCCGAGCGGATGGCACCGCGGCCGAACAGTTACCCCGACTAACCCGATTCCCGAACGTTGGCCAGATCGCGCCACAGATATTCAATAGGGAAAAGACAAAGGCGACACGGATGTGAAGAAGAAGAAGAAGACAAAAAGGTTGGCAATACTACTAAATTTATTCCTATTATATACACGCTCAAAGTAACCAAGGAGAAGGAAAGATAATAAAATAATGTACAGAAGATATTAGAGACACAGTGCAACGCTAGCTTACCTACAGTCTTAATTAACCCAGGGACAGAACAAACAAGGACAGACTCACACGGGGAATGATGATAGGACTGGCAGGAGGTGGATGGCTGGAGGGAGAGGAAGGTCCACGGATACTGCAGCACGATCGGCGCGTTTGGCAGCCGCCGTTCCTTCGCGGCCCCGCTCAAAACTGCCGTCAAGGCCCCAAGCTGCTGTGTCTGAAGCTGCTGTGGCTGCTGCTGAAGCCGCCGCTGTTGCTGCTGTTGAAGCTGCCGCTGTTGCTGCTGTTGCTGCTGCGTGGACGTCGCGTGCTTTCTCCAGGACTCATCTGACTCGTCTGCTCCAACCACCCAACTCAACCACTCCACCTTCCTTCTTGCGCGCGCGCTTTTATAGCGCCTCAGGCGATCAAGCCGCCGGCCTTCAGGACACGCCCATCGGTCAGCTCGCCTCGGCCCTGATTGGTCGGCACGGCCCTCTGGCTCCGCCCTTGATGACGAAGGGCGGGCACGCCCTTCTTCTCCGAGCTGAGCACATGCTTAATGGCGGCTTTGGGGCGAAATCAACAACCACAGCTGTAGCAAACCTGGCAAACTGCCCAGTGCAGTTGGCAATGGAGGCTTGGAGGGGATGTAGCTGGCAATTGAGGCTTGGCAATGGAAGTTTTGGGAGTGGGAATGGGGAATGAAGGCCTATCTTATTTCACTTGGTGCAATGGAGTGTCATCTTAATGGAAGACAAGGCCTTACCCTAATACACATAATAAAGATATAACTATCAACAAGGGGGAAATCTATGATTGGCTGACGTGATTGTTTATGACCTAATTATGGGACGCCCTTTGACCTTTATACAACACTGGAGTGAGGAGGGCCATATTTTACAACAATTTACTATACAATAAAAAAAACACAATAATAAAAACACAATCCTCATATCCACAACACTGCACCCTCCTCCTCTTAGGCACGTCCCGGGCCTATAACTTTAACTTAGTGTGACACGTAGGTGTAGCTCCCTCTACTTTTAACCTGACCCTGAGTGCGACAGTTTTAAAACATAAATAAATATGTCCCGCTGCTCCATTGCACCCTGCCTAACAGATTCACGCCCACAGCTAACCGAATTGCGGAATGGTCTTCAAGCTATACATTTACAGTGGGGGCGCATTATTTACAATGGCTCTACTTTATTTACAATACGCAACCCAGGACCTGTGATTGTTCTTTTGGGGGGGGAGAGACAGTCTGCTCTGCATCAATGCACCATGAAAGCACCCAAAAACGCACCAATACACCCTCAAGCACCAATCGGTGCACAGTCATCATTGTTCAAGAAAATAAAAACAACAAACAAACCCCTAACCCTGATGGTGGTCTCTTGCTCTTCGGCTCCCTCTGCTGGCTATTACTTTCTTCCAGTTGTTGTCTTTCTTTCATTTTCTTACTGGCGGCCTATTGTAATAAAAGTGCACAAACATGTCCATCTTTATTTATTTATGGCCCACAGGGCCGACTATGTGTGGTTCACCTGTAGGGCATCGGTGCCCTGTGACCAAGGTCCGCCAGCAACATCTCGGGCCTTCATGGCCGGTTCTAGCAGAGGGGCCATGCCCCAACCCATGGGGTCCATAAGTGGTGCTCAGCCACAGACATGTGGTCCATAATGTGGTGCATCGATGCAGACAGCTGTGGTTGCGAGAGGTTCGGGCGCACAATGGCCGACTCACGCACGCTCCCCTCGGCGCCCAGTGGCACACAGGTCCTCATGTGGGAGACAAAAGGGGGGAAAAGACAGATGAGCGAGGGGTAAGGTCACAAGGGTACACATCAATAAGGCAATGCAAGGTGAAGTGCGTACGGAGAGCGAAGTGAGAAAGCTCGTCCCTACCGTACGTCACCCCCCCTGTCACCTACACTACCCTTGCCCTTACCCCATATGTACAAAATCTACACCTTTACAAATTCGTCGCTAATGTCACGTCTTCCCCATATTTCCCCTATACCAAATTCGTTCCCACAATCCCTCTAACCAAAATTTGCCATCACCCAATTCATCATCAATCCTCATAAGGAGGAAGAGATGGAACATCAAGCACAATGTCACACCCACGTCATGATGCGTCTCACATTCCAAACATTTGCATCAAAAATAAAAATAATAAAATAACCTGGCATGGTGTGGAGGTACGTCACCTCAGGTGAGTGGATGCAGATGGTGCGAGGAGACTTCAATCCTAACTATCCTCTAAATGACTTTAACACACTTTACACTACCCGGGGTCTTTCCCTGCCAAACCATTGGCAATCTTACTCTATGTGGTTTTAAAAACCAATTCCCATTGACCAAACTGTGGTGCTTCTCAATTTGGGGTCTCACTCCCCCGATTCATCTCCCTGTGCCCTTGCACAATTTCTGGGCTGGGTCGTGCAGCTCTCCCAGCAGGTCTACCCACCTGCACACCTCCACCACTGTAGTTGCCTCCGAGCTTACCTGCTCCTTACCTAACCTATCTAACTGGGGAAGGCCCCTCCTGGCTTTGTCACCCCTCGGTGCCCTCTGGCACTGGGCTACCCGGGTCCGTCCTCCGGATCCTCGGGCCCCATCCACAACAACTCTACCGGCTCCCAGAGCCCACCTGTGGCCTCACCTGGCCAACATCCTCACAGTGGTGGAGTGCCCAAACCAACTACACACACTAACAGGCTACACGCCCAGCCATTTCCACAACACTAATGCACCCATCCAAATACCATTCTTTCACCCGCACCATAGATGCCAATATCCAACCGCAATTTACCTTTACCCTCTACCTAACACTTACACTACCCTCCCCGGGTATTCGTGATGGGGGTCCATCCTTCCCCCATTCACACCTTCGCACCATCCACTCCACTCCATAGTTTCCACCATACTCACTCCATGACCATCCATTCCAATACTCCATATATTCCACACTCCATGTATTCCACACTCCATTCTCCATACACCTGTTGTTGCACACCTGTGCAATCACACCTGGTGCCACCTGCACCCTCCTTCCTTCCTGGACCATTTGGTCAACACAACACCCATCACCATCACTCACTCAAACACTGCTCCATACACCTGTTCAGTTGCACACCTGTGCAATCACACCTGTTCCTCACACACTTTTCACAATACACTTCTGAATACACCTCCAACACTCACACGGCATCATCTAAACTACCTGTTGCCCTGCTAACTTAGTGCTCCCTGTCTTCCCTTTAAACTAAGCACATACCACGTCATTATCATCCACACTAATCTACCTGCGTCCCCACTATAGGTATTGTTACAGACACGACTTTGATGTTAAGGTGGGCCGAGCGGAATGGCCGCCGTGTCCGCACAAATTACCCGATTGTACTCGAACGTCGACGAAGCCGCGCTACGCTGGCTCAATAGGAAAGAGAAGACACCCGGCTGGGTTATAATGACACAATACGACACCAGGGGTTCAGTTCTCAAGACCTCCGGAGGAGGTTATATTCGTGCGGAAGGTCAGATTACAGGGACGAGAGGTACATCATAGGAAGACAGGCACTTAGACACAACCTTATATTATTCCCGACAGACCACAGAGAAACAGGACAAAAACTGACTCACACGGGGATTGATGACAAGGAAAGCGGGTATTCGATGGCCAGCACAAGGTGCACCTTGTGCTCAGGGACAGGATGGCGCGGCCCAAAAGATGCAGGAGGTCTCTCAGCGCTCGAGGTGGCGTCTTGTCGTCTCAAGCTGGGGGCGCATCTCACCTCACGTCCGGCAAGCGGCTGCGTATATCCGGCGGGGAGTGACACGCCCTCGGCTCGTTAGCTCCGCCTCGTGGAATCGGCACGTTGCTTCTCATTGGGTGCGTGGGGGGGTTACTGGCTCCGCCCCTGACGAGGAGCTGACAGCCAGCCCCTTCGGGGTAACCCCGTGGAGCGCATGGTCTGGAGCTAATCGAGCCGGTGTGAGGACGCATCCTCCCCCGCTCCGCCGCCATCTCCTCTGTTGTTGTTGTAATTGTTGTTGTAGTTGTTGTTATTGTTGTTGTTTGGGGAAGAAGATGGGAGGAGGTATGGGAAAGGTCCTAAACTCACTACTGATGCCATATAATCACATTCTGGTGCAACGAAGAGTCATAATTAATGGAGACGAGGCCTTAACTGACATAGAATAAGAATAACTAGGAAGATGTCCGAAAGTTGTCTACGTGTGGTGCGGTGGACCTGGGCACGACATTTAATGGGGGAATAAGGGGAAGGTCGGCTCTACTGATTGTTATTTACATGCAATGGGACTAGGGAATGGGGGATTGGGGAAAGTTGGGGAGTATTGGAGAAAATAGGGGAATATTTACAAGCGGATATGGAGGCCAAATTCCATATTCGCAACATTGCACCCTTCTCTACCCTCGGGGCGTCCCGACCCGATAAATTTTTACCTACTTTAGTGTGGCACGCAATGTAGTTCCCTCTACTATTAACTCTACCCTGAGTGCGACAGTTTTACAGATATTCACAAATGAGTAAATATGTCCCCCTGCGACGTTGCACCCTTCTCCTCACAGAAACACACCCACAGGATAACCGAATCCGGAAAGAATTCTCAAACTACACATACAGCTGGTAGGGAGCATTATTTACACGACTACGCTGCTATTTACACTACGATCCAGGACCTGTTTTTGGAGGGACACATGCAGATGTTATGCATAGAGAGAGCGCGCTTGCCAGCATCGATACACCAACCCACGAGTGCTCTGTGGCCGACGGCCTTTAATAACGTGCAGAGCACCCTTTCCCAGCATCAAAAGCACCACCCCACCACCAATCGGTGCAGTCACCATTGTTCATTGGAATAAAAATAAATTCGACAACCCCTAACCCTGCAGGTGTCTCTTGCTCTTCTTGTGGTGCACTTGGTGTTAATTAACAGTGGTTCACCTTTATGGCATAGGTGCCACGTTGACCCATAGGTCCTTCCACGGGTGGTGCTTGGCCGCAAAAGAGCTGCGGTCCATTGTGGGTGGCCACAAACATTGCGGTCCATATGGTGTATCGATCCAGGCAGCCAACAGCGAAAGTGCAGGCCCACAACTGCGTAGCCAGCACCTCTCTCTCCTCTCTCTCTACCCCAAAGCCAGATCCTCGGAGGTGGGAGACAAAAGAAGAAACAAGTGAGTAAGGTGGTAAGGGCGCAAAAGTGCACGCAATACAAGATGATGCACACTGGGGGCACATGGGAACCAGGTGAGACAGGTACGTTCCTATCGTACGCCCCCCCCCACCAGGTAACCTACATGGCCCCTCCCTTACCCCTTACTGTATCCACAAAACACAACACTACCCATAAACATCTACTTTACAAATCGACAAACATCCCTACTGTCTTCCCCGTTCCTCCCATAAACCAAATTCGTCTTCTCTCCCTCCTAACCAATCAAATTTGCCATTTTCAACTCTCATCAAAATTTGCCATTTTCAACTCAACATCAAAATTTGCCATTACCAATTCATCATCAGTCCCTCCTAGGGAGGGAGAGATGGAATCACCCCAATGTCTCATCCACGTCGTGATGCGTCTCACAAATCCACAGCAATTTCATTTCCTGCACAAAACAAAGAAAACACAGGTGTGGAGTCATCATCATCACCACAGGCAAGTGGCTGCGTATGGTGCGACAGGTTCATCAATCCTAACTATCTCCTAAATGACTTTAACAACTTTACACTACCCGGGGTCTTTCTCCGGCCAAACCATTGGCCCTCTTACGCTATGGGTTCTAAAAACCAATTCCCATTGGCCAAACTGTGGTGCTCTTCAATTTGGGGTCTCACTCCCCCGATTCATCTCCCGGTGCCCTCGTACAATTTCTGGGCTGCGACGTGTACCTCTCCCAGTGGGTCTACCCACCTGCACACCTCCACCACTGCAGTTGCCTCCGAGCTTACCTGCTCCTCACCCTAACCTAACTACCTGGGGAAGGCCCTCTGGCTCTCTCCCCACTCCGTGCCCTCTCTGGCACTGGGCTGCCCGATCCACACCCGGGATCCTCAGGCACCCACTCACAACTACCGGCTCCCAGAGCCCACCTGCGGCCTCACCTGGCCGACATCCTCACAGTGGTGGAGTGCCCAACCAACTACACACACTAACAGGCTACACGCCCAGCCATTTCCACAACACTAATGCACCCATTCACAACACCATTCTGCAACCGCACCACAAATGCCAATATCCAACCACAATTTACCTGCACCCTCTACCTAACACTTACACTACCCGCCCCGGGTATCCGTGATGGGGGTCCACTCTTCCCCCATCCACACCTTCGCACCATGCACACCACTCCGTACCACTTACTCCAACTTTCTCCACACACCTGTACTTGCACACCTGTGCTCTCACACCTGGTGCCACCGGCACCCTTCTCTCCCCAAGCGCATTCGCGCTGATCCACAACACTCACTACTCATACACTGCTCCACACACCTGTCCAGTTGCACACCTGTGCAATCACACCTGTTCAATCCTCACACACACAGCATCATCTCAGCTAACTACTCCCTTCTGAAACTTGCGCTTCCCAGTCGTCCCTTTAACTATTGCGCTCCCTCGTCATTATAATCCACACTAATCTACCTGCGTCCCCACTACAGGTATCAGTCACTAACTAATCTTAACGTTACCTAATGTCATCTTCTAGATCCCTACACACAATATCCTAACCCACCCGGGCTAGTTTTCACTGCCATACACCCCATAAGCTATTGCTCCTTTGCCCCACCTGTGAGGGATGGTGGATTTGCCATCCCACCACATCGGGGGTCTCTCACTATCAATTTTGCACGTCAAATTTCAACAAATCAAAAATTTGCCAATCACTACCCATCATCTGCCAATCACTACTGCCAATCCCTTGCCAATCATCAAATTTTGTTTTTCTCTAATTTTGGGTCCAAAACACTAACCTCATCACCCAGTCGACTCACTAATACTTCTCGGTGCGCCACTCCCTGTCCAAAGCCCGGCTTCGTAAAGCCAAGCAATGGATGCTGGTGGCTTTGTGCCAGCGGCTGGATGCGTCCGGCACTCGGTGCAGGGACGGGGGCTTACCCGGGCCGAGATCCCACGCATCACCTCGGCGTGGAGCCATCCAATGTCCCGATCTCGACCTGCCGGAATGCCTCAACAAAAAGTGGTCGCCATGACGACCCTTTCTATCGGGCTGCCAGCTCCGCCTAGTGGAGCACGGACGCGGCCGTTCAAAGCGAGGCCCAGCACGCACCGAGGGCCCGATTCGGCTATAAGTCGTTCTAAACTCTATCCCGTCTAACGTCGATGCTTCACCTGCATGCTTACATCCCGCAGCCCGTTCCTTGCTCACACATCCAGCCGTTTCCATGCCCCTCGTACCGTTCCTTACACACCCAGGTACACCCATTCCACTCACCGCCTTGGTCACACACCTGACCACCGAACACTTTGGCACACACTCGTTGGTAGCACACCTCACCAATACACCTCTTCGCGCCCCCTCCTCGGTCACCTCCTCTGTGACAATCACAGGTGTGCTCTCATTCGCACACCCAACCACGTGCCTCACCACCAACTCCAGCGTGCATTCCCACTCACGCTCTACCATTCCAGGTGTGCATCCTTCCATCCCAGGTGTACATCCTCGCTCACCTGTCACAACTAACTCACGCTCCATGTCACTCTCACTACTTCCACCTCCATTCCTGACAGCGCACTCACCCTTACTCTTGACAGCGCACTCTTTCCCCATGCACCTGTCCGTCACACACCTTTCTCGCGCACACTCTCCAGTTACACCCTCTGTAACACTCACCACAGGTGGACACTCTTCCTTACTTCTGACAGCGCACTCTTTCCTCATGCACCTGTCCGTCACACACCTTTCTCGCGCACACTCTCCCGTTACACCCTCTGTAACACTCACCACAGGTGGACACTCTTCCTTTCTTCTGACAGCGCACTCTTTCCCCATGCACCTGTCCGTCACACACCTTTCTCGCGCACACTCTCCAGTTACACCCTCTGTAACACTCACCACAGGTGGACACTCTTCCTTACTTCTGACAGCGCACTCTTTCCTCATGCACCTGTCCGTCACGCACCTTTCTCGCGCACACTCTTGCGCACACTCTCCCGTCACACCCTCTGTAACACTCACCACAGGTGTGCATTCTTCCTTGCCTTTGACAGCGCACTCTTTCCCCATGCACCTGTCCGTCACACACCTTCCTCGCGCACACTCTTGCGTTACACCCTCTGTAACACTCACCACACCGCGCTTCCATGTGCTCCCTCGCACACGCGCTACGACCGACTCACTCTCGCCAGCACACTCACTCCTTGGCACGCACTTTTTCCTCACACACCCCAGAGTCGGACTTTCTTGCACACCTCCTTTTTCGCACACCAGACCTGTCGCACACTTCACCAACGGCCTTTCACGAACACCCGGATCCAAACCAATCCCCAAGCTTCTTAAATCCCCTGGCGCATCATACGCACGACCATATTGGTCACCACTTACACCGGGTCCTCTTCCTCTTCGCTTCTCCTCCATCACCTGCGAATCCCTCATCCGGTTAATGAGCACACCACGATCCAAACACAGACTTTGGACCAATTCTTTTATCTCCTCTTTTATCTCTTTGTTATCCTCTCTCCGTCGCTTTTTAATTTCGCTCATCCCTTCTTCCACTTCTTTCTGTGTCGCTTTCAACCCTCCTAATACCGCAGTGTTCCTTTGAACCTGCTCCACTAACTCCGTCTGTCCCACCGTCAGCTGCTCCACCTCCTGCGTCAGGTCCTCTATGCCCCCTTGTAACTTTACAGTCCCCTTTCTCACCTCCTTCTCCATGTGCTCCTTACAGTGCCTCACCTCCTCGCGCACTCCTCCGACCTCCTCACTCACACCTCTTCTAATCTCCTCTCCCTCTACCCCATTTTTCACTCCCTCTATCTGATTCTCCTGGGCAGCCATTCTATTTTCTACCCCCATTAACCCATTTTTCACCTCCTTTATCCCGTTGTCTAACCCCTCAAAATTTTTGTCTACCTTCTCACCAGTACCCCTCGCTTCGTCCCTCCTTACCCCCATCTGGCTTCCCATTACCCCCAATCGCTCACTCCGAGCCCTCGCTTCGTCCCTCATTACCCCCAGTTGGCCCTCCAATCGCTCACTCCGAGCAACCATCCGGTTCCCCATTACCTTCATTTGCTCACAATGAGCATCCATCAGATTCCCCATTCTGTTTTCCCTTTCTTCATTATACTGGACCACAAGGGCCGTCATTTGTATACAAAACGAGTTCCAATCCATCGGGGGCGCTGCCACGGTCGCTGGCGCGGTGATCAGCGAGGCGCCATTTTGCGCGCCCGCTTCTTCGTGCGTGACGGCGCTATTTTGCGAACCTGCCGCCCTCACTGCTTCGCTCTCCTCCTGTCCCTCATTTTGGTCCTGGATCGACCCTGCTTCACTCTCCCCTACCGGACCCCAGCTGTCTTGATCCGCCATAGCGCGACTTTCAAAATTCGGGTTTTTTTTTTTTTTTTTTTGTAAAACACAATCAAATTTCGCTGTTATAATTTCGAGCGCGTAAACGCGCTCCGGGTCCAATCTCACTCCTCGACACCTATTGTTACAGACACGACTTTGATGTTAAGGTGGGCCGAGCGGAATGGCCGCCGTGTCCGCACAAATTACCCGATTGTACTCGAACGTCGACGAAGCCGCGCTACGCTGGCTCAATAGGAAAGAGAAGACACCCGGCTGGGTTATAATGACACAATACGACACCAGGGGTTCAGTTCTCAAGACCTCCGGAGGAGGTTATATTCGTGCGGAAGGTCAGATTACAGGGACGAGAGGTACATCATAGGAAGACAGGCACTTAGACACAACCTTATATTATTCCCGACAGACCACAGAGAAACAGGACAAAAACTGACTCACACGGGGATTGATGACAAGGAAAGCGGGTATTCGATGGCCAGCACAAGGTGCACCTTGTGCTCAGGGACAGGATGGCGCGGCCCAAAAGATGCAGGAGGTCTCTCAGCGCTCGAGGTGGCGTCTTGTCGTCTCAAGCTGGGGGCGCATCTCACCTCACGTCCGGCAAGCGGCTGCGTATATCCGGCGGGGAGTGACACGCCCTCGGCTCGTTAGCTCCGCCTCGTGGAATCGGCACGTTGCTTCTCATTGGGTGCGTGGGGGGGTTACTGGCTCCGCCCCTGACGAGGAGCTGACAGCCAGCCCCTTCGGGGTAACCCCGTGGAGCGCATGGTCTGGAGCTAATCGAGCCGGTGTGAGGACGCATCCTCCCCCGCTCCGCCGCCATCTCCTCTGTTGTTGTTGTAATTGTTGTTGTAGTTGTTGTTATTGTTGTTGTTTGGGGAAGAAGATGGGAGGAGGTATGGGAAAGGTCCTAAACTCACTACTGATGCCATATAATCACATTCTGGTGCAACGAAGAGTCATAATTAATGGAGACGAGGCCTTAACTGACATAGAATAAGAATAACTAGGAAGATGTCCGAAAGTTGTCTACGTGTGGTGCGGTGGACCTGGGCACGACATTTAATGGGGGAATAAGGGGAAGGTCGGCTCTACTGATTGTTATTTACATGCAATGGGACTAGGGAATGGGGGATTGGGGAAAGTTGGGGAGTATTGGAGAAAATAGGGGAATATTTACAAGCGGATATGGAGGCCAAATTCCATATTCGCAACAGTATCATTGTTACTACCTAATCTTAACGTTACCTAAGGTCATCTCTCTAGATCCCTATCATTATATCCTAACCCTCCCTCGGCGAGCTTACACTGCCATAAACCCCATAAAACTAGTGCTCCTTTGCCCCCGCTGTGAGAGATGGCAGAGTTGCCACCCCATCACATCGGGTATCTCAAACTACCAATTTTGCACATCAAATTCCAGCCAATCAAAAATTTGCCAATCATCTGCCAATCACTCTACCATTACCAATCATCACTCTGCCAATCATCAAATTTTGTTTTTCTAATTTCGGGTCCAAAACACTATCAGTATCATCATCATCATCATCATCACAGTCCGCTTTATCTGAGCCTCGGTGCGTCGTCACATCATTAAAACTCGGCTTCACAAAGCCGAGCAATGAATTCGGGTGGTTTGGTCACCTTGGTTGGATCCGTCCGGCATTCACGACTCTGGGGAGGAGGCATGCTCGGTCTGAGGTTCCACGCATCATCGCGGCTCGGTACCTTGCGGTCCCGGGCCCGATGGCTGAGGCTCGCCCGGTCGGAACCCCGTCCCCACGAGGGGGCACCGTTCCGCTTCCTCCCACTCGCCCTTGAACCGGACCGGTCGCCTCGCCCGACAAGGCCCGGACTCGACCGTGCGGGGCGGGGCCAAGCCCGAATCGGCAACGACGCTTCGAAGAGAAGCGACGCAGCATCGATCCGCGCCGCGCCTGGCATCCAACAAAGCGCACCGCGCCCCGAGTGCTCGCATCGGCTATCCGTCGCCCTAAACGCTACCCCGTCCAACGTCGATGCTTTACTCGCATGCCCACATGCACACGCGACCCTTTTGACACTCACAAAACCCGGCGTTCCAACGCCGTCCGTCCATTCCACCAACGCACTCCCTGTTACACACCACACCTCTCGCGCACACTCGCCGTTCGCACACTCCCTTAACACACCTCGCGCACCATTTTGCGCACTCTCCCCCGGTACGTACTCCGTACCACTCACCATGGGCGTGCACTCTTGCATCCACCCACTAACGCCCTCAGATGGGCTCTCCCACACCCGCGCCATGACCAACTCAGGTGTGCTTCCTCGCACACCCTCAACCATTCCAAGTGTGCATTCTCGCACCCGCTCCACCACCAACTCACTCTCCGGGTCACTCTCACCCTCGCACGTACACTCCGTATTGCTCTCACTCGCTGTGTCACCCTCCGTACACCCCGACGTGCATTCTCGCTCGCACTCGGTATCACTCTCGCGCTTCGTAACACGCTCACCCCTTGACGCACACTTTTTTTTCACACACGTGCCATTTCCACTCACACGGGACCCTTCACCAACGCCCGGGTGCCATATTGACCCCAATCGCGCGACAATTCTTTTGTCGCCAAACATCCTTCTACAAAATCTCCCGGCACCACATGCAGCCCGTCTCACCTTCGGGATTCTTCTTCCTCCCTGCACCAAAACCTGCAAATCTTTATAAGGATTAGCAAGTACGGCATCAGGATGTGCATTTAGACTTTGAGCAATTTCCATTCCTTCCTCCGATTGTTGCTCTTTTAAGTCCCCGGTCTCTCCAATTTCAACTATACCTGTTGTGGAAAACCATTCAGGTCCACACAACTTTAGTCCAACGGTTTGGTTTAATTGCATTTAGATCATCACATCATTCCTGTAAAGTAGAAATACACAATAAGTATACGATGCGACATCTCATGGATCCATTCATATCATTCAATGCAAGCAAGCTAGATATTCTATAAAGGCGTACCGTTAACGAGGCTACCGATGTAACATGTCACAAGGGAGAAGTCTCGGAGCACCGTCGCAGCAGCGGGTCTTATAGTCACGCCCCTAGCGGTGACAACGAGCAGCGAGCATCACCCCGGGTTCAATACGAATACGATTTCACTACATTCTCCCCCCGTCAGAATTATACGGCCGCGTGGCTAAAAGCGAGTGAGCGTCAGCATGAATAGGGTGCGGAGTATCAGTCAACCCAACCGTATCGGGCCGGGCGGCGAATTTCTCTGCCAGCACGCGTCCGAAATTCCCCGGGTACGGCATCTCGTATCCCTGTGTCCCCGGCGTCAGAGGCGCCAACAGGGTCGGGTGACGAAGGGGGTAACTCCAAGTCGTCGGGCCCGGGTAGTCTCGACGAGGGGAGGGTCGGTGGACTGTCAGCGATGGGAGCGTCGGGAGAGGCCATAGTCTCATAGATGGGTTCGATCGGTTCGTCCGATTCCCTACTAAGGTCGTCGACCCCGCAAGGGGCAAGGTGACGAATGGAGACAGTAGTCTCATGGCCATCAGACGTCATCACACGAGCATGCTCAGGATTAGCCTGGAGAATCTGCACTTTGTCCACTAGGGGGTCGTACTTGCTCGCGCGAACCGCCCGTTTAAGGTAGGCCGGCCCGGGCCCAGCGAGCCAACTGGGCAAAGACCGTATACACCCCGAGCTCCTGGGGTGGTGGAAAAGTCGCTCGTGGGGAGTTTGGTTGGTTGCCGTACTCAGGAGAGCCCTGATCGAGTTCAACGCCGCAGGTAGCGACCAAGCCCATTTATTGAGGCCCCGGCCGAGGGTCCGGAGGTGGAGCATGACGGCCCTCCAGATAATCCTGTTGAAGCGTTCGATCTGCCCATTAGCCTGGGGTCTGTACGGTGTGGTGTAACTAGACGCAATGTTATTTTGGAGCAGATAGCTGCGCACCTCCTGAGACAAGAAGACCGCACCCCGGTCGGTATGGACATAGGCCGGGTAACCGAACATTGAGAACAAGTTCTGTAAGCATCGCATCACCGTGGCAGCAGTCATGTCCGCGCACGTATAAGCAAAGGGGAATCGTGAGTACTCATCAACGATAGTGAGCAGATAGCGAGAGCCGCTCGACACCGGCAATGGGCCCTTGAAATCCATCGCCAAGCGTTCCCACGGGCGTGTAGCCTTCACCAGAGTCCCCATGGGAGGGTTATAGAAACGCGGTTTGATTTCCGCGCAGATAGCGCAGTCGCGACAGATACGGCGGATATCGTCAATCGAGTAAGGGAGATTCCCACTCCGCACGAAATGAGCGAAACGCGTTACGCCGGGATGGCCCGCAGTGGCATGCAGCACCCGTAGGCCCTCCAAAGAGGTGATACCAGCACATGTAGCCGGGCGTGATAAGGCATCGGCGGCCTGGTTATCCTTCCCCGGGCGATATTTGATGGTGTAACAGAAGTCGGCGAGTTCGATACGCCAGCGAGTGATTTTCTCGTTCTTAATGCGCTGGGCGTGTAAGGTGTCGTACATGAACGCAACGCTTTGCTGGTCCGTGATGATTTGGAAGCTCCGCCCGAGTAGGTACGGGCGCCATCGCCGAATAGACTCGACGATCGCATACGCTTCCTTTTCAACGGACGAGTGCCTCCGCTCAGCGGTGGTAAGAGTCCGTGAAAAGAAAGCCACGGGACGCCCCCCTTGGGAGAGGGTCGCCGCGATGGCCTGATCTGAGGCGTCACTTTCGAGGACGAACGAGCCGCTCTCGTCGATGGTCGCTACGGCGGCTCGGGCGATGTCGGTCTTAAGACCTTCAAAGGCCGTCAATGCGGCCGAACTCAGGGGAAAGGTGTCGCAGGCCACAAGGGGGCGAAGTTTCGCGGAGAAACTTCGCACCCATTTGGAGTAATGGGCGAACAGCCCAAGGTCGCGCTTCAGGGACGCCCGATCGCAGGGAGGGGCCATGTCGAGCAAAGGTCGCAGACGCTCCTTATCCGGAGAGACAGAGCCATGGGTCACGGTGTACCCCAGAAGATCTATCGTGCGTAGGGAGTATTGGCACTTATCCTCGTTCATAGTTAAGTGATACCGTTGCGCGACCTCAAGGAAGCGCTTCAGATTAGCATCATGGTGCCCTTGGTCATATCCACAAACCGTAAGGTTATCGAGGTAGACGAAAACATCGGTTAAGTGCTCCCGCACAACGAGGTCATCCATGGCCCTCTGGAAACAAGCGACCCCGTTCGTTACCCCAAAAGGCAATCGTGTAAATTGGTACAACCGCTGCCCCGACTCGAAAGCGGTATAGATACGATCCGCCCTAGAGATAGGGATCTGGTGGTACGCACTACGGAGATCGAGAGTGCTGTAGACCGAATACTGGGACACCTGTTGCACTAGCGCGTCCATCCCCGGAAGGGGGTAGGCATCCAGCTGTGTAAAGCGGTTAATCGTTTGGGAATAGTCGATTACCATGCGTTTGCGATGGGCCTCGCTGCGCACCACCAAGACCTGGGCGCGCTACGGCGACCTACTAGGTTCTATGATGCCGTCTTTCAAGAGCTGAGCCGTTTCGTCCGCAATGAATTGCATGTCCGCGCGAGAGTAGCGTCGTGATTTTACCGCGACAGGGGTGCAGTCGGAGGTTAGATTGGGGAACAGCGAAAGTGGCCGGACGTCCATTTGCGCTAGGGCGCACACCGTTAGCGCGTCGTCCGCCCCCACAACAAGAGTGTCAGGCCCACCAAACTCCATTACCAGACGTCCATGCAGCTTAAGAAAATCGTGTCCTAACAGAATATCAGCACATAATGCGGGTAAAACCATAAGGTGTACATCAGGGAAAACCCGTCCCTTTAGCACGAGTTTCAATCGGCATTCCCCCTTCGTGCTGAGCCGAAGTCCCTGGGAAGCCATGAAGATCCATCTCGTAGACCGCCAGATCCGCCATCCATGCCTGAGCACAAGTCGCTGGTCGATAAAACTATCCGTAGATCCTGTATCCACCAAGGCCCGAACACAATGGCCCTCAACCATAAGGGGAATAAGGGCTTGAGCCAGGCCAGACGAGGCTGCTGGGAGCGGGACTGAGCCCCCCGAATGGGTCGGACCAGCCTCGCGGGTGGATCCTACACCAGCAGCAGTTTTGCGGTCGTGGCCGGAGTCTGCGTTGACCATGGGGAATCCATTATCGTCATCAGAGGGCTTTCCCCAGCATTCCGGTGTTTCGCGATTCAAAATCCGACAATTCTGACGAGAAAAGGCCTCCGTAGTATTTGACATCGCCTTTTGACACTTCTGGCAGAAAAAGGCTTCCGTAGTATCCGAAATCGCCTTTTGACATTTTTGGTCGCTTTGACGAAAGGCCTCCGTAGTATTTGAAAGCTGCCTTAACTCTTTTGTCGGGGTGGGGGCCGCTGTTAGCTCGTGGACGACTCGAGGAGTACGAGGGGCTTGGCGAAGTGTCAAAGCCCCTTGCGTGGCCCGGAGTTTGGCCAAGGACACGGCCTTTGTGCCCGATGGAGAATGAGACGGTGGTGGCTGTCCGGTGGCGCCCGCCAAGGACGTCTGAGCGCCCAGCGGGCCGCAGAGAGGGGCCCTCCCCTTCGAAGTCGGGTAAGGCGCCGGGTGTCGGGCTTGGCTCGTGGGCTCCGCTATGAGCCCGTTCAAGGTCGCTGCGCCCGCGCGACCGCGACTGCACGAGTCGAAGTGCCGCGAGCCGCGTGCCGTTTTCTTGCACACTTTCGCGTAATGTCCCTTTAGCGAGCACAAATGGCATATAGCGTCACGTGCCGGACACACGACCCGGGCATGACGAGGCCCTCCACAAAAAAAACATGCGGCCCCGCGCAAGGCCTTGGGTCTGCTGGTCGTAACGGCAGCCGTCAGGGCTGGGTCATCCTCCGGAGCATCCCGGAGATCAGCGAGCGGATCCACGTCCTCGACGGTAGCACTCTCCGGCCGGGCGTGTAGTGAGGTGCCCGCCAAAAGGCGCGTGCGATCATAGGCGTTCGATTGCATCCGCGCTTCAGTATATACTGTCGCTTGCTCAAGCGCCGTAGCGAAGGTCAGGTCGGTCTTCTCCAAGAGTTTGAGTCTTAGTTCCTGGGAGGAGACCCCTGCTATGAAGGCATCTAAAAGACGATCATCCTGAGCCTGCGCGGGAGTCCGTGGCTCCCTGACGCTGTCCAGCAAAAGCTGCCGGAGCTCCTGGGCGTAATGGTCCATTGCTTCGTTGGGTTGCTGACGTCGCGTTTGCAGCAAATAACGTGCATACACCGGGCTTTTTTCTTTTATGTATAGCCGCTTGAGCTCCGCGATGGTAAGATCATACGTCGTGCATTGAGCGATCGCGTGGTAGACCCGGTAGTCGATTTTTGAGTGTAAAGTCGCTAGCTTCGCGGCAGCCGTCGGAGCGGTCTCAGGCTCAGCAAAGAGATGCTCCAGTTGTCGGAGCCAGTGCTTCAGCTGCAAGCCTCCGTCCGTGGCTTGTGGGTCGGCGCTGAAGATGGACACCGTCAGCGTCTTGTTGCCAGCCATGTCTGCATGATCTAAATGCAATTAAGTGTTGTGGAAAACCATTCAGGTCCACACAACTTTAGTCCAACGGTTTGGTTTAATTGCATTTAGATCATCACATCATTCCTGTAAAGTAGAAATACACAATAAGTATACGATGCGACATCTCATGGATCCATTCATATCATTCAATGCAAGCAAGCTAGATATTCTATAAAGGCGTACCGTTAACGAGGCTACCGATGTAACATGTCACAAGGGAGAAGTCTCGGAGCACCGTCGCAGCAGCGGGTCTTATAGTCACGCCCCTAGCGGTGACAACGATGACAACGAGCAGCGAGCATCACCCCGGGTTCAGTACGAATACGATTTCACTACAATACCCATAATTTCTTTGTTCACCTCGACGACCGCTGGCTTTAATAAAATCCCCTCTACCTCAGCGGTCGCCGGCTGCCCCAAACCCCGTGTCGCGATTTCTACCCCCATCATTTTACCCGCGCTTTCCTCCGCTTCTCGACCCGCGTTACCTCCTCATGCACCCCTGGGACCTGCTCGCTCAACCCGCGGTCTCTGTCCCTCGCCAGTCCCTCATTTACTTCTTTGGCCTGGGCAGTTATGTCCTTCAATTTGTCCCCTTTTATTCTATTACAACACCCTTCAATTAGATTTCCCAATTTTTCTCTCTGAGCCCTCTTTTCGTCCCTCATTTGGCTCCTCAATTGCTCACTATTAGCCCTCGCTCTGTCTCCCATTTGTTTCATTTCCCTGCTAAATTTCTTCCTTTCTTCCCTCTGCTCGGCCATGTACGCCAGGCATTGTGTCATGAATAGGCCCCAGTCTGTTGGCACCGCGGGCTCGTACGAGGCGCCATTTTGCGCCTCTCCAACCTCGTGCACGAGGGCGCCATTTTGCGCACCTGAAACCTCTTCAACCACCTCCTCATTGTTCTCCTCCCTCTGATCCTGGGTTACTCCTAACCCCTCTCCTAGTTCCCCCACCGGCATCCGATCGCCTTGACTATCCATGGCGCGATTTCAAAATTCAGGTTTTCCTAAAACAAAACAAATTTCAGCAGCTTGTAATTTTGAGCGCGTTAAGCGCGCTTAGGGTCCGTTCCCGCTCCCGACACCAATTGATACGGCCAATAGTACAATTGGTGTCCCCAAAATTTGGGCTAAATAAATTTAGTCCCAGGTTCGAATCCCAACTCCTGACTACCAATTGTTACGGACCGTGGATAAGGATGTTGATTTGCCGAGCGGATGGCACCGCGGCCGAACAGTTACCCCGACTAACCCGATTCCCAAACGTTGGCCGGATCGCGCCACAGATATTCAATCGGGAAAAGACAAAGGCGACACGGATGTGAAGAAGAAGAAGAAGACAAAAAGGTTGGCAATACTACTAAATTTATTCCTATTATATACACGCTCAAAGTAACCAAGGAGAAGGAAAGGTAATAAAATAATGTACAGAAGATATTAGAGACACAGTGCAACGCTAGCTTACCTACAGTCTTAATTAACCCAGGGACAGAACAAACAAGGACAGACTCACGCGGGGAATGATGATAGGACTGGCAGGAGGTGGATGGCTGGAGGGAGAGGAAGGTCCACGGATACTGCAGCACGATCGGCGCGTTTGGCAGCCGCCGTTCCTTCGCGGCCCCACTCAAAACTGCCGTCAAGGCCCCAAGCTGCTGTGTCTGAAGCTGCTGTGGCTGCTGCTGAAGCCGCCGCTGTTGCTGCTGTTGAAGCTGCCGCTGTTGCTGCTGTGGCTGCGTGGACGTCGCGTGCTTTCTCCAGGACTCGTCTGACTCGTCTGGTCCAACCACCCAACTCAACCACTCCACCTTGCTTCTTGCGCGTGCGCTTTTATAGCGCCTCAGGCGATCAAGCCGCCGGCATTCAGGACACGCCCATCAGTCAGCTCACCTCGGCCCTGATTGGTTGGCACGGCCCTCTGGCTCCGCCCTTGATGACGATGGGCGGGCACGCCCTTCTTCCCCGAGCTGAGCACATGCTTAATGGCGGCTGTGGGGCGAAATCAACAACCACAGCTGTAGCAAACCTGGCAAACTGCTCAGTGCAGTTGGCAATGGAGGCTTGGAGGGGATGTAGCTGGCAATTGAGGCTTGGCAATGGAGGTTTTGGGAGTGGGAATGGGGAATGAAGGGAATCTATCTTATTTCACTCGGTGCAATGGAGTGTCATCTTAATGGAAGACAAGGCCTTACCCTAATACACATAATAAAGATATAACTATCAACAAGGGGGAAATCTATGATTGGCTGACATGATTGTTTATGACCTAATTATGGGACGCCCTTTGACCTTTATACAACACTGGAGTGAGGAGGGCCATATTTTACAACAATTTACTATACAATAAAAAAAACACAATAATAAAAACACAATCCTCATATCCACAACAATATATTACATTTGGTTCCAGGGTCCACAAGATAATTTATACTCGATTTTTGCATCTATTGGTGAAAGGAGAGGTCTCCGTTTGTGTGTGTCGATGTGTGCCGCTACCTAATTATATCAACAGGAAATGGTATGAACCCATCTTCTCTCTTCCGCTGATGTTTCTTGTGTTCCTATATTTATGTGAGTCCAATTTTCATTGAGGAGTCAGGACCACAAGAATTATGGTCCATCTCGAAATAGCCACTCTTTTGTCTAAATGCTGAAAATTATGCGTAAAAGACCACTTGAATCACAGATGTCACGCTAGCAATGGCGGGTTAAAAGTGACTTGCGAGCCGGACCGGGTCGGTGTAAACGCACAAACAGCTCATGCACAAAAGGCCTCATTTTCACATTCAAACGTCAGTTTGAAATTCTCATATTGTGCACTTTGCATCTGAAGGTTAAATAATATGGCTATACGTAGATTGTTTCACCTAGAACCGCATAAGCTTCAGTCAGTTATGTTATTTCCTTTCAATACAGCAATGTTATATGAAAAGGAACAGCGATGAAGGAATTCTCATAAAAGGAGTACCTGAGTTACACAAGCAGTGCAGGTTAAAGTACAGGAAAGCCAAACCCCAGAGAACACAGAAGCGGAAATTTACAGAGAAGAATGCTTCTAGCTTGGAGGAGTCACCCACGCTCCAGTAAATCAGGCAGAAGGGAAACAAAATGTTTCTTCTGTGACAAGAGTGACACACGAGACTCACTTCACGAAGTTCGTACTTCGCGAAATTAAACTTAGACAAACTTAAATAAATAAAATAAATTACCATGGCCATTTTGAAATATACATCGGTGGCCGCAATGTGGTTATTTCAGCTTGCCTCCCTCCTTGAAAATTTCATACATATATTTGTCAAAATTTCTGCCAACTTTCACGCTTTTATCACAAAGTGCACAATTATTTTGCATATCTTCCCCCACTGTTTCAAAAGTTAGTGCAAACGTTTGAGGCACAAGTGCAAAGTCAAATATAGCTGTCCGGATGAAATGCACTCCACCAACCATGCCAATAAATATACATTTCTGCAAGTGGACAAAACTTGCGGAAATGTGGTTACCAATGTGCAGCAAGGTCAAACAACACTTCTCGACATTCAAATTCCCATTGTCATTAAAGTTGGTCCCAAAAAATATTGGAAAACAAAGAAGAAAACTTTATTGTCAATAAGGAGAGAAATTAAAGTCGAATTGAATTTTTCCAATTTAACAGATTCCTGTTGCATCATCATCATCAATGTATCGTACAGAAACTTATAATTAATTCAGGGTGCCGGTGTTAATTTCCTTACTCTGACACCTTGGGATCTTTAATGTCAATCAAAAAACAGTGCTGGCAGATGGGTCAGCCTGCTTAATGTCCCTCCGATTGACGATGATGCATTGCCCCGCTTGCGAAACACCAGGATGACAGTTTATAGCTGCGTTGAGATTTTAACCCAGGCCTGACAGCTCAAAGGTGAATAAAAAAATAATAAGGTAATAAATAATAAGGTAAAAATAATAAACAATAAGGTAAAAAAATAATAAGGTAAAGCAAAATAATAATAAGTAATCAGGTAAAAATAATAACAAATAATAATTTAAATAATAAGATATTAAGGGTAAAAATAATAAGGTAATAAATAATAAGGTAAAAATAATAAATAATAAGGTAAAAAATAAGGTAAAACAAAATAATAATAAGTAATAAGGTAAAAATAATAATAAATAATAATTAAAATAATAAGGTATTAAGGGTAAAAATAATAAGTAATAAAAAATAATAAATAAAAAAGGTGAAAAATAAAGGTGCATACCTCTAAAAAACAGTCAGATTTGCTTGAATATTGTTGCCAGATTTTTTTTTTTTTTTAATCTTGTAACTGCTTTTTCAATAAGAGAAGGTATAAAAATTGTTCGTCAGTCAAAAGGGAAAACCCAGTATAAATAGCCATTCCCATAAAACACACCTCTAAATTTATTTTGAATGGAAAAGCTGCACAAAACAAAAATACACACTGGCATCGCTTTTCTCTTTCTTTTCAAAACACCACGTTGTGTCTGTATCGGTAAGGACACAGCGAAGCAACTGTCCTTAAATAGTTAGACAACGACTTGTACAGCAACACACCAACTTTCACGGCCTTTGGTCAAAACAAGCTCCCACCCTGCGCTCCCAGGGCACCAATAAAGGCCTGTGGTGAGGGGAGTCAGGCGCCTGGCAACAAATTCCGGCCCTTCCTCTGGGCGCGCCAGCTTCGCTTGTTCTTCAATGCCATATAATGTTTCACAAATCAGCAATATTCATTCATTTTTACTGTTCAGAAGACGAGGACTGTTTATTTTATTCTTTCACACTAATTTGTTCATTTGATATCTTGAACATTCGGGAGTTGGTACATTTCCACGCCGGAATTTTTCACCTTTGCCTTTGGATCATCATGGCGGAGAAAATTATGTGATATTGATAATGTTAACCTGTTATGTTAATGGTATAACCACATTAGGAGCCACACACTTTAGGTGACCTTGAAGTTACCTTGTCGGATTGGGACTCGATGTTATGTTTTTCTCTGCTTCGCACAGAAGATAAGCGAAGTTTCCCAATCTTTATGGAATACCAAAAACGCTGTTAAAACGAGAACAATGCGACTGTGTCGCCAATATGTCTCCGCATAGTTCCACAACAGGCAGATGCCAACGTTCACTGTGCTAAAAGTAAACAAGTTTGATTTAAATCCCTTCAGCTGTTCTCAAGTATCACATTTTCACCAGCCATGACAGGTTTCACATCGATCGGTGAAGCAGTTTCAGAAAAGGGATTTAAAAAAAATATATCGGCCTTCAAGCTAATATGGCTGCCATACCACATGCCATATGACCTATAAAAAGTTGTACACTCTGCATATGTATGGGTAGGGGATCATTTTTGTGAAGTTTCGTGTTGATCGGATAAGATTCGATTTTCTATCCAAGATGGCTGCCAAACCACGTGACATATGACATCATCATTTCCAAACCACATGCAACAATGGTGTTCGATGATATTTTTAAAATTTCACATCGATAGGGTGAGCAGTTTCAGAGATATAATTATTTAATATTTTCCTTCAATCCAATATGGCTGCCAAACCATGTGACCTGTGATGTCATAAATTTAATATTTCAATACAAATTGGTCATAGATCATGTGCATGCAATTTCAGATTTTTAGGATAAGGAATTCGATGAAAACATGTTTGGCTGGTATACCACTTCACCTATGATGTCGTATTTGTTCCCCATTCAGAGTACTTGACAATGTGTCAAGTTTTAAAAATTTCCATTCAGCGGTTTCTAAGAAATAATTTTATAATTACTTTCTTTTAATCCAAGATGGCTGCCATACCACGTGACCCGTGATCCAAGATGGCTGCCATACCACGTGACCCGTGACATCACAATTATAATAAAAACATTCTGCATGGGTGTCACTCCTACCCTGAAAGTTTCATCTCAATCGGACATTCGGTTGCAGAGAAAAACGAGGTTTAGCTCGTACGGACAGACAGAAGGACGGACGGACAACCCGAAAACATAATGCCTGCGGCGACTTCGTTGGCGGAGGCATAAAATAAACTTTTAAGCATGATGAGCGTTCAGATATTCAACGTCATGGTCGTGTACTACCATTTCGTACATACAAAAAAAAAAAGCACTGACACTGCACGACTCAATGCAAATCCACAGCTAGTCAGGTTCACTATGTCAATAAATTATATTTCGTTCAAAATCATGGTACATTAGCAAACCTATACATTTTTGGAAAGGTTATAGCATAAGGAAACTAAAAATCAATGTTTACATTTGGAGAGATACCTGTATGGCGGCCATTTTGGATTTTCAAAATGGCCACTGTAAAATACATATTTTGTTCTATTTCTGCCTCTAATTACCCTAAAAACTTTTTAAAATATACTAAACCTATATTTTCAGGGACCAGGAATCCAATGAAAATATCAAATTAGTGCTATGGGGAATGGTAAGCCACGAATCAAAGGTTTTGAATTGCAAAATACTGTCTTTATATTCGCGATAAGTTGCATAATCAAATACATGTTATCATTTTGTACAGGCAGTTAATAACATCAAAATGTGTCACAATAATTCATATCACCAAACATACACAGGCAGTCAGCAAAATCATATATACACATGCAGTCGGTATAACTTCACATCTACACAGGCAGTCAATGACAAAATATACACAGGCAGTCAATGGCATCAAACATACACGATTACAGAATATGCCATTTAGAGTTCGTCATCACTGTCCTGTGTGTCGTATCCGACAATATAGTCCGCGTCGTTTTCACAGTCCGTTCCACACAAGCAAAGGTCGGTCAAATTGATTGGCAAATCGAATTGGTCGAATGGTCGATCGAATCGAATCGATCGAATTGGTCGAATGGTCGAATGGTCGATCGAAGCGATTGGTCGAATGGTCGAATTGGTCGAATGGAATTGGTCGATTGGTCGAATTGGTCGAATCGAATTGGTCGGAATTGGCAAATGTAAACATTGATTTTCAGATTTTCCATGTAATAACGTTTCCAAAAATGTATAGGTTTGCTAATCTACCATGATTTTGAACGAAAAAACATAGTGAACCTGACTAAGCTCTAATTTGGAAGTTTAACGAACAATAACTCTCCACCCACAACCGAACGCTCCTGTCGGGGTTGTGGAGTGATCCGGCTCCTTTCCTGCCCTGCGTGTTGTGCAACCACCGACATATAAATAGAATTCTCCTCCAATTCCCGCTTATGGTGGCTCTGATTATTTTCCTGGCTCCAAAATACCCTTTTCCAGCAAAAGGCGGAACAATAGTAAGGAGCCCATTGAAAATGAAGTTTTAAAGTTTTCAATTTGATGATAGAACTTGCAGTGTGTGTTGTGTGCAGTGCTTAGTAGATTATAGTGATGAACACTCACTTCCTTTTCACACCCCAATCGTCGACTACACAAATGCACGACATTGCTGCCTTGGCAGAAATTACTGGGAAATTGACTTGGGCTCCATTTGCTGCCTGATGATGCATTTCTATTACAGAAACAGACGTAAAGTGAAAACTTCGAACAATGATCAAATATTGTAAATCTTGCGTTTTTCAAACTTGAATTTAGTTTCCCTTTAACAGGTTGCTCCAGGTGGGGTCTCTGCCTGAGATCATCAATGCAAAGTTTGTTTCGTGGTAGAAGACCACAACTGGTGGTAGAAGTGGTACTTTTCTTCTTTTCATTTTTTATATTTTTTTACAGATGTGCTCTCTTTACAGGAAGAACAAGTACAAAAAGTTTTAATTAAAACAAAAGCCACGTCGATGTTACACAATGCCTAGATGCAGCTGTGCCTATAACGTCGATGTTATAGGCACAGGACATTCCTATTGATTCGATTACTTGATGTTATTTTTGTGCAAAGTGAAAATATATCTCGGCAATTTCCCGTGTGTGGCGACGAATTTTTAATATATCTCGGCATTTTCCCATCTGTTATTTCAGGCGGTGTATGACTGACCATGCCGCGATTTAAAAAAAATATATCTCGGCAATTTCCCGTGTGTGGCGACACGTGAACGAAGCTATGCTCCTCTCTCCACATTATTGTGACGACATATAAATTAAATATTTCATCATGACGATTGTCATCAAATGGACGAATTTTTAATATATCTCGGCATTTTCCCGTCTGTTATTTCGGGCGGTGTATGACTGACCATGCCGCGATTTAAACAAAATATATATATCTCGGCATTTTCCCGTCTGTTATTTCGGGCGGTGTATGACTGACCATGCCGCGATTTAAAAAAAATATATCTCAATGGACTTGAAGTTACAGGCCTTTGAGAATTCATTTCGTTCTATAAAGGGCAACTTTCATCGGATTTTCTTCCCGTTTTTTTTCAACCGAGTCTAAAACTATGTTAGCGACTGTGAAAAATGAAATTATATATCGAATTTGATTTGGAATAAAACTGTGTGAGAGAGGAAGACACCACGGGCCTACAAAACAGGCCTCAAAGCTATGCGAGTTAATAAAATGGTGGATATTTGTTTATATGAAGGCTCTCCCAGAATGGGTGGATCTATGGTTCCCAGAATGGGTGGAGCTTTGAGGTTTTGTCTTCTCTGCAAGAACAAGAACAAGAAGAACAACAACAACAACAACAGCAGAGGGCACTCTATGAGCAGCGTCTGCGACGCGGCTAACAACTTAAATTGGCAACGTTGGTCTTTCCGTTTGGCTAATATCCTGTGCTATCCTTTTGGGAAGAAGTACCAAACTATTTAGGACTGTTTTTGGCCTCTCTTTTTCTGAATGTCATTGTTTAGCTGGAGGCCAAGAATAATGACCCAAGATTGTTTTTTTCTTGTGACTGTTTCTCCCAGTACAATCAAATAGGCAGGATTCAAATTATTCTTTTCCATTCCTGGTTACACCATGCTCCCATAGTGATGATAATGCACTTCATATGGTCTAAGAGGATTCCCCTTGTAATAAAGTAATCTTCAACTTCAACTTCAAATTAAAACAGCTGTTCATCACCATCTCTTATCTTCCCCCATCCAAAACCTTGATCTTTTCTACCCCCGTTAATTCACCCCAGATCCACTTTTTTGAAATACCGACTTCTTTCCTGGAAGTCCAGGCAGTGGCCATGTGTTTTTTTTTTACCTCTCCCACCCTCCCCCCCACCTTCCCATGCCTCCTCCCCACAAGCCCTCTCCCTCCCACAGATCTCCCATTGTCCCTGCTCTCCATCTTGTTCTCCCACTCCATTTTTTTTTTTTTTTTTGTATACATAATCGAGGCTCGTGGAAGAGCTAACATTTATCACACAAACAAATCAAACAGACAAAGAACCAAAGTATATAAAAAGGGGAGCGGTAGACAAGATGGGGAGAGAAGGGGAAGCACATAAACACAACATTTGTGAGGGACATAAGGGAATGTGTGGGAGGGAGAGGGCTTGGGGGAGGCGGCATGGGAAGGGAGGGGGAGGGGGGGATTTTATGTTTTATCTTTTATCATATGTTTTATGTGTTAGTTTGTCTTTTTGTGATCAATGTTAGCTCTTACACGACCCTCGATCTTGTATCCCAAAAAAAAAAAACACTTCCTGCTTCACAACTTCAACAAATACACTCATAATTTAGGTCTACAAATAAGCAAGTAATTAGCCATGACCGGTCTTGGCCACACCAAATTCCAAAGCTGCCCCTAAGAGGTCTCTTTGTAGGGTTAAGTCAGGCATCTTCTGTAGGATCAAATCATTTATGAATTCAATCCTCGCTCGTCACAACAAGCAAGGATCCTTCTAAAAATTTGATTGTTTGTGGAGGGGAAGTAAATTGTTAGTTTAAATTATTCCCGTGTGAATAAAGCACAGCCATGTTGGGCCAGATTGACCTGCTCTTGTTGATACCTGTATATAATTAGAGCGTGAAAATTTAAAATGAAAGCACAAATGAGTTTTACAAGATGGAGAACTTGTTTGATATGAAGTACGGTTTACAAGACTTCAGAAAACTCGCCTGGCATGTAAGTGGAATTATATTGAAGCCTTTTAAAATGGGGTGTATTTAGAAATAACAAGGTACTTTATTTGGACACAGACACAGTTAAAAGGCAGTAATAAGTTTCTCAAAATGTAAACTCCCATGGATTCATTCTTTAAAGTGTCTTTTGATTCTATTTTGGTTCAAGTCCGGATCCAGATTGGGCCCATTAGTGGATAAATTTTTTTTTTTTTAAACACCTTTAGAGGCCATTTTTCTCCGCAAAGCGGGGGTTGGCCTTTTTCGGGAACCGTGGTTGTTGTTGTTTTTTGGTCCCCTTTTTGAAGCAATGTTTTATGGCCGGATGCCCTTCCTGACGCCAACCCTTTTTGCCGCCTTTAGCGACAAACAGGGAATTACCAGTGAACTGGTACTCAATTAACCATTGATTAACCATTAGTGGATACAAAACATTAACTGTTCAGCTTGGTGGAGGTATGTGCTCTACCGAGTGCCGTTCCAGTTTGAACAGTTATTATAAATCTGAACAAGATAGTCTTTAAAAAAATGAAGAAACAGGAAATGCAAATATTATTGTAATTAACTCTTGTTATTTGCCCACATGTGTTGCTATTAGCCTAAATAATTCCTTCTGTAGGAAGCATGCCTTATAAAACTATAGGATGGGATGCACACGACACTTCTAAAGGATGCACGGTTGCACACGCTTCTGGACCCTGCACTGATTGAAATGATGAACCAAGAGTGTGGACCCACGGTTCGGAGAGATTCTGGGTAAAAAAGGGTTGAAACTCTTATGAAGACCAGAGCCCAGCTGATTAATCAGGCAGTTGGAAAATCGATTAACCAATTTAAAAAAAAATTTGTATACATTCCAGTTGATGTACAAATGATGTACAATATTTTGTACATTTATGTACAAATGACGTTGCTATTAGCGTAAATAATTCCTTATATAGGATGCATGCCTTATAAAACTATAGGATGGGATGCACACGACACTTCTAAAGGATGCACAGTTGCACACGCTTCTGGATCCTGCACTGATTGAAATGATGAACCAAGAGTGTGGACCCACGGTTCGGAGAGATTCTGGGTAGAAAGGGTTGAAACCCTTATGAAGACCAGAGCCCAGCTGATTAATCAGGCAGTTGGAAAATCGATTATCCAATTAAAAAAATTTTTTGTATACATTACAGGCTCGTGGAAGAGGTAGTAGAACAGGAAAAAAAGGAACAGTGGAGAGGGAGGAAGACCACCGGCAGAGTTTGGGGGGGAAGACTTGGACAAAGAATGAGTGGGGAATGACTGGGGGGAGGGGCACGAAAGGATGCATGGGGTGGAGAAGATGGATACAGAAGGAAAATCCCAGGAGGGAAAAACTGTAAACCTGGAAGGAGGAGGAATTGATGTGGGGTTAACGAGGGTACAAAACATCATGATTTTGTATTGGGGATGATCTGAGATGGTTGTGAACAGCTGTGTTGAAGACCAAGAATGAAGTATTAGAGTGAAGAGAATGTGGAAATTGGCGTCACAGACAGGAAAAAGAGGAACGAATTAGTGGAGGTGAGCAATGATCCTAGATTGGGGAAGTTTAACCACAGGGGTTGATGGTGGACCGTGTGCTCTCTGCAGAAACCTGGGGGCATGTGCTCAGCCTTTTTACATTTCCGTTCCTTCACACCCTTCTCTCTCTAAGGCCACACCCCACCTCACGGGGTGACATCACAGTAGGTTGCACATACATTTGCTTCACCTTAAACCCTAACCAATTATTACCAGACATCACCCTCCATATGATGCACATTTAAACAGAACAATTATTAAGCTAACATGTGCATACTTAATTACCTCAAGATTAGCTATTTACCTGCACACGGACCATACCAAACTATACATTTCTAACTGTTCTAAGGTGATATCTAGCCCCTCCCCACAAACATAATATTTATTTTCTTTAGTCTTTTTAATTTGCCTGATCTATTTTTCTTTGTTTATTCTGATACCCTGGTGTTGGGCTAGCGGCTAGGGTGTCAGCTTAGGATCCTAGGATCCTGGGTTCGAATCCCGGTCGATCGCTGAATTAACGCCAGGGGGGTTGACTCAGCCTGTCATACCTTCCGAGGTCGGCTAATTGAGTACCAGTTCACTGGTAATTCCCTGTTTGTCGTTAAAGGCGGCAAAAAGGGTTGGCGCCAGGAAGGGCATCCGGCCGTAAAACATTGTTTCAAAAAGGGGACCGAAAAACAACAACAACCACGGTTCCCGAAAAAGGCCAACCCCCGCTTGCGGGGAAAAAATGGCCTCTAAAGGTGGTTTTTTAAAATTCTGATAGAACAATATGAAACAAGAAGAAAAGGACATAAAATGCCCCCACCGTGGTTTTAGTAATTTTGCTGTGCGGAGTTAAAGCCCATTAGTCAGCCATCTTTAGTCAAATGACAAGACAAAATCTTCTGCATACGTATACTCTCATGTATTGTCTTTGTGCCAACTTTGAACAAAATTGGAACATGCATGTCCGAGAAACTGTTGGAGACACGTTTGAGTAATAAAATGGCTGCCAGTGGGCTATCTTGAATCTGATCTCGAAAAAAAAAATCCATGCATAATACGTAAGCCATAATTTATTATCTGTGTGCCAAGGTTCAACAACCGGCTTACTCGTACAGATTTATATCAAAACAAAACGAATTATCAATGACGACAAATTTATCTCAAAATGTACAAAGCCACCAGAATGCTCACTGGTAAGAAAAGCATGAACTATGTAATGCGCAAGGGAAATTTTGATACAGCCACCATATCTGAATGAAGTCAGTTTCTTTATGTGTAACTGTGGCCTTCCTTCTCGAGAATAAACTTCAAATGACCTCCACAAAGGATGCAACATTGATTAAGTTGGGGTAAAATGCTCCCCTGCCCCTCAATGACTGCTTTAAGGATGAGCCTCAAGGATGTAATAAAATAATCCATGGACTCAAAGATGTAGCTGCTACGTTGTGGAATTTCAGGGAGTCAACCGACCACATCACTGTGATTCGTCCCATGGGTTCTCGTACATATTTGGGACGGGGCAAGTGGGAAGGTTAGGGGATTCTGGCCCACCCTTCCCAACTGCGTCATTTTCCCCACCCTACTCTACCATCTTGGAGAATGATACTTGTTGAGCCCTTAATGTTTGCTATTGTGTGTTTGCTGTTGTTAAAGTGAAACAACAAAGTTTCAAAACTCGATTTTTGAGGAACTCATCATTATTTTTGCTTGTGTCAACTTACATGCTTATAATTACATACATTCAAGCATGTTATTCAAGCATGTTAGGTGAAAAAATAATGTACTTTCATTTTACCATACAACCTCGGTGAATGTTGCTGAACTTATCTCTTATCTTCCCCCATCCCCAAAACCTTGATCTTTTCTACCCCCGCTAATTTCACCCCAAATCCACTTTTTTGAAATCCCAACTTCTGTCCTGGAAGTCCTTGGTGTCCTTGTGTTTTATACTTCTCCCACCCCCACTCCCCCCCCCACTTACCACGCCTTCTCCCCCCATGCCCTCTCCCCCCATGCCCTCTCCCCCCCACACATCTCCCTGCCCTCAAATGTTATGTTTGTGTGCTTCCCCTTCTCTCCCCATCTTGTCTTCCGCTCCCTCTTTTTATATGTTTTGTTTGTCTGGTTGATTTGCTTGTGAAATAAATGTTAGCTCTTTCACGAGCCTCGATTCTGTATTTAAAAAAAAAAAAAAAAAAATTGCTGTAATATTATTGATTATATAATTATTTCTGCAATATTATTAATTATATAATTATTTCTGTAGTATTAATTATATAATTATTGCTGATATATTATTAAGTACATAATTATTTCTGTAATATTACTAATTTTATCATTATTGCTGTGATATTACTCATTATATAATTATTTCTGTAATTTTATTAATTATATAATTATTGCTGTAATATTATTGATTATATAATTATTTCTGTAATATTATCAATAATTGTATAATTATTTCTGTAATATTATTAATTATATAATTATTGCTGTTATATTTTTAATTATATAATTATTTATGTAATATTATTAATTATATAATTATTGCTGTAATACCATTGATTATATAATTATTTCTGTAATATTATTAATTATATAATTATTTCTGTAGTATTATTAATTATATAATTATTGCCGTAATATTATTGATTATATAATTATTTCTGTAACATTATTAATTGTATAATTATTGCTACTTATATTCCCCAACACTAAGTATTCTAAAATCCTGCGTGAACCTCAAGCCGTTGATGCAGCTTCTTAAGAAATACATTATTGAACATTTGAACATGTGTCGCTTTGTGAAGAATGCAAACTTCGGACGTTTCGTGTTAGTGCATTTCTTGACACGCTCCAAGAATAGGTGTGTGCAACGGACCGCAGGAGACACGCTGCACGTCAGACAGGCCGACACGGATCCCGCTGTGCTCCCGCACAAAGCTTCGCCTGTGCCGCGACTCGCTGCGCACCGAGGGACGCGGGGTGGTGTCGCGGCCGCAGCCCTGGCGACCGTTGCTGGGTCGCGACGGACCTCAATGGGCGCACTGTCCCCTCGGCACGGTCACTTCGCCGCCGCACACAAAGGCTGCGAGACTTCCCGGGCAATCGTTCTGCGCCTGGAGACCGAACGTTCTTATGGCCATCAATTCCAAATCGCACGAGATACTTGTCCTCCTGCGTTTATCTCATTGGGTTTTCGATATTTGTTTCCGAAAATTTCCCTCCTCGGGCTTCTACATCTGAACATGATATCTTAGGATCTTCATCTGAACATGATATTGTGGAGCATTCTGCGGTCTTGTTAACCTTGCCCGTTCTAAGACAGGAGGGGCGAAGCTATTGTAATTGGTGTGTGTGTGTGCGTGCGTGTGCTTGTGTGTGCGTATGTGTGCGTATGTGTGTGTGTGCATGTGTGTGTGAGTGCATGTGCGTGTGTGTGTGTGTGTGTGTGTGTGTGTGTGTGTGTGTGTGCATGCATGTGTGCGTGTGTGCGTGCATGTGTGTGTGTGTGTGTGTGTGCGTGCATGCGTGTGTGCATGTGTGTGTGAGTGCATGTGTGTGTGTGTGTGTGTGTGTGTGCATGCATGTGTGCGTGTGTGTGTGTGTGTGCGTGCGTGCGTGCATGTGTGTGTGTGCGTGTGTTTGCATGTGTGTGTGTGTGCATGTGTGGGTGTGCGTGTGTGTGTGCACTGTGCATGCATGTGTGTGCATGCATGTGTGTGTGTGTGTGTGTGTGTGTGTGTGTGTGTGTGTGTGTGTGTGTGTGTGTGTGTGCGTGCGTGTGTGTGCTTGTGTGTACACGTACATAAGTAGAGACATGTTTAGATTCATTGATGTTTACTGGTCATTAGTGATGTGTCTACATTTAATCGACTTTATGATAACGATAGAGCTTGAATTAAAATAGGAAAACCAAACCGACACTCCTATCTATTTCTCTATTATTTTTTTTTGAAATGCACATCAATAATAATAGTAATAATAAATTTCACACTAAATTATTTTGATAAACGAGATGCTTTTCCATTTCATGTACGAATGCCTTTCTTGGACAGCAACGCTCCTAAGAAGCTCTTCTATGTTCGTTTCAGGTGAAACTCGAATGGCACTTGGTCGAGCGCATACCTCCACCAGGTGCTGAACAGTTTATGTTTTGTATTCCACTGATGGGTCCGATTTGGATCTGGACCTGAACCAAAATCTAATCACCTTGTTTTTGTTATCTACCCAACTCAACCACCTATTTTTGTCATAAACGCGTCCACAACTTTTAAAAATATCATACCATGTATCGTTTTTAGCCCTTTCCCTCAATTGGCGAAGAATCACTTTAAAGATTCTAGAATCCGGATCCAGATCCAGAACTTCATCAAAATGTAATCACTTAGTCTGTATCATACACTTGTCCACCAGATTTCATCCAAATCTGCCCATAATTTTTTGACATGTCGTGCTATATTGACTATCTCTCAATGGTGAAGAATCATTTTATGCTCATATCCAGATCGGAATCTTGGCCAAAATCGTAACAATTCGTTCTTGTCACACACCAAACCTGTTCACGTAGTTTAGTCGGAATCCGTCCATAACCTTTTGAGATATCCTGCTCACAGACAAACAAACAAGAAAGATGTGCATAGCACGGCAATTACGAAATCCAAATAAACAACCTGCTTCTATGTTTTGATTGGTGAACCAATTCAGTAACCCAATAAACAAATTATGTTCAACATAGGAGAGTACTCAGCCTCAGGTCTAAACAGTCCAAGGGGTCTATAGGGTCTAAGGTGTCCAAAGAGATTCTATTTGGGTCTCAGGGTCAAGGGGTCTAAGCAGTCTAATGGGGTGTAACGGGTCTAAATGGACTGAAGGGTTTAAAATGGTCTAAAAGTTATAAAATGGTCTAAGGGGTTAAAAAAAAAAGGTTTAAGGACTTTAAAGGGGTCTAAAGTGTCTAATGGTCAAGTGGTCTACAGTGTGTAAAATTATTGAAGTGTCTAAGGGGTTTAATGGGTCTTAATAGCTGTTAAAGTGTATTAAGGTGTTTAAAAGGTCTAAATTATCAAAAGCGCAGTGGTTCCCAAACTGTTTTGTCCATGACTCAAAATTTGAAATCCTATTCGCCTCACGACCCAAATGATACAGGTACCTACGATAAAGAAAATTGTCGGAGAAAACGTTTTCGACGTCAAAAACCCTCCTCATAAACCTGGATTTGAGGGGTGTTCGTCACGTTTGGGTCGTGATCCTGGGTTTGGGAACACCTGTTCTAAAGGATCATGGGGTCTAAGTGGTATAAAGGGTCTGAAAAGGTCCAAAGGGTCTAAAATGTCTATAGTATCTAAATATCCAAAGGGTACATTCCAAAAGTGTTCCAGATCTAAAGGGTCTAAGGTAGGAGAGGGAAAAATACGGTCCCGGGGCCGGATCCAGCCGCCATTACTTCTTCCCGACCCGCCATGACCTCCAGACAAGATGATGCTCTTCCGCCCTGAAAACAACAACCAGATTGTTGCGTTTTGATGAAAATATCTATTTCATCCGAGTCCGTCCATAATTTTTAGCCACGTCGCAGACGCTGCTAATAGAGTGCCCTCTGCTGTTGTTGTTGTTCTTCTTCTTGCAGAGAAGACAAAACCTCAAAGCTCCACCCATTCTGGGAACCATAGCTCCACCCATTGTGGGAGAGGCTTCATATAAACAAATATCCACCATTTTATTAACTCGCATAGCTTTGAGGCCTGTTTTGTAGGCCCGTGGTGTCTTCCTCTCTCACACAGTTTTATTTCAAATCAAATTCGATATATCATTTCATTTTTCACAGTCGCTAACATAGTTTTAGACTCGGTTGAAAAAAAACGGGAAGAAAATCCGATGGAAGTTGCCCTTTATAGAACGAAATGAATTCCCAAAGGCCTGTAACTTCAAGTCCATTGAGATTTTTTTATTTTAAATCGCGGCATGGTCAGTCATACACCGCCCGAAATAACAGACGGGAAAATGCCGAGATATATAAAAAATTCGTCCATTTGATGACAAGCGTCACGATGAAATATTTAATTTATACGTCGTCACAATAATGTGGAGAGAGGAGCATAGCTTCGTTCACGTGTCGCCACATACGGGAAATTGCCGAGATATATTTTTTTTAAATCGCGGCATGGTCAGTCATACACCGCCTGAAATAACAGACGGGAAAATGCCGAGATATATTAAAAATTCGTCGCCACACGGGAAATTGCCGAGATATATTTTCACTTTGCACAAAAATAACATCAAGTAATCGAATCAATAGGAATGTCCTGTGCCCATAACATCGACGTTATAGGCACAGCTGCATCTAGGCATTGTGTAACATCGACGCGGCTTTTGTTTTAATTAAAACTTTTTGTACTTGTTTGAGATATCCTGCTCACAGACAGACAGGGGTGAAAACGTAACCACAGTCCACCTTCGGTGCCAGACTAATGATGCAATGGAGAAGTAAAATGTTCTTATTTTATAATGCAGGTGGTCTTTTGTTCACTGGAATGTTATCACTGAGGGCTACCTATACATGAACCATTACATGAACTACAATCAGCCACAAAAAGCCTTAATTCGACCAACCCCCTGAGATAGGGGAAAGTAGTTGTGAATAGGTTTTGTTGTTGTCGTCATCGTTTTAAGCTCTTTTTTTAGCTTTAGCAATTCCTTACGTTGTCATCTCAAAATCACTCATTATTATTCATTTATTGAGTGATTGCAAGATCAATTTCAATGTATTATATACAGTCAAACCTGTACAGAAAAACCGCTCAAGGGAGATGGAAAAGTGGCCTTTATAGACAGGTAGTCTTTCTGTACAGGTTTGCAGCCGCCATCTTGGCCGCCATTTTCCTGCAGCACAGTGACAATATTCAAGCACAACTCCCCAAATGTATACAGGAAGCAAACCTGCCTTGGTGACCTTTATTTACTCTTAATTATTTTCTAAAGTGATCAATTCATTAATTCATATTCATATCTCACTCCATCAAATTGAAGTTTGTTGTCAAACTGAAAACCCGAGTCGATTTTGATTGAAAACACGATCCAAATCAGGGCAGACGATAGTACTCGTAGTAAGAGTACAGAAAAATGCAAATCCACTGAAACGTGCAACTCGGATGTTCCGTTCACCAAAACGCAATATTTTATACGATCTACGGCTCGTAATGGAGCTGTCACTCACACGTGTTACACACAGACATACAAACAAGACACGACATGGGATAAGTAAACGAGACAAACACAACCACTGATTTTCGGGGAAGTGACGTCAGACCAGCGACGTTACGACAATGGCATTGCTTTTCTCACCAGTTATACTGAGTGCTTTGCCCTTGCCTTCTCAGCGTTGTTTGTCTGTGCTCTATCCTTTCTTCATGCTGAGCATGAAGAAACTTTGGTATGACTCGGTCGCGGTTCAAACCGACGACCTCCCAGATGCGGTGCGGACGCTCTAACCGTTACACCGCCCAGTCTGGTGTCGATCCCAGAGATCTGTAAGAGATCTGTCGGTGTGTTTTATGTGAAAACTGTTTTATGCTTGAAAAGATGACTTTATTTACCGATTTACAATGCAATAAATGACCGTTGTGTACAGGTTTGAACTTACGAAGGGAAGCAGTCTAGTGGCCGCTGGTTGCGTCAGACAGGTGATTGTTCTGTACAGGTTCATATTTAACACAGGTTTTCTCTGCGGGGGAAATCCAAGTGGCCGCTATGAACAGGTGGTCACTTTGTAAATCTGGTCGCGAGCATAGGTTTGACTTCTCCAACAAAAAGCTTTTGAGTCTATGTTTAAAGATATTTACACTATTAGTTTGCCTCAGGCTCACCTCAAGCAAATTCCATAATTTGGGTCCAGTATAAATAATAATTTTGCCTGAAAAGGAAGTTATTGTTTGTTGTAATTGGTACATATCAACTTGTCTTGTTGAGTAATCATGAATGACTTTTTTTTTTTTTTACAAAAATTTGAGCAAATGTGAATTGACGACATCATCGATTGAAGCCATTAAAGGGAAATATAATGTCGCGCTCTGAAAATAAGTTGTCCTCCTTCAGAAAAATTCACACGCTCACATATTTGATAAAAAGTGATTCAAATAAAGAGGGGAATCCAATTCAGCTTCTATTAATCAAAGAACAGTAATCACCTAAAGACATTTTGTTGAAAATTGCCATTAACACCATAGGTATACTGACCTTGAAGAAGGTGACTCAGGTACACTGATTACCAGTTAGTAATTTCAATTTTAATTAAAGTCTGATTTTTTCCCCCCCAAAAACCATCACATTTTAACAGAAAGCATATATTTAACTTAAATTGGATGTGAGGGATTGGAGATGTGAACTGCTACCTATTCCACCTTATTCTCTTGATCTAGCACCTCCGACTTATATTTGTTTACAAATGTGAGAAAAAACCTCCAGGACAAAGCCCAACGTTTCAGATGTTTGACATCTTATGTCAATAGATTGAAATAATTTGGGGGAGAGGTGGAAGATCAAGATACCTTTGCTGAAGGTTTTGCTTTATTTCATTCATTTTTCTCTTTTGGCTCTGCTATGTGTCCTTCCTGGGCAGCCCAATAATTTCTCTTACATTTCGTAATTCATAGCAATTCACTACCCCCCAGAGAAAGATATTTTGAAGTTAATTCTCAACTTTCTTTTTAAAATATGAAAAAAGGTAAGATTGCGCATTGAATTTCATAGTTATTGTAACACACACCTTTAATTTAAAAGGACTAAAACACCATTAACCTTCACAATGTTTGTCTTACAAGATCAATCTAAATTACAAAGCTTTCTTGATTAAAAACAAACTTCTTGAAGGAAAAACATGCCAGCCCAGACTTCTTGATACCCAACTCCACCCAAACCCCCTGTCTAAGAGCTAAGTAGATTGGAATGACTGTTCTGCTCTCTCCATTACATTTCAGGGCAGAAAAGCGCTCAAGCTCAAGCAAGTCCCTAAGTAAACACTGAGCCATTAGTGGTTAATAAGATTTTGACTGGCAAAGTACAGGATTACTAATGAGTCTTGAGTAAGGTTTTGACAATAAGCGCTTGACTGTGCAATGTAAAATCTCAAAGTTTGAACCTGGAAAGGACATCGAACAAAAGTTGAAAGATGACGCGGGATATGTGTCTAAGGCTGACAAATTATATATATATATATATATATATATATATATATATATATATATATATATATATATATATATATATATATATATATATAGAGAGAGAGAGAGAGAGAGACTGACTGTTTCTTCCTTTTATTACAAGAGTACAAAAAATCAGTAATGTTCAGTCATAAAGAAACAAAACACAATAAAAATGGTCTCAAGGAAAAATTATTATCAAATCATCATCATCAAGTGTGCATATGACATCATTAAAAACCCACTTTTCTTTAAAACATGTTAAATTCTTGTTCATTTTTAAAAACCGGTATTCTAGCTTTAGTCTTGCATTTACAAGAGCCTTAAGGGTGAGCAGTACATCATATGACGAGTCAGAAGCGTTTCCCATTTTTTTCTTCCTGGATTTATAAATTGCAAACTTGGCTTGGCCAATTAAAAAATTCATTAAAACCACATTTCTAAGGGAAGACGGTCCTAAAACACCATAAATAAAAACATTGTGATTGAAGAGGGAACCAAGCTTCACAAAACGTTCCTGAAGGAATGTAAAAAGAGGTTGCAATCGTTCACACTCAAGGTATATATGCGGTAGGGTTTCAATGGATGCACAGAAAGGGCATAGATTAGAGTTAGCAGTAGAAAACCGGTTCAGTAAAACATTATAAGGTAAAATCCAGTGTACAAGTTTCCATTGAATATCTCCAACATACTTTGGAGTAGGCAAGAGATAAAAATTTCGCCAATTGAGGCAATTGGGGGGTATTGGGGGTAAAACATCCCGCCATCGAAGCCTCGGGTGCTCAGAAAATGTTTTTGCGTATAAAATTTTAACGTACGCGTTGTACAAAGTTTTCTTTGGAAAGGCGGGAAGGGATAATGCAGTATCATCAGGGCTGTTCAGGCCAGGGGACAGATTAAGTGGCGGGCTGAAGACTAGGAGTTTGGGGAAGTCACCCGCTGTTTCCTCGGGGGAAGGGCCAAGTTCCTCGCAGGTATTACGATACGTTGTGGATATCCCTTGAAGGAACCGAGAGATGATCCTGACAGATTTTATTCCGGTTTTTTGTGCCACAGCGGCAGCACTCAGCCGGCAGCTCCCAGACTCTGTCATGAGGTCTTTCACTCGCAGCAGCTTGGCATCAACAAAACGTTGAACGAGTCCCCTATTATTCAAGCTGTTTTCCAGGAAGGGGTTGTAGCATAGGGGCTCATTCAACAACATTTCCATGTTGTATGTTGCCATTTCACGGGAAAAGGACAGGGCTTGCCAGGCGTTCATCACCCCTTGGTAAAAGGTGGGCAGCAAGGATGAATCGATTTGATGAGGGTTCATCAAGAAAAGTTCTCGGTCGTAACCCAGCTTGCATGTGAGCTGTAATATGCAGTTAGCCAGAGGCCTCCAGAGTAGGGCTTCATCTCCATATACAAGTTGGCGCACGATATGAAGCCGGAAGACCATAATCCGGCTGCGGATATCAATAAGACCTTGGCCACCTTCAGCGAGTGGCAAGTATGCCACGGGGGGTTGGAGCCAGTGTTTCCCGCTCCAGAAAAAGTCGACAATGCTCTTTTGCAGTGTAATAAGAAGGCTCCCAGGCGGTTGTAGGCATATCATCTTATGCCATAGCATAGAGGCGACAAGATTGTTAATGACGAGAGTTCTTCCGCGGTACGAAAGTTGGAAAAGAAGTCCTTTCCAGCGGGCCAGTTTTGCCATTACCTTGTCTGGTAATCCCACCCAGTTCTGCTGCTCAAAGGTGTTGTCTCCGAGGAAAATACCGAGGTATTTAATGCCACTTTTCTGCCAGTTCACTCCTCCTGGTAGGACAATTGGCGGGCAATCTCCAGGTCCTATCCAAAGGGCTTCACTCTTCTTCCAGTTTACCTGGCCTGAACAAGCCTGACAATATGTTTTTAGTGCCTGAGCCACCGCAGTGACGTCAGTACTATTTTTTATATAAATACAGACATCATCTGCATAGGCAGAGACTTTTAGCGGTGTGGTAAGAATTGATCCAGTGAAGCCAGAAATGTGCGTACGTAATTGGAGCAGAAGAGGTTCGATGGCAAGAGAGTATAAAAGTCCAGATAGCAGGCAACCTTGCCGTACTCCCCGTTGTACAGCAATGGGGCTACACAATACTTGATTAATTTTAAGAACACTGGATATATTACAATACAAAAGTTTAACGTACGAGATAAAAATAGGTCCAAACCCAAAATTCTCTAAAACTCTAAAAAGGTACATGTGGTCAATACAGTCAAAGGCTTTTCCTTGGTCAATAAAAAACAGACCAACATTCATATTAAAATTGTTACAAAACCGAATGGTATCACGGATAAGAAAGATATTATTAAAAATAGTACGTCCAGGAATACAAAAGGATTGATGTTCTCCTATTAGTACATTCATAAAAGGTTTCATTCGATTAGACAAGGCTTTGGCTAAAATTTTATAATCCGTACATAAAACAGAAATAGGACGCCAGTTCTCTATAAGTTGAGTGTCCGCTTTCTTAGGAATTAAGGTGGTGACTGCTCTCCGGCAACTCCACGGCAGTTGTCCATCCTCTAAACATTCATTCAATACCCGCAGTAGGTGAGGTCCAATGGTGTCCCAAAAAAACTGGAAAAATTCACTTGTCAGCCCATCCAGTCCAGGGGCTTTATCAGGTTCCAAGGCCTTCAAGGCAGCGGTGAGCTCAGGTAACCTAAGAGGATCCTCCAACTGCTGCTTCTGATCCTCCGCCAATGTTGGAAGGTTAGAAACAAGTTCCGATATTGCATCCTGGTTAATGTCATGCCGCATAAACCGTTGTTTAAAATGTTTCCGGGCACATTCCCTGATTCTGCCATCTTCATAAAGGAGTTCCCCATCATGGAGCAAGCGTGTAATCATTGACGAAGAGGCCCCCCTTTTAAGGCTGAAGAAGAATTTGGTTGGAGCATCAAGGTCGTGTATGTACCTCATCTTCAGGCGCAATAAAGCATTTTGTGCTCGCCTTTCGGATATGGAATTCAGTAAGGCCGTTTTTCCATGGATTTGTTGCCTCATTCCCTGGTAGCTCACACTTGCGGTTCCCTGAAGCTGTTCCTGTAATTCCAGGATTTCATCTTCAAGTAAGGTTGTGGTTTTTCTTTCCTCTTGAACACCATACGCACGATATTGTTGGCAGAACAGTCTGATGTGCGTTTTGGCATTATCCCACCATTGTCTGAGGTTTGAGAAATTCCCTTGGGAGGCAACCAGAATATTCCAAATTTCCGGAAAAATGTCCTTAAAGGTACTATCATCAAGTAAGTTGTTATTAAATTTCCAAAAAGCACTCTTGTGTTTCGGGCAGGGGGCAGAAATTTTGAGAAATGTTGCGCTGTGGTCCGAGAATCCTGATGGGCAAATTTTGGATGACAGAACGAGGCGTTCAAGTGGAGGATTAATATAAAACTTGTCCAAGCGAGCAAGTACAATATTACCCTGAATACATCGACACCATGTGTATTGCCTGATTGATGGGTGCTGTACCCGCCATATATCTGTCAAATTCATTTGTTCTAAAAATTTGGTGAGAGGGATTGTGGAGGCAGGATGGGGCTCTGCACTGTTCCTGTCGAGTTGGGGTTGGAGGGTGCAGTTAAAATCTCCACCAATACAAACATGATTGTCTTGGTTTTTTAGGGCGTTTTGACTGTCGAGGGACGTTAGGTGTGTCCCAAGGTCATTAAAAAAAACTCGCCGAGCTACAGGCGTACTTGGGGCATAGATATTAAAAATAGTATAGAATTTTCCATAGTAGTGGAATTCTAGGGATGCTAGGGATCCCTTGTGTATTTCGTCGAATTTAAGCGATGAAGGCGAAAAGGAGGGGCTAAGAATTATTGCGACACCGCCTTTGCGGGAGTCACCGTTACTAAAGAAGGACAGGCCGGGGAAGAGCCTACACCACTCTGCGACACAGCAGTCGTTGGCATGGGTCTCTTGTAAGAGGGCAATGTCAACTTTCTTCTGCAATAAAAAATCCCTTACTTGAACTTTACGGACAGAGCTACATCCTCCGTTAATATTCAGGCTACAAATGGAAAAACTCATTACAGCTATAAGGAGGAGTGACCACCACTCAATTTTTTGATAGCAGTTCATTCTTAGCTTTTTGCAACCACTTCTTTAAACGGTGACGTTGGGAGGAATTGAAATAAAAAACGTGGGGCCGTTTTACCATCAGTTTAGCGGAATGTATAAAATCAGGTAGCTCCGGAAAAAAGGTTTCTATTACAACATTCCTTTTTCGGAATGTGTCCTTAAGAAATCTTTTTATCTCGGAGGGAGGGATTGGAGGGATTTCTTCTTCCTTAAGGCTACCACATTCACTAACAGAGTCATCTATATCAGATGGCTCAGATGGTGTGTCACACTGGTTTTCATCATTTATCTCCTCACCGTCATCACATCCCTCCACGTTATCGGATGGGGCATAGTCCATAGAGGGGGGGGACGGGGAGGGAGAGAAATGAGCCATCTTCAGGGGAGGGGGGGGGGGGTACTAATTTTTGTGGTTCAACCATATCAGTTTCTAGGTCAGTAGACAAGGGCGAGGATTCATCCACATCTATGTCCTCCAATACCGAGAAACGATTTTCTGTGACGAGGGACAAATCTAGGCCAGAGAGGAGGGCCTGTCGGTTTTCAGTTGTAGGTTTTTTAAAGAGGTGACCGTTTTCATCTGTTGTTTGCAGATGTCTTTTTCCTTTTGGGCAGACTAATTGAAACTCGTCCTGGTTAGTGGGAAGAGATTGCAAGGGTTTGGGGGGAGGGGGGGGGGAGGGAGGACGTGATCATCGGGAGGGGGATCCCATCGGCTACCACGGCGGGAGAGGTAGGATCAGTTATAGCAGGCAACAAGCTGTGATTGGACGATGTCGCCTGGGGGGTGAGATCTATAGTTAACAGGAGATGGCTGCAATTAGATCCTTCAGTAGAGGGAGGGGCCCCTGTTTCAAGGGGAGGGGAGGGGGGTACGGCGGGGGGGTTTGGATTGGTGGTAAGAGGGCTTGGGTCGGTGGTGGACAGATTGGGATCAGTGGTGGTAAGGCTTGGGTCGATGGTGGGAAGGTTCGGGTCGGTGGTGGGAGGGCTTGGTTCGGCGGCGGGAGGGCTTGGTTCGGTGGTGGGAAGGTTTGGTTCGGTGGTGGGAGGGCTTGGGTCAGTGGTGGGAGGGTTTGGACCGGTGGTGGGAAGGTGGGGGGGTTGCTTATTCCCGGTTCGGAGGGGAGGTTGCACTTGTGGAGAATTCTCTTTTCGGGGGCAGTCATACTTAACATGCCCAAATTGTCCGCAGCCAAAACATTTTAGAACGTTGGTGGACACGTACACTGTATATTCGTTCTGTTGATGTTTTAATTTTATTATAAGGTTTAAATCCTTCTGGGAATTTTTTAAAATCATAAACACTTGCCGCCGGAATGAAACCACGTGCCTTAAATCGTTGTTTCGTGACCCGAAGGGAATCATGGAGATACGAGACACGATGGTACCGTATCGGGACAACTCTTTAATTAGTACATCGTCGGATACAAATGGGGGGCAATTTGATATCACGACTTTTATCGCTGGGCTATCTAGTGGGGAAATCATTACAAATAAATCTGGATCGATTGTCAAACCCTGTTCGACAATTTGTGGGACACAATCCACGTCGGACAAAAAAATAACGATCCGCTTGTTCATCCGCGAAGCGGCAACAACCTTGTCGATCCCGACAACACGACCGGTTGCGAGGACAACGTCCTCGACACTAACCTCACGTTCCGGAGGTACACAAAAGAACCCGTGCTTACGGGTCAGGCTCTGAAAGGCCGTAAATCGAGATAGTGCAGCTGCCATGCTGGAACAGCTGCACTTACAACCCCTCCCCAACTCGGGGAGGGTGAATATATAATACAATCTTCCCTACCCGAACTCCGGGAATGGGAAGCAATCAGACCTCTCCGATTTCCCTAACTTCGGAAAAGGGAGGCAACAAAACAAACTGAAGGAAGGATAAACGAAAGGAAAAAAAGGAAATAGAGGTTTAAGATGAAGGAGCAAACACCGATCGGGCGACGCCCAGAAACGGCGAACCCTTACCAGCGATCACCCTGTGCTCTCCGGCTCTCTCTCCCGTCTCAACGTATATGGGAATCACCAGGAAGACTCCACGAACAGGTACAAGGACACAGAGGGGGGAAAACGGGGGGGGGGGGGGAATGGAGCAACAACACAGAGCACTCACAGGCCTCCACAAGCAGACGCCATGACAGTACAACCAGCATGCAAACGACCAGCAGGGGGCGCGAGAGAGAGACAGAGAGAGAGAGAGCGTGAGAGACTGACTGTTTCTTCCTTTTATTACAAGAGTACAGAAAATCAGTTATGTTCAGTCATAAAGAAACAAAACACAATAAAAATGGTCTCAAGGAAAAGTTATTATCAAATCATCATCATCAAGTGTGCATATGACATCATTAAAAACCCACTTTTCTTTAAAACATGTTAAATTCTTGTTCATTTAAAAAAACCGGTATTCTAGCTTTATTCTTGCATTTACAAGAGCCTTAAAGGTGAGCAGTACATCATATGACGAGTCAGAAGCGTTTCCCATTTTTTTCTTCCTGGATTTATAAATTGCAAACTTGGCCTGGCCAATTAAAAAATTCATTAAAACCACATTCCAAAGGGAAGACGGTCCTAAAACACCATAAATAAAAACATTGTGATTGAAGAGGGAACCAAGCTTCACAAAGCGTTCCTGAAGGAATGTAAAAAGAGGTTGCAATCGTTCACACTCAAGGTATATATGCGGTAGGGTTTCAATGGATGCACAGAAAGGGCATAGATTAGAGTTAGCAGTAGAAAACCGGTTCAGTAAAACATTATAAGGTAAAATCCAGTGTACAAGTTTCCATTGAATATCTCCAACATACTTTGGAGTAGGCAAGAGATAAAAACTTCGCCAATTGGGGCAATTGGGTGGTATTGGGGGTAAAACATCCCGCCATCGAAACCTCGGGTGCTCAGAAAATGTTTTTGCGTATAAAATTTTAACGTACGCATTGTACAAAGTTTTCTTTGGAAAGGCGGGAAGGGATAATGCAGTATCATCAGGGCTGTTCAGGCCAGGGGACAGATTAAGTGGCGGGCTGAAGACTAGGAGTTTGGGGAAGTCACCCGCTGTTTCCTCGGGGGAAGGGCCAAGTTCCTCGCAGGTATTACGATACGTTGTGGATATCCCTTGAAGGAACCGAGAGATGATCCTGACAGATTTTATTCCGGTTTTTTGTGCCACAGCGGCAGCACTCAGCCGGCAGCTCCCAGACTCTGTCATGAGGTCTTTCACTCGCAGCAGCTTGGCATCAACAAAACGTTGAACGAGTCCCCTATTATTCAAGCTGTTTTCCAGGAAGGGGTTGTAGCATAGGGGCTCATTCAACAACATTTCCATGTTGTATGTTGCCATTTCACGGGAAAAGGACAGGGCTTGCCAGGCGTTCATCACCCCTTGGTAAAAGGTGGGCAGCAAGGATGAATCGATTTGATGAGGGTTCATCAAGAAAGGTTCTCGGTCGTAACCCAGCTTGCATGTAAGCTGCAATATGCAGTTAGCCAGAGGCCTCCAGAGTAGGGCTTCATCTCCATATACAAGTTGGCGCACGATATGAAGCCGGAAGACCATAATCCGGCTGCGGATATCAATAAGACCTTGGCCACCTTCAGTGAGTGGTAAGTATGCCACGGGGGGTTGGAGCCAGTGTTTCCCGCTCCAGAAAAAGTCGACAATGCTCTTTTGCAGTGTAATAAGAAGGCTCCCGGGCGGTTGTAGGCATATCATCTTATGCCATAGCATAGAGGCGACATGATTGTTAATGACGAGAGTTCTTCCGCGGTACGAAAGTTGAAAAAGAAGTCCTTTCCAGCGGGCCAGTTTTGCCATTACCTTGTCCGGTAATCCCACCCAGTTCTGCTGCTCAAAGGTGTTGTCTCCGAGGAAAATACCGAGGTATTTAATGCCATTTTTCTGCCAGTTCACTCCTCCTGGCAGGACAAATGGCGGGCAATCTCCAGGTCCTATCCAAAGGGCTTCACTCTTCTTCCAGTTTACCTGGCCTGAACAAGCCTGACAATATGTTTTTAGTGCCTGAGCCACCGCAGTGACGTCAGCACTATTTTTTATATAAATACAGACATCATCTGCATAGGCAGAGACTTTTAGCGGTGTGGTAAGAATTGATCCAGTGAAGCCAGAAATGTGCGTACGTAATTGGAGCAGAAGAGGTTCGATGGCAAGAGAGTATAAAAGTCCAGAAAGCGGGCAACCTTGCTGTACTCCCCGTTGTACAGCAATGGGGCTACACAATACTTGATTAATTTTAAGAACACTGGATATATTACAATACAAAAGTTTAACGTACGAGATAAAAATAGGTCCAAACCCAAAATTCTCTAAAACTCTAAAAAGGTACATGTGGTCAATACAGTCAAAGGCTTTTCCTTGGTCAATAAAAAACAGACCAACATTCATATTAAAATTGTTACAAAACCGAATGGTATCACGGATAAGAAAGATATTATTAAAAATAGTACGTCCAGGAATACAAAAGGATTGATGTTCTCCTATTAGTACATTCATAAAAGGTTTCATTCGATTAGACAAGGCTTTGGCTAAAATTTTATAATCCGTACATAAAACAGAAATAGGATGCCAGTTCTCTATAAGTTGAGTGTCCGCTTTCTTAGGAATTAAGGTGGTGACTGCTCTCCGGCAACTCCACGGCAGTTGTCCATCCTCTAAACATTCATTCAATACCCGCAGTAGGTGAGGTCCAATGGCGTCCCAAAAAAACTGGAAAAATTCACTAGTCAGCCCATCCAGTCCAGGGGCTTTATCAGGTTCCAAGGCCTTCAAGGCAGCGGTGAGCTCAGGTAACCTAAGAGGATCCTCCAACTGCTGCTTCTGATCCTCCGCCAATGTTGGAAGGTTAGAAACAAGTTCCGATATTGCATCCTGGTTAATGTCATGCCGCATAAACCGTTGTTTAAAATGTTTCCGGGCACATTCCCTGATTCTGCCATCTTCATAAAGGAGTTCCCCATCATGGAGCAAGCGTGTAATCATTGACGAAGAGGCCCCCCTTTTAAGGCTGAAGAAGAATTTGGTTGGAGCATCAAGATCGTGTATGTACCTCATCTTCAGGCGCAATAAAGCATTTTGTGCTCGCCTTTCGGATATGGAATTCAGTAAGGCCGTTTTTCCATGGATTTGTTGCCTCATTCCCTGGTAGCTCACACTTGCAGTTCCCTGAAGCTGTTCCTGTAATTCCAGGATTTCATCTTCAAGTAAGGTTGTGGTTTTTCTTTCCTCTTGAACACCATACGCACGATATTGTTGGCAGAACAGTCTGATGTGCGTTTTGGCATTATCCCACCATTGTCTGAGGTTTGAGAAATTCCCTTGGGAGGCAACCAGAATATTCCAAATTTCCAGAAAAATGTCCTTAAAGGTACTATCATCAAGTAAGTTGTTATTAAATTTCCAAAAAGCACTCTTGTGTTTCGGGCAGGGGGCAGAAATTTTGAGAAATGTTGCGCTGTGGTCCGAGAATCCTGATGGGCAAATTTTGGATGACAGAACGAGGCGTTCAAGTGGAGGATTAATATAAAACTTGTCCAAGCGAGCAAGTACAATATTACCCTGAATGCATCGACACCATGTGTATTGCCTGATTGATGGGTGCTGTACCCACCATATATCTGTCAAATTCATTTGTTTTAAAAATTTGGTGAGAGGGATTGTGGAGGCAGGATGGGGCTCTGCACTGTTCCTGTCTAGTTGGGGTTGGAGGGTGCAGTTAAAATCTCCACCAATACAAACATGATTGTCTTGGTTTTTTAGGGCGTTTTGGCTGTCGAGGGACGTTAGGTGTGTCCCAAGGTCATTAAAAAAAACTCGCCGAGCTACAGGCGTACTTGGGGCATAGATATTAAAAATAGTATAGAATTTTCCACAGTAGTGGAATTCTAGGGATGCTAGGGATCCCTTGTGTATTTCGTCAAATTTAAGCGATGAAGGCGAAAAGGAGGGGCTAAGAATTATTGCGACACCGCCTTTGCGGGAGTCACCGTTACTAAAGAAGGACAGGCCGGGGAAGAGCCTACACCACTCTGCGATACAGCAGTCGTTGGCATGGGTCTCTTGTAAGAGGGCAATGTCAACTTTCTTCTGTAATAAAAAATCCCTTACTTGAACTTTACGGACAGAGCTACATCCTCCGTTAATATTCAGGCTACAAATGGAAAAACTCATTACAGCTATAAGGAGGAGTAACCACCACTCAATTTTTTGATAGCAGTTCATTCTTAGCTTTTTGCAACCACTTCTTTAAACGGTGACGTTGGGAGGAATTGAAATTAAAAACGTGGGGCCGTTTTACCATCAGTCTAGCGGAATGTATAAAATCAGGTAGCTCCGGAAAAAAGGTTTCTATAACAACATTCCTTTTTCGGAATGTGTCCTTAAGAAACCTTTTTATCTCGGAGGGAGGGATTGGAGGGATTTCTTCTTCCTTAAGGCTACCACATTCACTAACAGAGTCATCTATATCAGATGGCTCAGATGGTGTGTCACACTGGTTTTCATCATTTATCTCCTCACCGTCATCACATCCCTCCACGTTATCGGATGGGGCATAGTCCATAGAGGGAGGGGACGGGGAGGGAGAGAAATGAGCCATCTTCAGGGGAGGGGGGGGGGGGGGTACTAATTTTTGCGGTTCAACCATATCAGTTTCTAGGTCAGTAGACAAGGGCGAGGATTCATCCACATCTATGTCCTCCAATACCGAGAAACGATTTTCTGTGACGAGGGACAAATCTAGGCCAGAGAGGCTGTCGCTGTCTAGGCTGTCGGTTTTCAGTTGTAGGTTTTTTAAAGAGATGACCGTTTTCATCTGTTGTTTGCAGATGTCTTTTTCCGTTTGGGCAGACTAATTGAAACTCGTCCTGGTTAGTGGGAAGAGATTGCAAGGGTTTGGGGGGAGGGGGGGGAGGGAGGACGTGATCATCGGGAGGGGATTCCCATCGGCTACCACGGCGGGAGAGGTAGGATCAGTTATAGCAGGCAACAAGCTGTGATTGGACGATGTCGCCTGGGGGGTGAGATCTATCGTTAACAGGAGATGGCTGCAATTAGATCCTTCAGTAGAGGGAGGGGCCCCTGTTTCAAGGGGAGGGGAAGGGGGTACGGCGGGGGGGTTTGGATTGGTGGTAAGAGGGTTTGGGTCGGTGGTGGACAGATTGGGACCAGTGGTGGTAAGGCTTGGGTCGATGGTGGGAAGGTTCGGGTCGGTGGTGGGAGGGCTTGGTTCGGCGGCGGGAGGGCTTGGTTCGGTGGTGGGAAGGTTTGGTTCGGTGGTGCGAAGGCTTGGGTCGGTGGTGGGAAGGCTTGGGTCGGTGGTGGAAGGGTTTGGACCGGTGGTGGGAAGGTGGGGGGGTTGCTTATTCCCGGTTCGGAGGGGAGGTTGCACTTGTGGAGAATTCTCTTTTCGGGGGCAGTCATGCTTAACATGCCCAAATTGTCCGCAGCCAAAACAATTTAGAACGTTGGTGGACACGTACACTGTATATTCGTTCTGTTGATGTTTTAATTTTATTATAAGGTTTAAATCCTTCTGGGAATTTTTTAAAATCATAAACACTTGCCGCCGGAATGAAACCACGTGCCTTAAATCGTTGTTTCGTGACCCGAAGGGAATCATGGAGATACGAGACACGATGGTACCGTATCGGGACAACTCTTTAATTAGTACATCGTCGGATACAAATCGGGGGCAATTTGATATCACGACTTTTATCGCTGGGCTATCTAGTGGGGAAATCATTACAAATAAATCTGGATCGATTGTGAAACCCTGTTCGACAATTTGTGGGACACAATCCACGTCGGACAAAAAAATAACGATCCGCTTGTTCATCCGCGAAGCGGCAACAACCTTGTCGATCCCGACAACACGACCGGTTGCGAGGACAACGTCCTCGACACTAACCTCACGTTCCGGAGGTACACAAAAGAACCCGTGCTTACGGGTCAGGCTCTGAAAGGCCGTAAATCGAGATAGTGCAGCTGCCATGCTGGAACAGCTGCACTTACAATCCCTCCCCAACTCGGGGAGGGTGAATATATAATACAATCTTCCCTACCCGAACTCCGGGAATGGGAAGCAATCAGACCTCTCCGATTTCCCTAACTTCGGAAAAGGGAGGCAACAAAACAAACTGAAGGAAAGATAAACGAAAGGAAAAAAAGGAAATAGAGGTTTAAGATGAAGGAGCAAACACCGATCGGGCGACGCCCAAAAACGGCGAACCCTTACCAGCGATCACCCTGTGCTCTCCGGCTCTCTCTCCCATCTCAACGTATATGGGAATCACCAGGAAGACTCCACGAACAGGCACAAGGACACAGAGGGGGGAAAACGGGGGGGGGGGGGCGAATGGAGCAACAACACAGAGCACTCACAGGCCTCCACAAGCAGACGCCATGACAGTACAACCAGCATACAAACGGCCAGCAGGTGGCGACAGAGAGAGCGTGAGAGAGAGAGAGAGAGAGAGAGAGAGAGAGAGAGAGAGAGACTTTTGACTTTTTGTGTCCTTTTATTATAAAAGTATAAAACCAAAGTATTCCAACTCCACTTCACATACAAATCACAACCTCATTTCCAATGCATTTGCACAAAACACCCCCCATGCCCCATAACTCTTCAAACACAAGAAGGTTCCCCATGTTTACATGATAAGCATGTTCGAGCTTTATACGTGCTGACACCATCCCGATGAAACAAAAAAGTGCATTTTCATTTTTTCCACTACCTAATCTGGCTTTTCTGGTTTTATAAATTGCAAGCTTAGCAATTCCAAGCAAAAAATTCAAAAGAAAAATCACAGAGTTTTTCCTAGTATTACATGCAAGTCCATAAACAAAGATTGTAACAGAAAAAACTATTTTGAATTTACAAAAGATTCGGCTCAGATACAGAAACAGAGATGACAATGTCTTGCACTCAATAAACGCATGATACAAATGTTCAACATTACCACAAAAAGGATATAAATTAGACACAGCAGGGTTAAACTTCTGAACTAACACCTGTGTGGCCAGGGCGTGATGGACCAGTCTCCAATTTAGGTCTCCTGTACGTCCAACAGTAGGACTCCTGTACAATTCATCCCAATTTGGAGTGAGAAATGCTCCTGCAGGTAAAGACTCTTTCCACTTGTTCCTTAAGGGTGCTGCACAGCCCGGTAAGCACACCTCCAGACAAATTCTATACATTGCCCTTTTTCCCATGATGTGGAACACAATGGATTCTTCGCTGTGAGAGGAAAACACACCATGTTGTTCCTGGGCAGTGACTGAGAGTTCAGGGAAGGTTAAACGAAAGTCTACTTCTTCATTTACCCCATTCCACCCAATGTTTAAATCTAAAAAAGTCTGGGATACAATCTTTATGACCCTGCTCACTATTCTAATTGAACGCAAGCCAATTTTTCCAGAAACAGTGCTGGCAGACAACCATCGCTTTAAGGATAGCTCCATAAGATCTCGCAATTTATTAATCCCATTGTTCGTAAAATGTTCCATAAAAGCTCGGCTGGTACATACTTCAGCGAATAGTGAGTTTTGGAACAATGGCTCATGCACAAACCTCCTGGGATCATAAGAGATCTCCAACCGCTGCACTCCTAGAGCTTGCCACGCGTTCAGGAGAGACCGATGAAATGCAGGGAGCCGAGCTCTGTCGACCTGTTTCAAGTCCATAAGGAAAAGTTCCTGGTCATAGTCCATTCCACCTACTTGCCTGAGCAACGTATTCGTGAGAGGACGCCAGGGCACAACCTCGCTATACAGCAGACGTTTTATTGTCATTAGCCGAAAAGCCATTATTCGACTAGGGATGTGCACCAGGTTTTGACCACCTGAATTACGTGGTCTACACAGCACATCTGGCTAAAGCCAGTGGTGGCCTCCCCAGAAGAAGTCAACTAGACCCCTCTGAATGTTGGTGATCAGAGCTTGAGGAGGCTGGAGTGCTATTATCTTATGCCATACGATTGGAAGCACCAGGTTGTTTATTATCATTACCCGTGCCTTAAGTGACAAGATATGGAGCATACCTTTCCACTTTGATAGTTTCTGCTTAATGTTATCTAAGAAACCATCCCAGTTTTTCTTCATATAGCTTGCAGTTCCCAAATGGATGCCTAAGTATTTAAACCCATCCGTTTTCCATAACATTCCTCCTGGAAGAGTTGGGGGAACCATATGTGAAGCCTGTGAGCCCGATAGGGTATCTGGGTACAGAGAAAGAGCTACACTTTTGTTCCAATTTACTCTTGCTGATGAAGCAAGTTCAAATTTGGCAAAACACCGGGATAGCTCAAAAACATCTTCCTGGTTTTTAACCACAACACACAGGTCATCTGCATATGCTGATGTAACAATTTTGGAATTGTTTGACAAGGACAAACCAGATAAAGTGGTACGAAGGAGAGCCAGTAAGGGTTCGATGGACAGTGTGTACAACATGCCTGACAGTGGACAGCCCTGACGGATGCCACGCTGAAAGGGGAAAGGACGACACAGACTATTATTTACTTTTAGCAGGCATGATACATTGTTGTATAAAAGTTTTATGCAAGAAATGAATTTTTCTCCAAATCCTGCTTTCGAAAGAACTGCAAACAAAAAAGAGTGATCCACACTGTCAAAAGCTTTCTCCTGGTCAAGGAGTAATAACCCAAAAGCATGCGACGCAGTTTGACCGATAGTAATCAAGTCTCGAACCAAGAAAATACTGTCATACATGGATCGTTCAGGTATGCAATACGTTTGGTCATTCCCAACTAAGAACGAGATGACCTTTTTGAGACGCATTGCAAGCATTTTTGACACAATCTTGTAATCAGTATTTCACAATGACACAGGCCGCCAGTTTGTAATCTGCTGCAAATCCCCTTTCTTGGGAAGAAGACATAAGACAGCTCTTCTGCAGCTCAAGGGCAATTCCCCCTGATTTAGGCTCTCGTGAAAAATCTCAATTAAAGCAGGACCAAGAACATTCCAAAAAACTTTGTAAAATTCAGCAGGAAGTCCGTCAATTCCGGGGGCCTTGCCGTCTTCGAGTTGTTTCACTGCTGTTGTGAGCTCCTCCAGAGAAATGTCACATTCCAGTTGGAGTTGCTGCTCTTCAGAAAGAGATGGGAGAAGTTCAATTATCTCATTTGCCATCGTTTTATCCACCGTTCTTGGAGTAAACAAGTTTGAGTAAAACTCTTGCAGTGAATGTTTAATGTCACTTTGGCGAGTCAGAACACCGTCGGGAGAGCGTAGACTCTGAATCTGCCGAGAAGTGTTGGCAGCCTTCTGCATTTTGAAGAAATCTTTGTTTGGAGTCTCGAGGTGTATTATGCTCATCCGTAGGTGAATCATTGCTCCCGCCGCACGCTCTTTGACCAGTTCGGCCAACAGGGTCTTTTTTTCTATCAGCTGCTGATATTGGTCACTTCCCCCAAGATGTTCCAGCTTCTTGTTCATATTTAAGTACATCTGCTTTTAGAGCACTTATCAACTCAGACGTATTACTAGTGGCATACGAGCAATATTGTTGGCAGAAAATCCGAATTTGTGACTTGGTACAGTCCCACCACTGTCGCATATTGACATAGGAACACTTTTTCTTTTCTAATCCTTCCCATACCAGTCTGAAGGCATTTTTAAAATGTTCATCTTGTAACAATTTCACATTGAAATTCCAGTGTGCACTCTTACAGCAATGACCAGGTAACATACAATCCATTGCAATCATATGGTGATCAGAAAAGCCAGATGGAGTTATACATGTTCTCTTAACCAGATTCACCATTCCTTGGTTCACATACAATCTGTCCAGTCGACCCATGGTTAACTGGTTTTTTGCACAGCACACCCATGTATATTGACGGGTGTTTGGATTTTGTAATCGCCATACATCTCTAAGTTTGTATTTTTTCACAAGTTGTGCCAAGGACTTTGCACTGGGTGGATGTGGCTCAGGAGTGTTCCTGTCCAGTCGAGGGTTGAGTGTGCAATTATAGTCTCCCCCCATACAAATTAAACAAGTCAAATCAACAGTGCTTAAACAATCCGCTAATTTTGGAAGAAATAGAGCCCTTTCAGCGCTGTCACTGGGGCAATACACATTAATAATGCTAACCTTTTGATTGCTGCTAATAAAATCCACCACCATCAAGAAACCCTTACAAATCTCTCTATAGTGAATCTCGGATGGTTGAAGGCGAGGATGCAAGATTATTGCCCCCCCGCTTTAGCTTCTTCAACCGCACTGGAGAAAACATGGCACCCTTTAACCATTCTGCGCCACTCGTCTTCACAAGATTCGTTAATGTGTGTCTCTTGTAACATGAAAATATCAATCTTTTCTTTCTCAAATAGTTGTAACACCTCCAGACGCCGCATACAGCTGCGGCCTCCGTTTATGTTGAGAGACGTTACCTTCATTTATTCTTTATTAATTTTCCTCCCCTTGGAGTTCTTTTCCTGCCTTAGTGGCACACTTTCTCAACCGCTGAAATTGAGGTTCTGATATCCCAACTTGCTGGGGTTCACGAATCATGTTTCTAGTAGTTTTTAGAAAAGCATGTAGGTTTGTGAAATAATCCTGAATTCTGACATTCCTTTTCCTGAAGGATTCATCGAGGAATTTTTTAACTTCATCTTCTATAACTACAGTGTCCCCATCCCCATCTTCTTGGGCACAAAACCCACTACCTGACGAGGTAGAGTAGGGTTCATCAAAATCAAACGCATCATCTTTGTCATTTTCTTCCTGATGCAAACTTATTTCTGAGGCACAAATCTCTCCAGGATCAGAAACATGGATATCGTTTTCATTCATGTTTAGCTGCTCATCGTCATATGCAGCTTCCTTCTTATCATCCCTTTTATTTTGTTCGAAACGTGTAGGCTTACAGATTTCCTCTGAGGGGCTGTCCAACTTATCTGTTTTATCATTACACCTGGCCATCCCTGCGCCCACCTCTGTGACCATTACATTAATGTCATGTAAGACATCAGGGTTATCAATATCCCCACTTGTGTCCTCCTGAGATGCGCGAGGATTCTCGATGTCTATATCACACTCAGAACCCTCAAACAGTTCGGCAAGTGGTGCAAACGAATTGCTTAGATTTAAACCCGGTGCCGGTTCAGTTTGCAATCCCACACAGGTATTCTCTACACAAGCTCCATCTTGCAAGCTCGGCGACACGTTTGACACAACAAGTACCTTACTTTGCACTGTGCTTGTATCCTTTACGACGGGACATGAACGTTTATGTCCTTTTTTACGAACCACTGTTGCGAACCCTTCCATATTGTCATCCGTACAGTCCTGTACAGTAGGAGAGGGATCAACCACGTTTGTCACACCAGCAGGTAGGGAGGAGTGGTCTGTTTCCTGTTCACCCATTGGTTGTGGGGAGGGGTCTACCATTCCACGTATCTCAGTAGGTGAGGGGGAGGAGTCAACTGTTTCCCGATCACCATTAGGTCGTGGGGAGGAGTCTACGTCTACCATATCATCCGCCCCATTAGGTGGGGAGGGAGGAGAATCTGCAATCACCTGGTCTCGATTTTCTAATGGTCTCACCAAACCGGGACAGGAACTCTTTACGTGTCCGTAAGCTCCACACCCATAGCACGTCATGACGTCCGTGGAGGCATACATTCTATAAGTATGGCCATTCATCTTTGCATGCAAAACTACATTGAGCTTTTGCACATTTTCGGGCAATATCATGTAAACGACCCTTTTAAAAGTCATCACGTGTCGAAATTCACCCCTTGCCGAGTGTATCGGCACCCTTGTCACTTTTGATACGATCGTACCGAACTTGCTCAATTGAGCACACAAGTCCTCACCTTTAACAAAGGGAGGGGCATTAGACACATTGACCCTCAACGCAGGTGTATGTAATGGGGAATCCACTAGAAACATGTCGGGTTCTATGAGAAGGCCTTGCTCCACAACGGAGTTCACCATGTGCACCTCCGATACAAACACAACAACTTTCTTGTTCATTCGAGAGGCTGCACGGATATTATGTGAACCGACGCTTTTTCCAATTGCTAGAAGCACTTGCTCCATCTTTACCTCACTCGGAGGGTCGCACACCAGCCCATGCTTGCGAGTGAGCGACTCGTACATGCTATTCCTCAAACAATCGTTTGCCATAGCGAACGTAAATTAAATAAATAAAGGGTGAGAAATCAAAAAAAAAAAGATACCAACCACAAGCAACACCGGCAAGTGGAGGTAAAACCAAAAACTAATGGACTAGGTCCAAGAACCGTTTAGAGCAGCGAAACACCGCTGCCTGGACTAGGAAAAACACGGCAAAATGGAGGCCAGGCCTCAAACCCGGAGGTTTGAAAAGAGGCAACCGAACACCACCTACCGTGTGCGCTCTCTCCGTCACACAGGACACACAGGGGAAACTTTACAAGTATAAACAAGGACACAAGGGAGCGAAATGGGGGATAGGAAAACCAACCAACACGACAGAGAACTCACAGCTCAACATGCACAGCCACCATGCTGCCACACCCACGCATGACTCACCAACGACCAGCAGGAGTGCACGAGAGAGAGAGAGAGAGAGAGAGAGAGAGAGAGAGAGAGAGACTTTGACTTTTTAGTCCTTTTATTACAAAAATATAAAAGTAACAATATACACGTTTTGCAATAAAATCAATAATGCCAACAAAAAGAAAAAAAGAGAAAGAAGAAGCACCCAATGATCATCAAATAAAAACAATCAGTATTTCACAACAGTATTCTAAATTCATTTTCTTTAACCTCACAAAACCCACCAACACACCAAGTATCAACAAAGTTATGAAAATTTCCGGACTCGTTGGACAGGGTAAATTCCAGTTTCAATCTTGCTGAGATTAATGCATTCAAACACAACATGATATTGCAGTGCTCTATCGGTTTGCCAGATAGTTTGTCTTTTCTTGTTAAATAAACAGCAAGCTTCGCAGTTGCTATTAGGAAACTAAACAGTTTAGATGCAGGATTCTGTTTAGGGGCAAAACCAAAGACGAAACTTCTCAAAGAAAAAGTAACATGCATTTCATGTGCAATGTAATTCAACCAATGAAACAAAGGAAATAATCGGATACAGTCTATGAATGCGTGAAACAAGTCCTCATTGACTGTACAGAAGGGACAACAAACAGATACAGGAGAAAAATGTCTAATAAACGTGTTAGAGGGAACAATCCAGTGGGCCAAACGCCACTGGAGATCACCTGTTCTTTTGGATGTGGGCTCACTGTACATGGCTTCCCAGATAGGTTCGGAGGGGGGTCCTCCGGGTAACAATCCTTTCCATCGGGTAACTCCATTTAACGAAGGGTTCCCATTTAACAGCTTGAGGCACATCTTGTAGATGCCCTTGCTGTCCATTGTCTGGAAAAGCTTTGACCCATCGCTAACAGGGGGCAAATCGTTTTGAATGGGTTCAACAATTAATTTAGGCACTGTCGGCTCATTTAGATCTTCTTCTGTACCTCGAGTCCAAGTTAGGCCAAGTTGCCGTCCCAACTGAATCATTTTCCTCAAAATTTTTGCAATCATCCTATGGGACCAAATCCCTGTCAGGTCGGCGATTTCACTTACGGATTTCCAACCATACCCTGAGTCATGTCGGAGATGCCGCACCTTCACAATACCAGCTGCTATAAAGTGTTGGCAAAAATCTCGACTCTTTGGAATGTCGGGAAAGAGAGGGTTATAGAACAAAGGCTCGTGTGCCAGCATTTTCGTTACATATGTGTCCGCCTGACGACTCACAGAAAGGCTCTGCCAGGCATTTAAGAGGCTTTGGTAAAAAGCAGGGAGAACCGATATGTCGACATGCTGGAGGTTCATTTGAAAGAGTTCAAACCCGTACCCGAGCCTACCCGCTCGCTGCAGTACAAGGCGTGCAGGGAGCCGGCCTGGCAGATGTTCCATGTAGAGGAGACGTTGAATGGACTGCAGCCGGAAGGCCATTAGGCGGGCTTTGATGTCGACGAGGTTGTGGCCACCCTCAGCCGAGGGGCGACATATCACATCGGGTCGTAGCCAGTGGTAGCCTCCCCAGAAGAAGTCCACCAGTTTGCCCTGGAGTGCTTTGAGTAGGGCCTCCGGCGGTTGCAGGCAGATGAACCTATGCCACAACATTGTGGCAACTAAGTTGTTGATCACTAGCACACGGCCCTTGAAGGACAAATGAGGTAAAACCCTTTTCCATCGGTTCAATCTTTCTCCCACTTGCTCAATTACCCCGTCCCAATTTCTTTGAGCATACTGTGGGGAACCAAGGAATATGCCCAAGTACTTAATTCCCTCACTTCCCCACAGCAACCCTGCGGGGAGGGATGGGGGCGGCTGTGGTACAGGCTGAAGAAGGTTGCGATAAAGGGAGGGTATCCATAACGTCTTGCTCTTGTTCCAATTTATTTTTAAAGAGGAGGCAGCGTGAAACTTTGACAGGCACTCAACAACGATATCGATATCATCCTTATCTTTTACAAAGATGCAGACGTCATCCGCATAAGCACATAGGGTTAGCGGTGCACTCATGGGAGTGAGTGCTATTCCAGAAATCTTCTTTCTCAGTAGATTGAGAAGAGGCTCTAAAGAAAGAGCAAACAATAAACCAGAGACTGGGCACCCTTGCCGGACCCCTCTCCGAACCTTGATGGGGGGAGCCAGCACATTATTAATCTTAATTAAACTAAATACATCCGTGTATAGCAAGGAAATGTAGGAACGAAAGTTTGCTCCGAGGCCGCATGCCTGTAACACATGATGCATAAACTTATGGTCGATACTGTCAAATGCCTTTTCAAGATCAAGCGACATCATTCCAAAGTCTTCTTTAACACGGTTACCATCAATGAGATCTCTGATTAAAGAAATATTATCATGGATGGATCTTCCAGGAACACAGTAACTCTGTTCTGGCAGTACTAGATCACCAATAACCTTTTTTAGTCGATTAGCTAGTACTTTTGAAAAAAGCTTGTAGTCCGTGCACAGCAGGGAGATCGGTCGCCAGTTCACCAAAAGTCGGGGATCTTCAGTTTTCGGGAGCAAGCACACTACGGCTCTTCTTAGACTCAGCGGCATTATACCAGTCTGTATAGAAGTGTCCAAAACATTCAGCAACTCAGGGCCTAAAAGGTCCCAAAATGTCAGAAAGAATTCGGGAGGTAGACCGTCAATACCCGGAGCTTTCCCTGAATCCATGGCAGCAAGAGCACAGGTTAGCTCAAGGAGGGTGATTGGTAGGTCAAGCTCCAACCGTTGAGCCTCAGTTAGGGAGGGGAGGTGAGAGGTTAAATCCATCATTGTATCATTACAAACAGTCTGCTCCTCAAAAAGTTTTGTAAAGAATTCAATAATGTTTATTCTAACATCATCTTCGTTGACAACAACGTTGCCTCTTGAGTCCAAAACAGAAGAGATTAGCCGTGATGGCTTGCTTAAGGATTCTAAATGAAAGAAAGACTTGTTTGGGGTGTCTGATAACTTTACATTCTGTATTCTAAGTCTAATTAATGTTCCGGCTGCTTTCTCTTGAACTAACTCCCTTAAAAGAGCTTTCTTTACAAGCAATAACCGGTAATTGGCGTCATTGTTTTCATGAGCCAATTTATTCTCCAAATGTAGAATATCCAATTCCAACCGGGCCATTGTAATGTGCTTGTCGTTTGTGCTGTGTGATTGGAAACATTGACAAAAAACCCGAATTTGAGATTTCATGTTATCCCACCATATGCTGGATGAAGAAAAGGAAGATTTCTTTGCTACTAGACTTGCCCAGAAAACACGAAAGGCTTCCTTAAACATACCATCTTCTAGAAGTCTAACATTAAACTTCCAATAAGCGCTCCTACTTGCGGGTTGAGGAAAGGAAAGGTTTAGGGTTACCATATGATGGTCTGAAAACACGGAAGGAAAAATATTTGAAGAAACCGCAGTATTTTTAAAGGGTACGTTGATGTACCATCTGTCAAGCCTTGCCGAGGATACTCGACTATTGGCGCATCGACACCAGGTGTACTGGGATGTGCTTGGGTGGTGCAACCGCCAAACATCAACGAGGCCCATTGTGCTAAAAAAATTGGATAAGTGTACATGGGACTCAGGATGGGGTTCGGCAGAATTTCTGTCAACCGATGGGTCGAAGGTGCAATTGAAATCACCTCCGACACACACACAATGATCAAAATCAACTGATCTTAAGTGATTTATCATTGCGGTGAAGAAGGACTTACGCTCTACGCTATCACTTGGCGCATACACATTAAAAATAGTGTAATGAAAGTTATGGCTTACTAGTTTGAGAGAGCTAAGCCGACCATTTATTACCTCCTGAAAATGGCATGACTCACACACGAGGCCTGGCTTCAGCAAGAAGCCGATTCCAGCAGATGAAGCTGATAAATTGCTGAAATAGCATTGGCTCTTAAAAAGTTGATGCCAGTTATGTTCCACATTTGGTGTGATGTGAGTTTCTTGAAGTAAGATCACATCCACCTTTTTCCGTTGAAATATGTTTTTTACTTGGACCTGGCGGAGGTGTCTAGCACCACCACCGTTAATATTTAAGGTTGCGAGTTTTATAGTTTTCATCCTGTATTGATGAAATCAGCCTGTGGCTGGGAACACTCTACACCTGCACGTGTGATGAATTTTCTTAACCTGTGGTATTGTGACTTATTCAGGTCGAATTGTTCAGGCGTTTTAATTATGGATTTTGCAGTGTGGATGAATGCAGCCAAATCGTCAAAATGGTCTTTAATGACTATGTTACGCTGTCTGTACGTTTCGGCTAGAAACGACACGATGTGTTGGGGGGGTATCTGTGACTGAGATGCTGATGACTGTGACAGCTCAGTCACTTCCACCTCGTCCTCAGACTCTGACAGGTCTGATAATGTCCCACCTGGATCTTGGGCCTTACTTGCAGCTCTCACGAGCTCCTCTGGAGGCATCTCCTGAGATTTCGTTGGGTACTCTGGTGCACACTCACGAGCAGACTGGTGCTTACTTTCTTTATGTGTGCTTTGGCAAATGGCTGCAGATCTCTGCGTAGCCGGGGTTACGATTTCTGTTTGTGAGACAGAGCAATTTGTTTGGTCACCAGTCCGCTCAGCTACTGGAGGGGGGACCGGTGGGGCTTCGCGTTCAGGCTCAAAAATGGCCGCATTGTTCGGATCAATGTCGGCTTTATTCTCAGAGCTTGGGAAATCAGTAACATCTTCTTTACCACTTTGGCGTTCGATATTTTCGTTTGCTGTAAACGTTTTGCCCTCTTTTGCAGAGACAGTGTCTCTGCCCAAGACAGCCTTCTTTATCGCACCATCGGGGCTATTTGTTAGTGGTGCTTTCCGTTTTTTGGTCAGTATGACAAGTTCTTCATTCATGGGTTCGTCAGCAGTACTAGCATCACCAAGTGCCATCTCACTGGGTTTGGGTAGCACCGGGGCGTCGGGAAGCACGGTCGGGGCGTCGGGAAGCACAGTCGTGGCGTCGGGAAGCACAGTCGGGGCTTCGGGAAGCACGGTTGGGGCTTCGGGTAGCACGGTTGGGGCTTCAGGTAGCACGGTTGGGGCTTCGGGAAGCGTAGTCGGGACCTCGGGAAGCACAGTTGGGACATCAGGAAGCACAGTCGGGGCGTCGGGAAGCACGGTCGGGGCTTCAGGTAGCACGGTTTGAGCGCCAGGAAGCACGGTTTGAGCGTCGGGGAGCACGGTTTGAGCGTCGGGGAGCACGGTCGAGGCGTGAGGAAGCACGGTCGAGGCGTGGGGAAGCACGGTCGAGGTGTGAGGAAGCACGGTCGAGGCGTGAGGAAGCACGGTCGAGGCATGAGGAAGCACGGTCGGGGCGTTTTCTTTTTTACAGCCCACATTGGTGTGTCCCAATTTGCCGCACTTCGTACAAGATGCTTTGGGACAAAACCTTTTAACGTGTCCGAAGGCTCCACAAAGGAAGCACGTTAAGGTGCCTGACGAAGCGTACATTTGATATTGACGATCATTTACCGAAATTTTAAACGAGATGTTTCGTCCTGTATCGTCGCCGCGATCAGGAAGCACCATGAATACTTGTCTCCGGAAACTCATAACATGTTTCATTCGTTCATCCCGACATCCCAGGGGAATCATCGAGATTCGGGAAACAACAGTTCCATACCGGGTCAGAACAGCCATTAATTTATCATCTGTGATAAACGGAGCGACATTTGAAATAATAACTTTTATCGCCGGTGTGTCCATCGGGGAAACCATGACGAACTGCCCACCTTTCAATGACAGACCGGTACTAACAACATCATGCACGAACTTCTCGTCCGACACGAAAACAACAAACTTTTGGTTCATCCGCGACGCGGCGCGGACATTTTCATCGCCGATAACATTCCCTACAGCTAGGATAATGTCCTCGGTAGGAACACCTTCGGGAGGGACACACACGAAAGCATGCTTCCTTGTTAGGGCTTCAAACCCTTCCTGCCGTGCACGAACACTCGCCATAACGGCGATGTCTCACCTTTCCACCTTGACCAGGCGGAAAGGACACAAAATAAATAAAGTCGAAATGAAATAATGAATAATAAAGTTCACACGACGCGAGTAAGGTAAACAGCACCGACGGAGCAGGTAGACTGAACCGAACGGGTCTGCTCTCACCTTTGGGCTCTTCTCTCACTCTCTCTGTCTCAAGGGAGGGAAAGGGGCACAGGTGGTAAAGAGGGACACGACAAAGGCGCGATGGGAAAGGAAGGAATGGGGGGGGGGGGGACAACACAACACAAGCACGGAGCTACAGCACACGAACACCAGTGCACGCCATCTTGCCACGCCCAACACACGAAAGGCCAGCAGGGGGCGCGAGAGAGAGAGAGAGAGAGAGAGAGAGAGAGAGAGAGAGAGAGAGAGAGAGCGTGAGAGAGTGAGAGGAGACTTTTTGACTTTTGTGTCCTTTTATTATAAAAGTATAAAACCAAAGTATTCCAACTCCACTTTACATACAAATCACAACCTCATTTCCAATGCATTTGCACAAAACACCCCCCATAACTCTTCAAACACAAGAAGGTTCCCCATGTTTACATGATAAGCATGTTCAAGCTTTATACGTGCTGACACCATCCCGATGAAACAAAAAGTGCATTTTCATTTTTTCCACTACCTAATCTGGCTTTTCTGGTTTTATAAATTGCAAGCTTAGCAATTCCAAGCAAAAAATTCAAAAGCAAAATCACAGAGTTTTTCCTAGTATTACATGCAAGTCCGTAAACAAAGATTGTAACAGAAAAAACTATTTTGAATTTACAAAAGATTCGGCTCAGATACAGAAACAGAGATGACATCTCTTGCACTCAATAAACGCATGATACAAATGTTCAACATTACCACAAAAAGGACATAAATTAGACACAGCAGGGTTAAACTTCTGAACTAACACCTGTGGGGCCAGGGCGTGATGGACCAGTCTCCAATTTAGGTCTCCTGTACGTCCGACAGAAGGACACCTGTACATTTCGTCCCAATTTGGAGTGAGAAATGCTCCTGCAGGTAAAGACACTTTCCACTTGTTCCTTAAGGGTGCTGCACAGCCCGGAAAGCACACCTCTACACAAATTCGATACATTGCCCTTTTTCCCATGATGCGGAACACACCGGATTCTTCACTGTTAGAGGAAAACACACCATGTTGTTCCTGGGCGGTGCCTGAGAGTTCAGGGAAGGTTAAACGAAAATCTACTTCTTCATTTACCCCATTCCACCCAATATTTAAATCTAAAAAAGTCTGGGATACAATCTTTATGACCCTGCTCTCTATTCTAATTGAACACAAGCCAATTTTTCCAGAAACAGCGCTGGCAGACAACCATCGCTTCAAGGATAGCTCCATAAGATCTCGCACTTTATTAATCCCATTATTCGTAAAATGTTCCAAAAAAGCTCGGCTGGTAGATATTTCAGCGAATAGTGAGTTTTGGAACAATGGCTCATGCACAAACCTCCTGCGATCATAAGAGATCTCCAACCGCTGCACTTCTAGAGCTTGCCAGGCATTCAGGAGAGACCGATGAAATGCAGGGAGCTGAGCTCTATCGACCTGCTTCAAGTCCATAAGGAAAAGTTCCCGGTCATAGTCCATTCCACCTACTTGCCTGAGCAAGGTATTCGTGAGAGGATGCCAGGGCACAACCTCGCTGTACAGCAGACGTTTTATTGTCATTAGCCGAAAAGCCATTATTCGACTAGGGATGTGCACCAGGTTTTGACTAACTGAATTACGTGGTCTGCACAACACATCTGGCTTAAGCCAGTGGTGGCCTCCCCAGAAGAAGTCAACTAGACCCCTCTGAATGTTGGTGATCAGAGCTTGAGGAGGCTGGAGTGCTATGATCTTATGCCATACGATTGGAAGCACCAGGTTGTTTATTATTGTTACCCGTGCCTTAAGTGACAAGATATGGAGCATCCCTTCCCACTTTGATAGTTTCTGCTTAATGTTATCTCGGAAACCATCCCAGTTTTTATTCATATAGCTTGCAGTTCCAAAATGGATGCCTAAGTATTTAAACCCATCCGTTTTCCATAACATTCCTCCTGGAAGAGTTGGGGGAACCATATGTGAAGCCTGTGCCGCAGATAGGGTATCTGGGTACAGAGAAAGAGCTACGCTTTTGTTCCAATTTACTCTTGCTGATGAAGCAAGTTCAAATTTGGCAAAACACCGGGATAGCTCAAAAACATCTTCCTGGTTTTTAACCACAACACACAGGTCGTCTGCATATGCTGACGTAACAATTTTGGAATTGTTTGACAAGGACAAAACAGATAAGATGGTACGAAGGAGAGCCAGTAAGGGTTCGATGGACAGTGTGTACAACATGCCTGACAGTGGACAGCCCTGACGGATGCCACGCTGAGAGGGGAAAGGACGACACAGACTGTTATTTACTTTTAGCAGGCATGATACATTGTTGTATAAAAGTTTTATGCAAGAAATGAATTTTTCTCCAAATCCTGCTTTAGTAAGAACTGCAAACAAAAATGAGTGATCCACACTGTCAAACGCTTTCTCCTGATCAAGGAGTAACAACCCAAAAGCGTGCGACGCAGTTTGACCGATAGTAATCAAGTCTAGAACCAAGAAAATACTGTCATACATGGATCGTTCAGGTATGCAATACGTTTGGTCGTTTCCAACTAAAGACGAGATGACCTTTTTAAGATGCATTGCAAGCATTTTTGACAAAATCTTATAGTCAGTATTTAACAATGACACAGGCCACCAGTTTGTAATCTGCTGCAAATCCCCTTTCTTGGGAAGAAGACATAAGACAGCTCTTCTGCAGCTCGGGGGCAATTCCCCCTGATTTAGGCTCTCGTGAAAAATCTCAATTAAAGCAGGATGCAGAACATTCCAAAAAACTTTGTAAAATACAGCAGGAAGTCCGTCAATTCCGGGGGCCTTGCCGTCTTCGAGTTGTTTCACTGCTGTTGTGAGCTCCTGCAGAGAAATGGCACATTCCAGTTGGAGTTGCTGCTCTTCAGAAAGAGATGGGAGAAGTTCAATCATCTCATTTGCCGTCGTTTTATCCACCATTCTTGGAGTAAACAAGTTTGAGTAAAACTCTTGCAGTGAATGTTTAATGTCACTCTGGCAAGTCAGAACACCGTCGGAAGAGCGTAGACTCTGAATCTGCCGAGAAGTGTTGGCAGCCTCACTGGATTTTGAAGAAATCTTTGTTTGGAGTCTCGAGGTGTATTATGCTCATCCGTAGGTGAATCATTGCTCCCGCCGCACGCTCTTTGACCAGTTCGGCCAGCAGTATTTTTTTCTATCAGCTGCTGATATTGGTCACTTCCCCAAGATGTTCCAGCTTCTTGTTCATATTTAAGTACATCTGCTTTTAGAGCACTTATCAACCCAGACGTATTACTGGTGGCATACAAGCAATATTGTTGGCAGAAAATCCGAATTTGTGACTTGGTACAGTCCCACCACTGTCGCATATTGACATAGGAACACTTTTTCTTTTCTAATCCTTCCCATACCAGTCTGAAGGCATTTTTAAAATGTTCACCTTATAACAATTTCATATTGAAATTCCAGTGTACACTCTTGCAGCAATGATAGGGTAACATACAATCCATTGCAATCATATGGTGATCAGAAAAGCCAGATGGAGTTATACATGTTCTCTTAACCAGATTCACCATTCCTTGGTTCACGTACAATCTGTCCAGTCGACCCATGGTTAACTGGTTTTTTGCACAGCACACCCATGTATATCGACGGGTGTTTGGATTTTGTAATCGCCATACATCTCTAAGTTTGTATTTTTTCACAGGTTGTGCCAAGGACTTTGCACTGGGTGGATGTGGCTCAGGAGTGTTCCTGTCCAGTCGAGGGTTGAGTGTGCAATTATAGTCTCCCCCCATACAAATTAAACAAGTCAAATCAACAGTGCTTAAACAATCCGCTAATTTTGGAAGAAATAGAGCCCTTTCAGCGCTGTCACTGGGGCAAGACACATTAATAATGCTCACCTTTTGATTGCTGCTATTAAAATCCACCACCATCAAGAAACCCTTACAAATCTCTCTATAGTGAATCTCAGATGGTTGAAGGCGAGGATGCAAAATTATTGCCACCCCCGCTTTAGCTTCTTCAACCGCGCTGGAGAAAACATGGCACCCTTTAAACATTCTGCGCCACTCGTCTTCACAAGATTGGTTGATGTGTGTCTCTTGTAACATGAAAATATCAATCTTTTCTTTCTCAAATAGTTGTAACACCTCCAGACGCCGCATACAGCTGCGGCCTCCGTTTATGTTGAGACGTTACCTTCATTTATTCTTTATTAATTTTCCTCCTCTGGAGTTCTTTTTCTGCCTTAGTGGCACACTTCCTCAACCGCTGAAATTGAGGGTCTGAGATCCCAACTTGCTGGGGTTCACGAATCATGTTTCTAGTAGTTTTGAGAAAAGCATGTAGGTTTGGGAAATAATCCTGAATTCTGAAATTCCTTTTCCTGAAGGATTCATCGAGGAATTTTTTAACTTCATCTTCTGTAACTACAGTGTCCCCATCCTCATCCTCTTAGGCACAAAACCCACTACCTGACGAGGTAGAGTAGGGTTAATCAAAATCAAACGTATCATCTTTGTCATTCTCTTCCTGATGCAAACTTATTTCTGAGGCACAAATCTCCCCAGGATCAGAAACATGGATATCGTTTTCATTCCTGTTTAGCTGCTCATCGTCACATGCAGCTTCCTTCTTATCATCCCTTTTATTTTGTTTGAAACGTCTAGGCTTACAGATTTTTTCTGAGGGGCTGTCTGACTTATCTGTTCTGTCATTACACCTGGTCATCCCTGCATCAACCTCTATGACCATTAAATTAATGTCATGTAAGACATCAGGGTTATCAATATCCCCACTTGTGTCCTCCTGAGATGCGCGAGGATTCTCGATGTCTATATCACACTCAGAACCCTCAAACAGTTCGGCAAGTGGTGCAAACGAATTGCTTAGATTTAAACCGGGTTCCGGTTCAGTTTGCAATCCCACACAGATATTCTCGACACAAGCTCCATCTTGCAAGCTCGGCGACACATTTGACACAACAAGTACCTTACTTTGCACTGTGCTTGCATCCTTCACGACGGGACATGAACGTTTATGTCCTTTTTACGAGCCAGTTACGAACCCTTCCATGTTGTCATCCGTACAGTCCTGTACAGTAGGAGAGGGATCAACCACTTTTGTCACACCAGCAGATAGGGAGGAGTGGTCTACTGTTTCCTGTTCACCCATTGGTTGTGGGGAGGGGTCTACAATATCATCCGCCCCATTAGGTGGGGAGGGAGGAGAATCTGCAATCACCGGGTCTCGATTTTCTAATGATCTCACCAAACCGGGACAGGAACTCTTTACGTGTCCGTAAGCTCCACACCCGTAGCACGTCATGACGTCCGTGGAGGCATACATTCTATAACTATAAGTATGGCCATTAATCTTTGCATGCAAAACTACATTGAGCTTTTGCACATTTTCGGGCAATATCATGTAAACGACCCTTTTAAAAGTTCTCACGTGTCTAAATTCACCCCTTGCCGAGTGTATCGGCACCATTGTCACTTTTGATACGATCATACCGAATTTTCTCAATTGAGCACACAAGTCCTCACCTTTAACAAAGGGAGGGGCATTAGACACATTGACCCTCACCGCAGGTGTATCTAATGGGGAAACCACGAGAAACAGGTCGGGTTCTATGAGAAGGCCTTGCTCCACAACGGAGTTCACCATGTGCACCTCCGATACAAACACAACAACCTTCTTGTTCATTCGAGAGGCTGCACGGATATTATGTGAGCCGACGCTTTTTCCGATTGCTAGAAGCACTTGCTCCATCTTTACCTCACTCGCAGGGTCGCACACCAGCCCATGCTTGCGAGTGAGCGACTCGAACATGCTATTCCTCAAACAATCGTTTGCCATAGCGAACGTAAATTAAATAAATAAAAGGTGAGAAATCAACAAAACGATACCAACCACAAGCAACACCGGCAAGTGGAGGTAAAACCAAAACTAATGGACTCGGTCCAAGAACCGTTTAGAGCAGCGAAACACCAATGCCTGGACTAGGAAAACACGGCAAAATGGAGGCCAGGCCTCAAACTCGGAGGTTGGAAAAAAGTTAACCGAACACCACCTACCGTGTGCGCTCTCTCCCTCTCTCTTGTCTCAACAATGAAAGGACCCACAGGGGAAACTTTACAAGCATAAACAAGGACACAAGGGAGGGAAATGGGGGATAGGAAAACCAACCAACACGACAGAGAACTCACAGCTCAACATACACAGCCACCATGATGCCACACCCACACACGACTCACCAACGGCCAGCAGGGGCGAATGAGAGTGAGTGAGAGTGAGTGAGAGGATGAGAGAGTGAGAGAGTGAGAGAGTGAGAGAGTGAGAGAGTGAGAGAGTGAGAGAGTGAGAGAGTGAGAGAGTGAGAGAGTGAGAGAGTGACCTTTAATGAAGTGTTATATATTGTTGCAGTTTTTAGAACCTTCACTTTATCAAATTTAGTGTTAAAATCCCTTATAAATAACCCCTGTGTACATTTCCCTTTAATTGGCTGTTAATTGAAATGAGTGCACCTTAGCTAGTCCATGTACAAGCACGTAGCCAATCATAGCCCACAGCCAACGTGCTCCCCTTCAAATCTCCCCACCCTCATTTCTTCTCAATTTCCCCCCTCTCACTCCCCCTCCTCAAAGCGTCCTCCCCACTTCTTCCCCCTTTCAACTCTCACCTCCATCTCCCCCAACCTTCTGCCTCGCTCTTCCCCCTCCTCAAATAACATCTCATTGTGCCTCACCCAATCACCATCAAACTTTTTGTCCGCCCCATCCTTCTCTTTCTCCGAGCTATTCTGAAATCTCTGACACACCTCCAACAGCTCTCCCTACCTCTTCCACCTCTTCCACATCTTACCCTACCCCGCCTCCCCCCTGTTCTGTATCCGATGCTCCCCCTTCCTCTTCATTAACGGTATGGACCTCAAACATCCGGGGCCTTCGCTCAAACTTGACTGATCTCTCCATACAGGTTGCTTCTGTCAAACCAGACGTGATCTGCTGAACAGAAACTTTCCTCCTTCATGATGTCTCTGATTCCTTAGTATCTCTCCCGGGTTACTCCCTCCTCCGGTATGATAGACCTGAGCCTCGTCCTTGAGGTGGGGTTGCTATCTTTATCAAAAACTCTCTTCCTCACTCGCCCTGCACTGCACTCTCTCCACCTCACCCCCAGGAATACCTCTGGCTACGGCTTCCCCTTCGTTCCCACCTATTGTTCATATGTGTGTTGTACCATCCACCAAACAGTGATGACTCCATCTACATCTCGCTGTCTGATAATATGGACCAACTTCTGGCTACTCATCCCAACTCTCTCTTCCTCATATGTGGTGATTTCAATTGTCACCGTGCCAGTTGGCTGGGTGTGGGTACCTCTCTCACCAGCCATGACTCCTCAGCAAAGGACTTCTGCGACTCACTGGGACTGACACAATCTGTCAATTTCCTGACCCGGATCTCAGTCAACGGAGCATCTTCTCTTCTGGACTTGGTTATGACTAACTTCCCTGAAAATGTCTGCTGCTCTTCTTCTGCTCCAATCGGCTCATCTGATCATGTGCTTGTTAAAGTGGACATCTCTCTGACCATTCTCAGGGAGCCTGCTCAGCGTCGACGAGTCTGGCATTTCACTCAGGCCAACTGGCACGGTCTTCAAGCAGCCATCAATCATCTGGACTGGTCTCCCTTCTCCACCACCTCTGACATCAACTCATCCTGGGAATTCTTCCAAAGTAAATTGCTCTCTCTCATGCACAGATTTATCCCATCTCGTCTTCAGTTGTCATACCCTTCCTCCCGTCCATGGTACACGGAATCTTGTGGTGAGGCTGTTGCCCAGAAACAACTTGCCTTCGTCTCCTGGAAAGCAAATCCAACGGAAGGAAATCTCATTTCCTTTCACAAAGCCCGAAACAAGTGTGTGTCCACCCTCAGGAGAGCCAGGAAACAATATCTCTCCGTTCTCAAGACCGAACTCTCTTATCTGTCTCCCTCTTCCAAATCCTGGTGGCGTCTGGTCAAATCTGTTTCTGGTGTTTGTTCCCCCTCCATCCCCTCCCTTACCTCAAACGGCTACACAGCTGACTCCGCACGTGAAAAAGCTGAATGCCTCAACTCTGTGTTTGCCTCCAAATCTTGTGTCCCAAACCCATCCCTCTCTGTACCCACCGTACCCAGCTGCTCCTGGACTCCGTGTCCTTTCCTCCTGACAAGGTGGAAAAGTTTGTGTCAACCCTCGACTCTGATTCTGCAACTGGACCTGACGGCATCAGCCCACGGGTCCTAAAATCCTGTTCTTCCGCTCTTTCACTCCCTCTCTCGGTTCTCTTCACCCTCTCTTTTGCTCAAGGTCAACTGCCATCTGCTTGGAAATCAGCCAACATCACCGCTTTGCACAAAAAAGGTGCAAAAACAGATCCTAGCAACTACAGACCAATCAGCCTTCTCCCAATTATCAGCAAAGTCATGGAATCCATCATTGCTTCGGATATGAAATCTTTCCTCTTCTCCAATGGCTTGATCTCTGATCATCAATTTGGTTTCAGACCAGGTCACTCTACTCTGGACATGCTGCTTCTGCTGTCTCAACAATGGATGGAGGTCCTCAATGCCAAACAGGAAATTAGAGCTGTCTCCCTCGACATATCACGTGCCTTCGATACGGTCTGGCACCCCGCTCTGCTCACCAAACTCTCCTCCTTTGGTATCCATGGAAATCTCCACGCATGGCTGGCGGACTTCCTCTCTGGTCGTAGTCAACGTGTGGCCCTGAATGGGTTTCTCTCATCTCCTCTTCCTGTTCAGGCTGGAGTTCCCCAAGGCAGTGTTCTGGGCCCTGTGCTTTTTCTGGTCTTCATCAATGATCTCTCTGACTCTCTTGAAAATCCTCTCTATCTCTTTGCTGATGACTCCACTCTCTGCCGCTCCATTCCTCATCCCTCAGATCGGCAGTCTGCAGCCTCCTCACTCTCTGCAGACCTGGACAAAATCACAGACTGGGCAAACAAGTGGAACATGTCTTTCAATCCTGACAAATCTCACACTCTTACGATGTCTCTCCGAAAAGACCGACTGGACAACCCTCCCATCTACTTTCTGAATAATCCTCTCCAAGAAGTTCTGTCACTCAAGCTTTTGGGTCTCACTATCTGCCATGATCTTTCCTGGGAAAACCACACTTCCAAGCTGGCCTCCAAAGTCAGTCGCCGACTGGGCATCCTCCGTCATGCGAAGTCCTTCCTTGGCACACCTGAGCTCCTCACCACATACAAGGCTTTCATCCGCAGCTCAATGGAATAATGCTCTCCCCTCTGGGCTGGTGCTCCTGCCTCACACCTAGCTCGTCTTCACGCTGTTGAAACCAAAGCGTTCAGAATCATTGGAATCTCCCGCGATGACGCTATCTCCGAGGGCCTTTCACTTAATCACCGCAGGCAGGTTGGTGGTCTTTCCGTCTTCTACCGACTCCTCTCCGGCCTTGCTCCCCCAGCTCTCTCTGGGCTCTGTCCCCCAAATATTCCTACAGGTCGCACAAGATCTGCCTGCAACCCTCTTATGGTTAAACTGCCAAAATTAAGACTCTCTGCTCACCTTCACTCCTTCATTCCTCTTTTCTCCCGCCTCTGGAACAAACTCCCTCACTCTCTTCAATCCCACTCCTCCCTCCAGGTCTTTAAAACGGCTGTTCACCACCATCTCTTATCTTCCCCAATCCATAACCTTGATCTTTTCTACCCCCGCTAATTTCACCCCAAATCCACTTTTTTGAGGTGACTTTTGTCTTCTTTCCTGGAAGTCCTTGGTGTCCTTGCGTTTTACACCTATCCTGCCTCCCCCCAGGCCCTCTCCCTCCCACACATCTCCCGATGTCCCTGCTCTCAAATGTTGTGTTTGGGTGCTTCCTCCCCTTCTCTCCCCATCTTGTCGACTGCTCCCCTTTTTATATACTTTGTTTGCTTGTTTGTTTGATTTGTTTCTTTGATAAATGTTAGCTCTTTCACGAGCCTCGACTCTGTATACAATAGAACCTCTCTATAGTTATATCCTTATTCTGTGTTCTAGTTAAGGCTATGTTCCCACGAGTCGATCTTACGTTGCACCAAATCAAATAAGATAGATCCCCTTTCCAATTGCCCCAAAGCCTACATTTCCAACCGCATTCGCCTCCATTGCCCACGCGGTCAGCTCGGAGAAGAAGGGCGTTGCCCGCCCATCGTCATCAGAAGGTGGAACCAGAAAGCCCTTGCCGACCAACCAAGACTCAGTGGGTTTGGCTTGAGAGGGCGGAGAAAGAAAGATAGAGCAGTTCGTGAAGGTTCCAAAGCGTGTCTATATAACCCGTTACGGGAAGCCCCCACTGCCAGATGAGCGAGGGGGCCAGATGATTGAGGGAGCGAGATAAGCGAGGGAGCACGAAGGCAGTTTCTTAAAGGAAGGCGCTTGAGTCTGTGAAGAGAGACGCGCAACCTGCGGGAGTACGAGTAAGGGAGACACTGTTTTCAACCAGCCCTGCCACGTCAAGCTCCGACGCGCTGCTGCAAACATCCCGGCGGTGTGGACCCGAGGGTGGAGAGTCGGCGGCTGCTCGCTCCCGGCCCGGCCGTTCTGCTGTCCCACCTGACCCTTCTCATCCTTCCAGCCATTCCTGCCTGCCATTCCCTATTCGTGTGAGTCTGTTTGTTCTGTCCTGTGGGTATAAGTTAAGCTTGTTTTTTAAGAATTGCACTGTGTCTTCTTTCCCTGTAAATTACATTCCTTTTCTTCTCTTTGATTTTGGTTTGTGTAAATAATTAATAAATACCTGTTCTCCCTTTACTTTGGTTTCTTTCTCATCCGATCGCTTTCATCCCTTCTGTCAATTGAGTTCCTGTGGTGCGATTTCGGCCAACGCTTATGAATCGGGTTAGTCTTTGCTAACGGCTCGGATTTCGGATTGCTAAACCGCTCGGCAAACTCCATCTTGTCCGGGATTCGAGCGGAGTTACCCACCTGCCTTGTGGAGGGATTGGCGGAGGTGTACGGGAATCCCTTGACCAATCACCTCGGCCAATCCCACCCCACAGGGGAGCGGGGTAGCTCCAGGAACGGAGACGGCCAGCTTAACGACTAGGGGATTAAATCCCCCTCGGTAAGGGGAGTGCCGTCGTCCGATTCCGTAACAATATATACAGTATATAGTACTCCAGGATACAAAATCGTGTTTTTTTCATAATGTTTTTCCTTTTCCTGAAATGATACATACTAGGGCGTGCCCGTACGTGGGTGCAAAAAAACATGCGTGCAAACAACAACAACAACAAAAAAATTTGAAACCACGTGGCAGTAACGACCACAGAACCCCCCCCCCCCCCTCTATTTACATGAAATGGTTTGGTCCATTCGCAAAGCCAAAGCGAACGGCTTGCGAGTACGGTAGAACCCCCCCCCCCTCTATTTACATGAAATGGTTTGGTTCATTCGCAAAGCCAAAGCGAACGGCTTGCGAGTACGGTGACCATACCTTGGGAACCACTTGTCCGATTAATTTCAAACCTTGAAAAGGCACATCCTCGGGTCCCCAGCAATATACCTGGCAAGTTTCAAGTATATCGGACCCGTGGTTGTCGAGAAACAGCGGTCACAGACAAACACACACACACACACACACACACAGACACACACACATACACACAGAGATTACTGGAATTATAGATAGATATATATATACAGTCACGTGAAAAAGTAAGTACACCCCATGTAAAGTTTTGACCTTTTCAACATATTTCAACATGCAGCTATTTGATCTTCATTTCAACAATATTATTTATATATATATATATATATATTTTTTGTATACTGAATCGAGGCTCGTGAAAGAGCTAACATTTATTTCACAAACAAATCAACCAGACAAACAAAATATACAAAAAGAGTGAGCGGAAGACAAGATGGGGAGAGAAGGGGAAGCACACAACCACAACATTTGAGAGCAGGCAGAAGTGTGGGAGGGAGAGGGCTTGGGGGGCAGGAGGCATGGGAAAGGGAGGGGGGGGGTGGAGGAGAGGTATAAAACACAAGGGGACCGAAATTAGCGGGGGTAGAAAAGATCAAGGTTTTGGATGGGGGAGGATAAGAGATGGTGGTGAACAGCTGCTTTAAAGACCTGAAGGGTGGAGTGGGATTGAAGAGAGTGAGGGAGTTTGTTCCAGAGGCGGGAGAAAAGAGGAATGAAGGAGTGAAGGTGAGCAGAAAGTCTTGATTTTGGCAGTTTAACCATAAGAGGGTTGCAGGCAGATCTTGTGCGACCTGTAGGAATATTTGGGGGACAGAGCCCAGAGAGGGCTGGGGGGGGCAAGGCCAGAGAGGAGTCGGTAGAAGATGGAAAGACCACCAACCTGCCTGCGGTGAGTGAGTGAAAGGCCCTTGGAGTTAGCTTCATCGCGGGAGATTCCAATGATTCTGAACGCTTTGGTTTCAACAGCGTGAAGACGGGCTAGGTGTGAGGCAGGAGTACCAGACCAGAGGGGAGAGCAGTATTCCATAGAGCTGCGGATGAAAGCCTTGTATGTGGTGAGGAGCTCAGGTGTGCCAAGGAAGGACTTCGCACGACGGAGGATGCCCAGTCGGCGACTGGCTTTGGAGGCCAGATTTGAAATGTGGTTTTCCCAGGAAAGATCATGGCAAATAGTGAGACCCAAAAGCTTGAGTGACAGAACTTCTTGGAGAGGATTATTCAGAAAGTGGATGGGAGGGTTTTCCAGTCGGTCTTTTCGGAGAGACATCGTAAGAGTGTGAGATTTATCAGGATTGAAAGACATGTTCCATTTGTTTGCCCAGTCTGTGGTTTTGTCCAGGTCTGCAGAGAGTGAGAAGGCTGCAGACTGCCGATCTGAGGGATGAGGAATGGAGCGACAGAGAGTAGAGTCGTCAGCAAAGAGATTGAGAGGATTTTCAAAAGAGTCAGAGAGATCATTGATGAAGACCAGAAAAAGCACAGGGCCCAGAACACTGCCTTGGGGAACTCCAGCCTGAACAGGAAGAGGAGATGAGAGAAACCCATTCAGGGCCACACGTTGACTACGACCAGAGAGGAAGTCCGCCAGCCATGCGTGGAGATTTCCATGGATACCAAAGGAGGAGAGTTTGGTGAGCAGAGCAGGGTGCCAGACCGTATCGAAGGCACGTGAAATGTCAAGGGAGACAGCTCTAATTTCCTGTTTGGCGTTGAGGACCTCCATCCATTGTTGAGAAAGCAGAAGCAGCATGTCCAGAGTAGAGTGACCAGGTCTGAAACCAAATTGATGATCAGAGATCAAGCCATTGGAGAAGAGGAAAGATTTCATATCTGAAGCAATGATGGATTCCATGACTTTGCTGATAATTGGGAGAAGGCTGATTGGTCTGTAGTTGCTGGGATCTGTTTTTGCACCTTTTTTGTGCAAAGCGGTGATGTTGGCTGATTTCCAAGCAGATGGCAGATGACCTTGAGCAAAAGAGAGGGTGAAGAGAACAGAATGAGGGTGTGAAAGAGCGGAAGAACATGATTTTAGGACCCGTGGGCTGATGCAGTCAGGACCAGTTGCAGAATCAGAGTCGAGGGTTGACAGAACTTTTTCACCTTGTCAGGAGGAAAGGACACAGAGTCCAGGAGCAGCTGGGTACGACTGGGTACAAAGAGGGATGGGTTTGGGACACAAGATTTAGAGGCAAACACAGAGTTGAGGCATTCAGCTTTTTCACGTGCGGAGTCAGCCGTTAAGCCGTTTGAGGTGAGGGAGGGGATGGAGGGGGAACATACACCAGAAACAGATTTGACCAGATGCCACCAGGATTTGGAAGAGGGAGACAGATAAGAGAGTTCGGTCTTGAGAATGGTGAGATATTGTTTCCTGGCTCTCCTGAGGGTGGACACACACTTGTTTCGGGCTTTGTGAAAGGTAATGAGATTTCCTTCCATTGGATTTGCTTTCCAGGAGACCAAAGCAAGTTGTTTCAGGGCAACAGCCTCACCACAAGATTCCGTGTACCATGGACGGGAGGAAGGGTATGACAACTGAAGACGAGATGGGATAAATCTGTGCATGAGAGAGAGCAATTTACTTTGAAAGAATTCCCAGGATGAGTTGATGTCAGAGGCGGTAGAGATGGGAGACCAGTCCAGATGATTGATGGCTGCTTGAAGACCGTACCAGTTGGCCTGAGTGAAATGCCAGACTCGTCGACGCTGAGGAGGCTCTCTGAGAATGGTCAGAGAGATGTCCACTTTGACAAGCACATGATCAGATGAGCCGATTGGAGCAGAAGAAGAGCAGCAGACATTTTCAGGGAAGTTTGTCATAACCAAATCCAGAAGGGAAGATGCTCCGTTGACTGAGATCCGGGTCGGGAAATTGACAGATTGTGTCAGTCCCAGTGAGTCGCAGAAGTCCTTTGCTGAAGAGCCATGGCTGGTGAGAGAGCTACCCACACCCAGCCAACTGGCATGGTGACAATTGAAATCACCACATATGAGGAAGAGAGAGTTGGGATGGGTAGATAGAAGTTGGTCCATATTATCAGACAGCGAGATGTAGATGGAGTCATCGCTGTTTGGTGGACGGTACAACACACATATGAACAAAAGGTGGGAGCGAAGGGGAAGCCGTAGCCAAAGGTATTCCTGGGGGTGAGGTGGAGAGAGGGCAGTGGAGGGCGAGTGAGGAAGAGAGTTTTTTATAAAGATAGCAACCCCACCTCCAGGACGAGGCTCAGGTCTATCATACCGGAGGAGGGAGTAACCTGGGAGAGATACCAAGGCATCAGAGACATCATGAAGGAGGAAAGTTTCTGTTAAGCAGATCACATCTGGTTTGTCAGAAGCAACCTGTATGGAGAGATCAGTCAAGTTTGAGCGAAGGCCCCGGATGTTTGAGGTCCATACCGTTAATGAAGAGGAAGGGGGAGGGGGAGCATCGGGTCCATATTGACAGATAAAGGTGATATAATAGAACAAATATCATGAAACATTTAAATTTTGTAGTCCATTGTGTAATTTAAATAAACATAAATGCAAATTTCGCATGTGGAAAAAGTAAGTACACCCTTGGCTCTAATAGGTGGTATTTCCCCCTTTGGCAGAAACAACCTCAAGTTGGCGTTTCTTATGACTGTCTACCAGTCTCTGACATCGACTGGGAGAAATTTTTGCCCACTCCTCCATGCAGAATTCTTTCAGCTGTGTGATGTTTGAGGGGTTTCTTGCATGCACAGCTCGTTTCAAATCCCCCCACAACATCTCGATGGGATTTAGATCCAGGCTTTGACTTGGCCATTCCAGAACCCTCCATTTCTTTCTTTTCAGCCATTCCTTGGTGGATTTACTGGTATGTTTCGGGTCATTGTCATGTTGCAAGGTCCACCTTCAGTTGAGCTTCAACTTTCCGACAGATGGCCTCACATTATCCTCAAGCACCCTCTGGTACAATGAAGAATTCATAGTGGATTCTATGATGGTGAGCTGCCCAGGCCCTGATGCAGCAAAGCTGCCCCAAACCACAATATTTCCACAACCATGCTTTACAGTGGTATGAGGTTCTTGCGGTCAAATGCTGTCTTTGGTTTTCGCCAAACATGTCTTCTGGTACTGTGGCCAAATAGCTCTACCTTTGACTCATCTGTCCAGAGAGCACATTGTTCCAGAAGTGCTGGTCCTTGCCGAGGTGTTCATTGGCAAACTTTAGGCTTGCCCTGATGTTCTTTCTGGACAGCAAAGGTTTCCTTCTGGCACACCTCCCATGTAGATCAAATTTGTGCAGCCTTTTTCTCATGGTCGACTCGTGCACTTTGACATAAACAGTGGCAAGAGCTACCTGCAGGTCCCGTGATGACATTCTGGGGTTCTTAGAGACTTCTTTCAGAAACTTGTGGTCTGCTCTCGGGCTGAACTTGCTGGGGCGGCCTGGCGTGAACAAGTTGGCAGTTGTTTGGAATCTTCTCCACATGTAGGTTATCTTCCGGACAGTCGAATGATTGATTTCAAATTGTTTGGAGATCTTTTTAAATCCCTCCGAGACTCGTAGGCATCTATAACCTTCTTTCTGAAGGCCTCAGAGAGCTCTTTTAATCTAGCCATGGTGACGCCGCACACTTCAACAACAAAGAGCAAACCAAACTAAATGTTTGTGGTTTAAATAAGACAGGTTCCTCCAAGATCCTCTCTAACGGTGTTCTAATCATTTGCACCTCAGCTGGTGCACCCGATTCTAATTTTAGGTATTTGTAGTGATAAATGTAGGGGTGTACTTACTTTTTCCACAAGTAAAAATTTGCATTTATGTTTATTTAAATTCTACAATGGACTACAAAATGTAAATGTTTCATGATATTTGTTATATTATATCACCTTTATCTCTCAATATTGTTGAAATGAAGATCAAATAGCTGTATGTTGAAATATGTTGAAAAAGTCAAAACTTTACATGGGGTGTACTTACTTTTTCACGTGACTGTATATTCATATAATTTCATTCCCCCCAGAAAAAGCCCCAAAAAAATTATATGTATACATATATATATATAGAGCTACCTGCTCTATGGGAGATATATATATATATATATATATATATATATCAGTCATTATTGCGACTCCATACCATCAGTGGGGAACCGTCAGTAAGTTGTCCCATACAGCTGCTGCTGCACCTTACTGGGAGCGATAAGCACCGCCTGCCACACGGCAACATTATCTCTGGTATACACTCATTATATTGAGTCGACCTGGATGTGGATGGGAGTTACGAATTAGTATCTGTAATATGGTGCTCCAACCGAATGAGCGAACGTCATGACGTCATTGCCATGCATGTCCGCATTGCCTGCAAAGCTCCAGGGGAGCCATCTAGCAGTGCGTCATTATGGATCTTAAATTCATATACTGTCACAAGTGCATGCAAAACTCACAGTTACCGACATGGTTTCGCCCTTGTTGTGGCTTCATCAGGGCAACGCAGTGAGCCTTCCATACACTTGTAACTCTGAAAACCTTTCGCATCCAAACCCATCCCAGCCTCCCAATCGCATCCAGGTCGACTCCATATAATGAGTGGATACCAGAGATAATGTTGCCGTGTGGCAGGCGGTGCTTATTGCTCCCAGTAAGGTGCAGCAGCTGCTGTATGGGACACCTTATTGGCAGTTCCCCACTGATGGTATTGAGTCGCAATAATTACAGATAAAAACCGAAAGGTTTTCAGAGTTACAAGTGTATGGAAGGCTCACTGCACTGTATGAGACCACTGTACCTGCGATCTATTTTTTAAATTCCCTTTAGATGATGGGCACAGATTGCGAAAACCATATTCCCATGAGGAAGCGAGTCAATGTTACCCGGCAACGCCGGGTACTTTGCTGGTATATATAGTCGTGGCCAAAAATATTGGCACCCTTGCACTTTTTTCAAATAATGCACCATTTCTTCGAGAAAATTGTTGAAATTAAGAAATCTTTGGTATCCACATATGTATTTCCTTGGTTTGCAGTGGAACAAATCAAAAAAAGCTGAAAAAAATCCGAAATCTTAGCTTATTCCACAGAGAAATCCTAAAATGTCCCGGACAATATTATTGGCAGCTTCTTCTTTTTTTCTTTTTTTTTGTGTATACAGGATCGAGGCTCGTGTAAGAGCTAACGTTTATCACACAAAAAAAATCAAACAGACACATGAAACATAATAATGGGAGCGGTAGACAAGATGGGGAGATAAGGGGAAGTACACAAACACAACATTTGGGAGAAGGGACATCGGGAGATCTATGGGAGGGAGAGGACTTGGGGGGAGGAGGCGTGGGAAGGGGGTGGGGGGGAGGGAGAAGTATAAAACACAAGGACACCAAGGACTTCCAGGACAGAAGTTGGTATTTCAAAAAAGTGGAATTGGGGTGAAATTAGCGGGGGTAGAAAAGATCAAGGTTTTGGATGGGGGAAGATAAGAGATGGTGGTGAACAGCTGTTTTAAAGACCTGGAGGGTGGAGTGGGATTGAAGAGAGTGAGGGAGTTTGTTCCAGAGGCGGGAGAAAAGAGGAATGAAGGAGTGAAGGTGAGCAGAGAGTCTTGATTTTGGCAGTTTGACCATAAGAGGGTTGCAGGCAGATCTTGTGCGACCTGTAGGAATATTTGCGGGACAGAGCCCAGAGAGAGCTGGGGGGGCAAGGCCAGAGAGGAGTCGGTAGAAGACGGAAAGACCACCAACCTGCCTGCGGTGCGTGAGTGAGAGGCCCTTGGAGTTAGCTTCATCGCAGGAGATTCCAATGATTCTGAATGCTTTGGTTTCAACAGCGTGAAGACGAGCTAGGTGTGAGGCAGGAGCACCAGCCCAGAGGGGAGAGCAGTATTCCATTGAGCTGCGGATGAAAGCCTTGTATGTGGTGAGGAGCTCAGGTGTGCCAAGGAAGGACTTCGCACGACGGAGGATGCCCAGTCGGCGACTGGCTTTGGGGGCCAGATTTGAAATGTGGTTTTCCCAGGAAAGATCATGGCAGATAGTGAGACCCAAAAGCTTGAGTGACAGAACTTCTTGGAGAGGATTATTCAGAAAGTGGATGGGAGGGTTGTCCAGTCGGTCTTTTCGGAGAGACATCGTAAGAGTGTGAGATTTGTCAGGATTGAAAGACATGTTCCACTTGTTTGCCCAGTCTGTGATTTTGTCCAGGTCTGCAGAGAGTGAGGAGGCTGCAGACTGCCGATCTGAGGGATGAAGAATGGAGCGACAGAGAGTAGAGTCATCAGCAAAGAGATACAGAGGATTTTCAAGAGAGTCAGAGAGATCATTGATGAAGACCAGAAAAAGCACAGGGCCCAGAACACTGCCTTGTGGAACTCCAGCCTGAACAGGAAGAGGAGATGAGAGAAACCCATTCAGGGCCACACGTTGACTTACGACTAGAGAGGAAGTCCGCCAGCCATGCGTGGAGAATTCCATGGATACCAAAAGAGGAGAGTTTGGTGAGCAGAGCGGGGTGCCAGACCGTATCGAAGGCACGTGATATGTCAAGGGAGACTGCTCTAATTTCCTGTTTGGCATTGAGGACCTCCATCCATTGTTGAGGTAGCAGAAGCAGCATGTCCAGAGTAGAGTGTCCAGGTCTGAAACCAAATTGATGATCAGAGATCAAGCCATTGGAGAAGAGGAAAGATTTCATATCTGAAGCAATGATGGATTCCACGACTTTGCTGATAATTGGGAGAAGGCTGATTGGTCTGAGTTGCTGGGATCTGTTTTTGCACCTTTTTTGTGCAAAGCGGTGATGTTGGCAGATTTCCAAGCAGATGGAAGATGACCTTGAGCAAAAGAGAGGGTGAAGAGAACAGAGAGAGGGAGTGAAAGAGCGGAAGAACAGGATTTTAGGACCCGTGGGCTGATGCAGTCAGGTCCAGTTGCAGAATCCGAGTCGAGGGTTGACAGAAACTTTTCCACCTTGTCAGGAGGAAAGGACACAGAGTCCAGGAGCAGCTGGGTACGACTGGGTACGGTGGGTACAGAGAGGGATGGGTTTGGGACACAAGATTTAGAGGCAAACACAGAGTTGAGGCATTCAGCTTTTTCACGTGCAGAGTCAGCCGTGTGGCCATTTGAGGTGAGGGAGGAGTTGGAGGGGGAACAAACACCAGAAACAGATTTGACCAGATGCCACCAGGATTTGGAAGAGGGAGACAGTTAAGAGAGTTCGGTCCTGAGAACGGAGAGATATTGTTTCCTGGCTTTCCTGAGGGTGGACACACACTTGTTTCGGGCTTTGTGAAAGGAAATGAGATTTCCTTCCGTTGGATTTGCTTTCCAGGAGACGAAAGCAAGTTGTTTCTGGGCAATAGCCTCACCACAAGATTCCGTGTACCATGGACGAGAGGAAGGGTATGACAACAGAAGACGAGATGGGATAAATCTGTGCATGAGAGAGAGCAGTTTGCTTTGGAAGAATTCCCAGGAAGAATTTATGTCAGAGGCAGTAGAGATGGGAGACCAGTCCAGATGATTGATGGCTGCTTGAAGACCGTGCCAGTTGGCCTGAGTGAAATGCCAGACTCGTCGACGCTGAGGAGGCTCTCTGAGAATGGTCAGAGAGATGTCCACTTTAACAAGCACATGATCAGAAGAGCCGATTGGAGCAGAAGAAGAGCAGCAGACATTTTCAGGGAAGTTAGTCATAACCAAGTCCAAAAGAGAAGATGTTCCGTTGGCTGAAATCCGGGTCGGGAAATTGACAGATTGTGTCAGTCCCAGTGAGTCACAGAAGTCCTTTGCTAAAGAGCCATGGCTGGTGAGAGCGGTACCCACACCCAGCCAACTGGCATGGTGACAGTTGAAATCACCACATATGAGGAAGAGAGAGAGTTGGGATGGGTAGATAGAAGTTGGTCCATATTCTCAGACAGCCAGATGTAGATGGAGTCATCACTGCTTGGTGGACGGTACAACACACATATGAACAAAAGGTGGGAGCGAAGGGGAAGCCGTAGCCAAAGGTATTCCTGGGGGTGAGGTGGAGAGAGGGCAGTGCAGGGCGAGTGAGGAAGAGAGTTTTTTTTATAAAGATAGCAACCCCACCTCCAGGACGAGGCTCAGGTCTATCATACCGGAGGAGGGAGTAACCTGGGAGAGATACCAAGGAATCAGAGACATCATGAAGGAGGAAAGTTTCTGTTAAGCAGATCACGTCTGGTTTGTCAGAAGCAACCTGTATGGAGAGATCAGACAAGTTTGAGCGAAGGCCCCGGATGTTTGAGGTCCATACTGTTAAGGAAGAGGAAGGGGGAGCATCGGATACAGAACAGGGGGGGGGGGGGGAGCGGTAGGGTAAGATGTGGAAGAGGAGGAAGAGGTAGGGAGAGCTGTTAAAGGTGTGTCGGAGATTACAGAATAGCTTGGAGAAAGGGAAGAATGGGGCAGACAAAAGGTTTGATGGTGATTGGGAGAGGCGCAGTGAGGTGTTATTTGACGAGGGGGAAGAGCGAGGCAGAAGGTTGAGGGAGATGAAGGTGAAAGTTGGAAGGGGGAAGAAGCAGGGAGGACGCTTTGAGGAGGAGGGGTGAGAGGGGAGTCTTGGAGGGGAGAAGCGAGGGAGAGTCTCGGAGGGGAGGGGTGTGGGGGGAGATTTGAAAGGAATGGGTGATTGGGAAGATTTGGAGGGGAGGGGCAAGGGGGAAGATTTGAAAGAGATGGGTGATGGGGATGATTTGGAGGGGAGGGGCAAGGGGGTAGATTTAGAGGGGAGGGGTGATGGGAAATGGGATTTTGGGGTGATGGGATTTTGAAAAATGTACGATTAATGGGAAACGAACATTTATTGCAAAATGAGTTTCTTGAGGCATTCGAGTCAAAAATACGTTTGAGGACGCTGGAGGGAGGATGGAGTGCTGGAGAGTTTAGGGAATGAATGAAAGATGCACTATAAGAGATGGAATTTTTTTTTGGAATGAATAGATTTGGTGAGCAAGTCGAAAGCATCCTTTTATAGAAGAAGAAGAAAAAGGTGTTATAGAATATGACAGAATACAGGTCTTCAGGGGTCAGATGAGACATTTTTTAACAATGTGATCACGTGATCACAAATAACGTGGTCGAAGAACGAACGAACAAATAAGAACGAATAAACGAATAAGAAGAGAAGGAAAAAAAAAATTTTATTTTTTTTTTGAGATTTTAAAACAAGGAAGTATGGGATGAAAAGACCGTGAAAAACAGAGACCGGAAAGTAATTGCAGCGCGATCGGAGAACCGCTGAGACAAAAACAATGCCTCAAGCCAAGGTCGGACACGGTAGCCTAGTACTACACTTAGGCCTCAGAATACGCGATAAGAAAGACCGACGATTCTGTACACAGGTATGAAAAACCAACGCCAAGAATACTATTAAAGACACCCCAATAGGTACATACACTGAGAGAAAGATACAGTTTCGACAAAAACACAATTGTGAAAAGTTACTTAACTTTGAAAGCGAGCGCGCATGGACAGCTTGAAGAGACGAGACCTCCAATCTTGCGCTTGCGCAGGGTGGGGAGATTTGAAGGGGAGGGTGAGAGGGGAGTTTGGGAGGGGAGTGGTGAGGGGGTGTTTTGGAGGGGAGGGGCGAGGGGATAGTTTAGGAGGGGAGGGGTGAGGGGGGAGTTTAGGAGGGGAGGGGTGAGGGGCAGTTTAGGAGGGGAGGAGCGAGGAGGGAGTTTAGGAGTGGAGGGGTGAGGGGGGAGTTTAGGAGGGATGAGTGATGGGGGAGATTTGGAGGGGAGGGACAAGGGGGAGTTTGGGAGGGGAGGGGTGAGAAGGGAGTTTATGAGGGGACGGTATAGGGGGGAGTTTAGGAGGGAAGGGGCAAGGGGGGAGATTTGAAAGTGATGGGTAATGGGGAAGATTAGGAGGGGAGGGGTGAGTTTGGATTTTAGAAAGTTTTGGCCGATTAATGGGAAACAAACATTTATTGCAAAATGAGTTTCTTGTGACCTTCGAATCTGAGATACGTTTGAAAATGTTGGAGGAGGGGTGGAATGCAGGTGAGTTTAAAGAATTTAGGAAGGATGAACTGCAAGAGATGGAAATTTTTTTTGCAATGAATAGATTTGGTGAGCAAGTCGAAAGCAACCTTTCAAAGAAGAAGAAGAAGAAGAAAAAAAAAAGTGTTGTAATACACGACAGAATACAGCACTTCAGGGGAAAGTTTATATATATTTAAATTAAACAGTGAAAACTATCTGGGGAAATGGGGGTGAAACGTGGTCGAAGAACGAACGAACGAATAAGAACAAAGAAGGAAATGTTTTTGTTTATTTTGTTTTGTTTTTTTTTGTTAAGATTTTGAGCAAGGACGAATGGGGTGAAAAGACTGGGAAAAACTGAGAGAACAAAAGTAAATGGACCACAATTGACCGCTGAGAGAAAAACAAAGCCTCAAGGTAGTAAACAAAGAACGAGGTTGCAAAAAACGCGGCACAAAATAACCGACGATTTTTTATGCAGGTATGAAAGATTTACACCGAGAATCTTCCGCGGGACACACTGTAGGTACATACACCGTAAAATGAATACAGTTTTGACAAAAATACAAATGTGAATAATTAGATATCAAGTAGGTGATTCTCCATTACTTTGGAATTGAACTCACTCATGGTGAGTTGCAGGTGCCTGCAATATAAAAATTACTCATTCAACCAGTTTGAATAGAGAAAAGGAGTCGTTCTGCTGTTTTATGTCACTGTGTGTACCGTAATGAGTATGTGAAAAGAAAGAAAACCAGAGAATTGTTTGAGGAGGTCAGACACAAGATTGTAGCCAAGCATGGAAAATCTCAAGGCCACAAGTCCATCTCCAGAGACGTTGATGTTTATGTGTCCACCGTACGCAGTGTTATCAGGAAGTTTAAGGCCCATGGTACTGTAGCTAACCTCCCTGGACATGGCCACAAGAGAAAACTTGATCGAAGATTACAGCGAAGGCATATGCAATGTTATCATGAAGTTTAAGGCCCATGACACAGAAGCCAACCTCCCTGGACGTGGCTGCAAGAGAAAGCTTGATCAAATATTGCAGTGAACGATTGTTTGAATGGTGGAGAAAGCACCTCGATCAACTGCCAAACAGATTCCGGCTGATCTTCAGACACAAGGTACGACTCGCACCACCGCCCTTGAGTTTCAACTCGCACCATCCGTCACCAACTCAATGAAAGTGGGTTCTATGTTGGGAGACCGAGGAGCACCACAATGCTGAGAGAGAGACATAAGAAATCTTGACTGAAGATTTGAAAGTGGGTTCTATGTTGGGAGACTGAGGAGCACCACACTGCTGAGAGAGACATAAGAAAGCTTGACTGAAGATTTCCAAAACACACCTGAACAAGCCAAAATATTTCTGAGAGAATGTCCTGTGGACAGATGAGACCAAATTAGATCTTTTTTTGAAGCACATCATCTCTATGTTTACAGTAAACAAAATGAAGCCTTCAAAGAAAATAACACCTTCCCTACAGTCAAAAGTGAAGGGGGTTCAGTGATGTTTTGGGGTTGCTGTGCTGCCTCTGACACTGGGTGCCTTGAATGTGTGCATGGCATCATGAAATCAGGAGATTACCAAGGCATTTTGGAGCGCAATGTTCAACCCAGTTTCAGAAAGCTGGATCTCCGTCAAAGGTAATGGGTCTTGCAGCAGAACAATGACCCAAACACACTTCAAAAAACACCCAGGAATGGTTCAAGACAAAACGCTGGGCTGTTCTGAAGTGGCCAGGAATGAGTCGAGATCTAAATCCCATTGAACACCTGTGGGAAGATCTGAAAACAGCAGTTGGGAGAAGGCACCCTTCAAAGCTGGGAGAACTGGATTGTCAGTTATTTGGAAAAAGTGCAAGGGTGCCAATATTTTTGGCCACGACATTGTATACAGTCATGTGAAAAAGTAAGTACACCCCATGTAAAGTTTTGACTTTTTCAACATATTTCAACATACAGCTATTTGATCTTCATTTCAACAATATTGATAGATAAACGTGATATAATATAACAAATATCATGAAACATTCACATTTTGTAGTCCATTGTATAATTTAAATAAACATAAATGCAAATTTCGCATGTGGAAAAAGTAAGTACACCCTTGGCTCTAATTAGTCTCATAGGTGGTATTGCCCCCTTTGGCAGAAACAACCTCAAGTAGGCGTTTCTTATAACTGTCTACCAGTCTCTGACATCGACTGGGAGAAATTTTTGCCCACTCCTCCATGCAGAATTCTTTCAGCAGTGTGATGTTTGAGGGGTTTCTTGCATGCACAGCTCGCTTCAAATCCCCCCCACAACATCTCGATGGGATTTAGATCCGGGCTTTGACTTGGCCATTCCAGAACCCTCCATTTCTTTCTTTTCAGCCATTCCTTGGTGGATTTACTGGTATGTTTAGGGTCATTGTCATGTTGCAAGGTCCATCTTCGGTTGAGCCTCAACTTTCCGACAGATGGCCTCACATTATCCTCAAGCACCCTCTGGTACAATGAAGAATTCATAGTGGATTCGATGATGGTGAGCTGCCCAGGCCCTGATGCAGCAAAGCTGCCCCAAACCATAATATTTCCACCACCATGCCTTCCAGGTTCTTGTGGTCAAATGCTGTCTTTGGTTTTCGCCAAACATGTCTTCTGATACTGTGGCCAAATAGCTCTCCCATGTCTTCTGATACTGTGGCCAAATAGCTCTTACCTACTCTACTCATCTGTCCAGAGCACATTGTTCCAGAAGTGCTGGTCTTTGCCGAGGTGTTCAATGGCAAACTTACGTCTTGCCCTGATGTTCTTTCTGGACAGCAAAGGTTTCATCCTGGCACACCTCCTATATAGATCAAATTTGTGCAGCCTCTTTCTCATGGTGGACTCATGCACTTTGACATCAACAGTGGCAAGAGCTACCTGTAGGTCCCATGATGACATTCTGGGGTTCTTAGAGACTTATTTCAGCATCTTGCGGTCTGCTCTCGGGCTGAACTCGCTGGGGCGGCCTGGCCTGAACAAGTTGGCAGTTTTTTGGAATCTTCTCCACTTGTAGATGATCTTCCAGACAGTCGAATGATTGATTTAAAATTGTTTGGAGATCTTTTTAAATGCCTCCCCAGACTCGTAGGCATCTATAACCTTCTTTCTGAAGGCCTCAGAGAGCTCTTTTGATCTCGGCATGGTGACGCCGCACACTTTAACAACAAAGAGCAAACCAAACTAAATGTCTGAAGTTTAAATAAGACAGGTTCCTCCAAGATTCTCTCTAACGATGTTCTAATCATTTGCACCTCAGCTGGTGCACCTGATTCTAATTTTAGGTATTTGAAGTAGTGATAAATGTTGGGGTGTACTTACTTTTTCCACATGCGAAATTTGCATTTACGTTTATTTAAATTATACAATGGACGACAAAATGTAAATGTTTCATGATATTTGTTATATTATATCACCTTTATCTATCAATATTGTTGAAACTAGGGCATGCCCGTACTATATATATATCTAAAATTATATCCCCCCCCCTCTATTTACATGAAATGGTTTGGTCCAAAGCGAACGGCTTGCGAGTACGGTGACAATCCCCCCCCTCTATTTATATGAAATGGTTTGGTCCAAAGCGAACGGCTTGCGAGTACAGTGACAATCCCCCCCCCCCCTCTATTTACATGAAATGGTTTGGTCCAAAGCGAACGGCTTGCGAGTACGGTGACAATCCCCCCCCCCCCCTCTATTTACATGAAATGGTTTGGTCCAAAGCGAACGGCTTGCGGAGTTTGGTAAAGAAATCGCCATAGCTCGGTAACTACTTCTCCGATTAATATGAAACCTTGAAAAGGCACATCCTCGGGTCCCCAGCAATATACCTGGCAAGTTTCAAGTATATCGGACCCGTGGTTGTCGAGAAACAGCGGTCACAGACAAACATACAAACATACAAACATACACACAGAGATTACTGGAATTATAGATAGACTAGGGCATGCCCGTACTATATCTATATCTAAAATTATATCCCCCCCCCCTCTATTTACATGAAATGGTTTGGTCCAAAGCGAACGGCTTGCGAGTACGGTGACAATCCCCCCCCTCTATTTACATGAAATGGTTTGGTCCAAAGCGAACGGCTTGCGAGTACGGTGACAATCCCCCCCCCTCTATTTACATGAAATGGTTTGGTCCAAAGCGAACGGCTTGCGAGTACGGTGACAATCCCCCCCCCTCTATTTACATGAAATGGTTTGGTCCAAAGCGAACGGCTTGCGAGTACGGTGACAATCCCCCCCCTCTATTTACATGAAATGGTTTGGTCCAAAGCGAACGGCTTGCGAGTACGGTGACAACCCCCCCCCCCCTCTATTTACATGAAATGGTTTGGTCCAAAGCGAACGGCTTGCGGAGTTTGGTAAAGAAATCGCCATAGCGTGCACAAACGCGCAGGAAAGCGAAAGAATCGCAAATTAGTTTTAATTAGTTTTAAAACATAGTTTAACGCCAACATAGCGGCAACATAGTTTGCCAACGTGAAATAAATGAATACGCTCTCAAATGTGCCGTCCGAGGCAGAGTCTGTTCGGCACGTTCGGCACACGTGATAGCTCGCTGCTCTCTGATTGGTTGAATCGTTTTTTGGACATAGCTCGGTAACTACTTGTCCGATTAATATGAAACCTTGAAAAGGCACATCCTCGGGTCCCCAGCAATATACCTGGCAAGTTTAAAGTATATCGGACCCGTGGTTGTCGAGAAACAGCGGTCACAGACAAACACACAGACATACACACATACACACACACACACAGAGATTACTGGAATTATAGATAGATGAAGATCAAATAGCTGTATGTGGAAATATGTTGAAAAAGTCAAACTTTACATGGGGTGTACTTACTTTTTCACGTGACTGTATATATATTCCGACGCTAACACACACAATGGCCGAACATAAGTGCATCAGTACATATATATATATGTACTGATGTGTTCATATATGTATGTATATATATATATATATATATATATATATATATATATATATACAGTGGTACCTCGGCTTACGAGTTTAATCCGTTCCGTGACGGAGCTCGTAAGCCAAATCGCTCGTAAGTCAAAGCAAATTTTCCCATTCAAATGCATTGAAATGCTATTAATCCGTTCCAGCCTCAAAAAAAAAACACCAATTTTTTTTGTTAGGTGCTTTTAAATAACAAAAATGTACTTTATAAATAACAAATAATGTATAAACAAGCACGACCTCGTATATACTGTACATAATACAAGAGAATGTAAAGAAATAAACTGGTTTTATTAAGCAGAGGAGAAGAGCATGCCAGGTGAGGTGTGCGTGTTGTCGACTTGGCGAGGCAGTACGATCGTACTCCTTCTACGATATGTACGATTTTGAAGCAGAAGGAGTCCATAAAGGCTATAACGCCAGCCAAGGGCGTTACGATTATTTCAAAGCTCCGGACCTCTATCCATGAAGATATGGAGAAGTTGTTGTTTGTGTGGTTGAAGGAGAAGCAGCTCGCAGGAGATACCGTGACCGAGAGCATCATGTGTTTGAAAAGATTGAAACTCGGATATCGAGCACGGACCACGAGGTGTTTTTTCTTTTTTCTTAATCTCGGTTTCAGTGAACTTTTGCTCTGTGCTCACGTGTACTGTACCTGTACCTGTAATGGTACGTCAGAGGATGGCACCTGTTGTCATCATATTAAGTGCAAGATGTTCTGCATCGTAAGTTGGTACACCGTGGTCTTTCGGCGGTGTTTAAGCCGGCCGTCTTGGCTTCTGTCACCATTGGCATTGAGTCTTTCGATGTAGGTAGGTCGTTGTGTGCCGGTGCCTTGGCCGAATTCCTTCATTGCTGCATTGTTAGCTCACCTGGTTTTTTATACCACATCTTTGGTTATCGGACCAGCGAATGACGTCATCTCCTCCAAAGTATGGCTTATTCTCACTTGTCTTGGACGATCTTCTACTTCTAGCTTTCCACCGTGCATTTGGTGTCCACTGTACTTACTGTACAGTGCCTGGTAAAATTGATGTAATGGGTTTTTGACCGTCAACGCCATGAACCGCCATGAACCGCCATGAACCGCCATGAACCGTCAACGCCATGAACCGCTAACACTCAAAAGCCCATTTATCGCGCCTTATAAAGCAAAACGCAAACCGAAAGCCATGCCTCTCAAGCGAGGCGTGCTTCCGTGGTCACGTGATCCACAGGTGTAGCTCATTATACCCGCACGCGCGACACGCTTTGGCGGTCACGTGACCAGCCACTCTGGAGGCGGGGATCCCCGCCGATGACGTCACCGGCTGGAGCAAGGAGATTCCTCGCTCATGTATTTCGACGATTGCGTGTTTTATATCCAAGCAGAGATGCTTTCACGGCAAGATAACCGCGTGACCGGAACCGGAAGCCACAACCGGAAAATTCAAAAAAATAAATTTTTTGAGCTCGTACATCGGATCTCGGCTCGTATCCCAAAGCAACAAACCGCCCGAGCGACGGCTCGTATCCCGAAAAACTCGTACGTTGGGGCACTCGTAAGCCGAGGTACCACTGTATATATTGTTACCGATCTCCGACGTCGGCTCTCCCCTTACCAAGAGGGGGTCAATCCCCTTGTCTTGCACTGGCCGACGTGGGTCCTGGGGGTCTGTGACGTCACTGGTGGTCAGCCACGACCAGGGTAATCGGGCCAGAGATCCCAAAAAAAGGCCCCCCGAATACCTGCTTACCGTGACCTCCCAACCCGCGAGGAGACAGCCCCGCCCGAGTCGCGATGGTAATGGACACGCCGAGCGAAGCGAGTCACGACCCAAGCCGTTAACAATGACTAACCCGATTGCGAAGCGCTGGCCGAAATTGCACCACAGGTACTATTACTATTTATACAAAACCAAAGAAGAAGAGAAGAAATAAAATAAGAGTAATATACAGGGATATGGAAGGAGCAGAAGGACACAGAGCAATTCCTAGCTTATCTACACAGGCTTACTTATTCCCAGGACAACACAAAGGACAGACGACAGGCAGCACACGAATGGGGAACTTGAAGGCAGGAACGAATGGCTGGAAGGAGAGGAAGGTGGGACCACAGGGCTGGAGCGTGATCCGGCACGGGACGTCGGGGCTGGAAGTGAGCGGCCGCCGACTCCATCGCAATCTGGGTCACGCGCAGCAGCGTGTCAGAGCTTCGTGCGCAGGAGCTGTTCCAAGCAGCGTCGTCTCTCCCTCGTACCTCTGCAGGTTGTGCATCTCTCTCAGCACTCAGAACCTCCTGCCGAACTCCTCAACAACTCTCCGCTCTCTGCCGAACCCTGAACTCTCAGCTCTTCTCCGCTCTCTGCCGAACCCTGAACTCTCTGGTGGGGGCTCTCCGCAACGGGTTATATAGACACGCCCATGGAACTTTCACGAACTTCCTCAAACGTTCTCTCTCCGCCCTCTCTGGCCAAACCCCTCATTCTTGGTTTGTTGATCGGGGCTGGCTCACTCCTCCTCCTGATGACGATGGGCGGGCAACGCCCTTCTTCTTTGAGTTGTAGCACATGTGCGATGGAGGGTAAATGCAGTTGGTAAAAAAAAGGTAATGCAGTTGGTTTAAAAAAAAGGTGATGCAGTTGGTAAAGGAAAGGTAATGCAGTTGGTAAAGGAGGTTCTGGCGCCATTGAAAGGGGATATATCTTATTTGATTTGGTGCAGCGCAAGGTCAACTCGTGGAAAACAGAGCCTTATACTGATACACAGACTAAAGAAATAACTATTGAGAGGTTCTATGATTGGCTACGTGCTTGTACATGGACTAGCTACGGTGCACTCATTTCAATTAACAGCCAATTAAGCGGGAAATGTACAAAGGGGGGTTATTAGGGATTTTAATACTAAATTTGATAAAGTGAAGGTTCTAAAAACCATAACACAGCACCCTCATTCCTCACGGTACGGCTCGGGCCGACAAAACTTTAACTTAGTGTGACACGCAGGTGTAATTCCCTCTACAATTAAGCTGACCCTGAGTGCGACAATTTTAAAACACAAATAAATATGTCCCGCTGTTGCGTTGCACCCTGCCTAACACATTCACACCCACAGCTAACCGAATTGCGGAATTAATTTTGAAACTAAACATGAACGGTGGGGAGCATTATTTACAAATGACGTTATCTGATTATTTACAAAACGCAACCCAGGACCTGTCATTTTTCTCTTTGGGAGACAAAAAGAAATTCCTGTGGGAGGGAGGAGACAGCATGCACAGCATCGACGCACAAGCACCAATAAACACCAAAGCACCACAAAGCACCAATCAACATGAAAAGCACCATCCAGTGCTCATTTCACACATGTCATCACATTTCAATCATAACAAACGGATGACTCTCTTCTCAGCTCCTGCTATGCTGGCCGATGTTCTTCCTGATGTTGTCTTTCTTATGGCTTGCTGCCTATTTGTAAAGATAAATAAAAATCCACAAAACGTGTCCGTTTTTATTTATGGCCAACAGGGGCCAGCTATGGGTGGTCCACCTGTATGGCAAAAAGGGGCCACCTGACCGTGGTCCGCAAGCAAGGCTTTTGGCCGCAATGGCCGGTCCCAGCAGAGGGGCCAGGCCCCAAAACTTGGGGTCCATGAGTGGTGCTCGGCCACAGAACCGTGGTCCATATTGTGGTGCTTGGCCGCAAAACGGCGGTCCATATTGTGGTGCTTGGCCGCAAAACGGTGGTCCATAAAGTGGTGCATCGATGCAAGCAGCTGGCAGCGAGAATTCGGGCACACAGACGCGGACTCCCGCACGTTCCCCCTCAGTGCCCAGAGAGCACGATCCATGGGTCTGGGAAGGAAGACAGAGATGCAGCGTTAGCGAAGGGTAAGGTCACAAGTGTACACATCAACAAAGGTAATGCAGAACGAGGTGCGCACGGAGAGCGAAGTGAGAAAGCTCATCCCTACCATACGCCACCCCCTCTGTCACCTACTCTGCCCTTGCCCTTAACCCATATTTACAAAACAATTTACAAATTCGTCACTACCGTCACGTCTTCCCCATATCTCCCCTAATACCAAATTAGTCACAATCCCTCTAACCAAATTTGCCATCCTCCAAATTCCTCATCAATTCCTCATAAGGAGGAAGAGATGGAACATCAAGCACAATGTCACACCCATGTCATGATGCGTCTCACAATCCAAAACATTTGCACAAAAAAAAAACAATAACAACCGATGGCACGGTGTGGAGTTCTGTCGTCACCTCAGGTGAGTGGATGCAGATGGTGCAAGGAGATTTCAATCCTAACTACTTCCTAAATGACATTAACACACTTTACACTACCCGGGGTCTTTCCCTGCCAATCCATTGGCCATCTTACTCTATGCGGTTCTAAGAACCAAACTCCCATTGACCAAACTGTGGTGCTCTTCAATTTGGGGTCTCACTCCCCCGGTTCAACTCCCTGTGCCTTTGCACAATTTCAGGACTGAGTCGTGTGGCTCTCTCAGCAGGTCTACTCAACTGCACACCTCCGCCACTCCAGTTGCCTCCGAGCTTACCTGCTCCTTACCCTAACCTATCTACCTGGGGAAGGCCCTCTGGCGCTCTCCCCTCTCGGTGCCCTCTCTGGCACTGGGCTACCCGGGTCCGTCCTCCGGATCCTCGGGCCCCACTGAACAACTCTATTGGCTCCCAGAGCCCACCTGCGGCCTCACCTGGCCGACATCCTCACAGTGGCGGAGTGCCCATCCAACTACACACACTAACAGGCCACACGCCCAGCCATTTCCACGTCACTAATGCACCCATCCAAACACCATTCTTCCACACGCACCACGGATGCCAATATCCAACCACAATTTACCTATACCCTCTACCTAACTCTTAAACTACCCTCCCCGGGTATTCGTGATAGGGATCCATCCTCCCCATACACTCCCTTCGTACCAACCACTCCACTCCACATTTTCCACCATACTCACTCCACACTATCCATTCCATACTCCATGTATTCCATACCAGCTATTCCACACAACCATTCTCACATGGATTTGCACACCTGTGCAATCACACCTGGTGCTTCCTGCACCCTCCTTCCTCCCAGGCTCTTCATTCAATACAATACAATGCACAATCACAATTATTCCTCATACACTGCTCCATACACTTCAACACTCAATACAACTCACAATCACCTCACACTTTTCACAATACACTTCCAACTCTCCAAACCATTGCCTCAGGCACCCAAATTCTCCCACGCTCATACACACATCTCTCCCGAGCATTGCCCCTCAAATCCTCACTTGCTCAACATGCTCACCCGCAAAAATTTCCAAACCAATTCCTCATTCAATAAAGACCACAAACACACGGCATCATCTGATCTAACTACTCCCTTCTAACTTGGTGCTCCCCGTCTTCCCTTTAAACTAAGCACATACCACGTCATTAGCAACCATTCTAACCTCTCTACGTCCCCGACTACCTGTACAATGTCGCTACTTACCTCTACCGTTACCTATTGTCATTTCTCTAGATCCCTATACATTATCCAAACCCTCCCTCGGCGAGCTTACACTGCCATAACCCCATAACTAGTGCTCATGTGCCCGGGGATGTGAGGGATGGTGGCTTTGCCATCCCACCACCTCGGGCATCTTCCTTGCCCATCCAATTCCAATTCTTGCCAATCCAAAATTTGCAAATCACCTGCCAATCATATTTGCCAATCATCTTACCCATCAAATTTGCCAATCATTTCTGCCAATCCTATTCACTATTCCCAATTTTGAATTGAAACACTATCATCATCACCGTCCGCTATATCTGAGCCTCTCGGTACGTCATGACATCATTAAAACTCGGCCTCGCAAAGCCAAGCAATGAATTCGGGTGGTTTGGTCGCCTGCAGGTTGAGTCCGTCCGGCTTTCGGTTCAGGGGAGGCGGTTTGCTCGGGCCGAGATTCCACGCACCATCTCGGCGCGGAGGCTTTCGGTCTCCAGCCCGATGGCTCAATCTCGCCCGGCCGGAACGCCGCAACCACAAGGGGGAACCGCTCCGGTCCCTCCTACCTCCCCTCGAACCGGACCGGTCGCCTTGCCTGGCAAGGCCCGGACTCGACCGTGCGGGGCGGGGCCAGGCCCGAATCGTGCACGACGCTCCGAAGAGAAGCGACGCAGCACCGATCCCTGCCGGGTCCCGCAATACCCACAGCCCGGCACGGACCGAGGGCTCGCGTCGGCTAACCGTTGGTCTAACCGCTATCCCGTTCCACGTCGATTCCCCCCGGACATGCTCACACCACGCATTCCTTTTTACACTCATGAAACCCGGCGGCTCAGCGCCTCTCATGCATTCCACACACTCCGTCCATTCCACCACTGTACTCTCTGTTACACACCACACCTCTTGCACACATTCTCCCGGTACATACTCCGTACCACTCATGGGGGTGCACTCTTGCATCCACCCACTCACGCGCTCCGATGTGCTCTCCCGCACCCATGCCACAACCAACTCAGGTGTGCGTTCTCACACACTCTCAACCATTCCAGGTGTGCATTCTTCCATTCCAGGTGTGCATTCCTTCTCACCTGCCACAACCAACTCGTACTCCGTGTCACTCTCACCCTCGCACGTACACTCCGTATCGCACAGACCCTCCGATGTGCATTCGCTCTCGCACTCGGTATCACTCCCACACTTTGTAACACGCTCACTCTTTGACGCACACTTTTTCCTCACATGCGTGCCATTTTCTCTCACACAGCGCCCAACGGACCTCCCACAAACGCCCGCGGTATGCTGGGATCCCAAGCGCGTGAACCAAACATCTTCCTGCAAAACCTCTTAGCACCATATACAGCACGACTCACCTTTGGGATCCTCCTCTCCACGCGCACCTGCAAATCTTTATAAGGATTAGCAAGTACGGCATTAGGATGTGAATTCAGACTTTGTACAGTTTCCATTTCTCCCTTCTGCTGGTGCTTTTCTAATTCTGCCGTCTCTACAAGCCCGATTTCAACTATTTCTTTCTTTTTATTCACCTCGACGACCGCTGGCTTTATTAAAATTCCCTCTTCCACTTCAGCGGTCGCCAGCTTCCCCAAACCCCGGGTCGCGATCTCTATACCCGTCATTTTACCCGCGCTTTGCTCCGCCTCGCTTCTCAATCCGCGTTACCTCGTCGTGCACCCCCACAACCTCTTCGCTCAACCTGCGGTTAACCTCCCTCTCGGCTTCCCTTACCTCATATGTGGCTTGCCCCCTCGCCAACCCCTCGTTTACCTCCCGGATTTGGTCACCCACGTCCTCCAGTTGGCCCCCCAATTGACCTTCTAGCCCTTTCAACCTGTTGTCTAACCCCTCAAATTTATTGTCTAACCCCTCAAATCTATTGTCTAACCTCTCAAATTTATTGTCTAACTTCCCAATTTGGCTTTCTAATCGCTCCCCCATTCTGTTTTCCAATCCTCCAATTTGGTTTCCCATTTGCTGACCCATTCCCCTGAAATTATCGTCTGTCTTTACCATAAAGGCTATCATTTGCTTCATAAACAGGTCCAAATTCATTGGTGGCGCGGGCTCGGCCACTGCGGTCACGTGCGTGGCGCAATTTGGTGCTGCTGCAACCTCGTGCGCGAGGCCGCCATCTTGTGCGCCTGCATCCCCCGCTACCGAATGCGTATTGCCTTCCTCCTCTCTCTCTCCCAGTTCCTCCCTGGGGTCCTGGGATGCTTCTAAACCCTCTTCTAGTTCCCCTACCGGCATCCGGTCGCCTTGATCATCCATGGCACGATTTAAATGTAGATGTTACTACAATTTCGGCCACTCGTAATTTCAAGTGCGTTAAGCGCACTTCAGGTCCGAATCCCACTCCTGACACCAATTGTTACGGATCTCCGACGTCGGCTCTCCCATTACCAAGAGGGGGTCAATCCCCTTGTCTTGCACTGGCCGACGTGGGTCCTGGGGGTCTGTGACGTCACTGGTGGTCAGCCACGACCAGGGTAATCGGGCCAGAGCTCCAAAAAAAAGGCCCCCTGAATACCTGCTTACCGTGACCTCCCAACCCGCGAGGAGACAGCCCCGCCCGAGTCGCGACGGTAATGGACACGCCGAGCGAAGCGAGTCACGACCCAGGCCGTTAACAATGACTAACCTGATTGCGAAGCGCTGGCCGAAATCGCACCACAGGTACTCAATGGGGGAAATCGCAAAGACGATCGGATGTAAATGAAGAAACTAAAGGTAAGAAATAACAGGGATTTATTACTATTTATACAAAACCAAAGAAGAAGAGAAGAAATAAAATAAGAGTAATATACAGGGATATGGAAGGAGCAGAAGGACACAGAGCAATTCCTAGCTTATCTACACAGGCTTACTTATTCCCAGGACAACACAAAGGACAGACGACAGGCAGACTCACACGAATGGGGAACTTGAAGGCAGGAACGAATGGCTGGAAGGAGAGGAAGGTGGGACCACAGGGCTTGAGTTTCATCCCGCATGGGACGTCGGGGCTGGAAGTGAGCGGCCGCCGACTCCACTGCAATCTGGTTCACGCGCAGCAGCGTGTCAGAGCTTTGCACGCAGGAGCTGTTCCAAGCAGCGTCGTCTCTCCCTCGTACCTCTGCAGGTTGCGCGTCTCTCTCAGCACTCAGAACCTCCTGCCGAACTCCTCAACAACTCTCAGCTCTTCTCCGCTCTCTGCCGAACACTGAACTCTCTCAGCTCTTCTCCGCTCTCTGCCGAACCCTGAACTCTCTGGTGGGGGCTCTCCGCAACGGGTTATATAGCCACGCCCATGGAACTTTCACGAACCTCCTCGATCGTTCTCTCTCCACCCTCTCAGGACAAACCCCTCATTCTTGGTAGGTTGATCGGGGCTGGCTCGCTCCTCCTCCTGATGATGATGATGGGCGGGCAACGCCCTTCTTCTTTGAGTTGTAGCACATGTGCGATGGAGGGTAAATGCAGTTTGTAAAAAAAAGGTAATGCAGTTGGTAAAAAAAAAGGTAATGCCGTTGGTAAAGGAAAGGTAATGCAGTTGGTAAAGGAGGCTATTGTCACTGCATGGCAAGCGATTCCTGTCCAAACCCTGGCAAATCTCGTGAACAGCATGCCTCAACGTGTACGTGCTCTCCTGAATGCTCGTAGGGGTTACACGAAGTGCTGAACTGTAATTTTACTGTCCGTAATCCCAGTCGTAATTTAACTTTTGTTTTTGTTAAAAAAAATTTTTGTCTAATGTGCAAAATAAAGAGATACTTCTGGAAAACGCACAGAAGTTTAACACAGTGCTGTCCGTGAATTGAGTTCGATATCAGTTTACATCACTTTCAAGGATCAATTTATTTGCTTCGAAATGTCAAATGTGGTTTTTGTTTCTTTTAAAGGTCACATTAACAAAATCTAGAATAATTTCAACATAATTCCAATGAACTTTTGGTTCTAAGTCATCTTGAAAAGTAAGTTCACCCCAACAAAAAAAATATTCCATATTAAATGCCAAGTCTGTATATATATATATATATATATACGAATCTGGGTTTGCCGGATTCCAGGAGAATGCCACCTGCCCGAAAACATAGTGCCAACTGTAAAGTTGGGTGGAGAAAGACTAATGCTCTGGGGCTGTTCTTCATGGTTCAGGCTAGGCCCCTTATTTCCAGTGAAGGGAAATCTTAACGCTGCAGCATACAATGACATTCTAGACGATTGTGTGTGCTTCCAACTTTGTGGCAACAGTTTGGGAAAGGCCCTTTCCTGTTTCAGCATGGCAATGCCCCCGTGCACAAAGCGAGAACCATACAGAAATGGTTTGTCTTCATAGGTGTGGAAGAACCTGACTGGCCTGCACAGAGCCCTGACCTCAACCACATCGAACACATTTAAGATGAATTGGAACGTGCCAGGCCTAATTACCCAACATCAGTGAGCGACCTGACTAATGCTCTTGTGGCTGAATGGAAGCAAATCACCGCAACAATGTTCCAACATCGAGTGGAGAGCCTTCCCAGAAGAATGGAAGCTGTTATAGCAGCAGGTGGGGGGGGGGGGGGGGGGGGGGGACAGGGGACCAACTCCATATTAATGCCCATGATTTTGGAATGAGATGTGTGATGTTCGGGTGTTCACATACAGTGCATTCAGAAAGTATTCAGACCCCTTCACTTTTTTCACATTTTGTTATGTTGCAGCGTTATGCTGAAATCGTTTAAATTAATTTTTTCCCTCATCAATCTACACTCAATACCCCATAATGACAAAGAGAAAACAGGATTTTAGAAAGTTTTGCACATTTATTAAAAAGAAAAAACTGAAATATCAACATATATGAAATGAGGGTAAATATAATAGAAAAGTGATTACATCCAAATCGGGAATCCATCACATATGTCAAATCATCATTTTACCTTTTCTTTGAATATATGCTGGTGAATGTACCGTTGATCACGTTGCTGAGTTAAGTATGATATCAGGAAGAAGAAGAAGCCTTACCCCCAACTTCGACCGCTTCCGGAATTGTTTGATTATTTGTGTTCAAAAGTCTGGTGATTGTTTTGTATTTATTTATGTGAATGTGTACTTGTATATAACTGTCATCTATCTATAATTCCAGTAATCTCTGTGTGTGTGTCTGTGTGTATGTCTGTGTGTTTGTTTGTCTGTGACCGCTGTTTCTCGACAACCACGGGTCCGATATACTTGAAACTTGCCAGGTATATTGCTGGGGACCTGAGGATGTACCTTTTCAAGGTTTCATATTAATCGGAGAAGTAGTTACCGAGCTATTAGTAAAAGTAACGCAAGCCGTTCGCTTTGGCTTTGCGAATGGACCAAACCATTCCATGTAAATAGAGGGGGGGGGGGGTTCTACCGTACTCGCAAGCCGTTCGCTTTGGCTTTGCGAATGGACCAAACCATTTCATGTAAATAGAGGGGGGGGGGGGGGTTCTGTGGTCGTTACTGCCACGTGGTTTCAAAGTTTTTTTTTGTTGTTGTTGTTTGCACGCATGTTTTTTTGCACCCACGTACGGGCACGCCCTAGTTAATCAAAAAGGCTTCGGCACTACAGAGCGATTTTTTTTAAATCGGAAAAAACAACTTTTGTTTTGCCTAAAACACTCCCAAGCACTCACTGATGAACATCTGAAAATTTGACGAAGATTCGTTCAGCCATCTCTGAGAAAAATGGCGACATACAGACACAGACAGACCAACGTCTCTTTTATATAGTACATGTATATATATATATATATATATACATATTGTTGCGGATATGAGATTGGCCTCCATCCATATCCGCTTGTAAATATTCCCCTATTTCCCCAATACTTCCCAACTATCCCCAATCCCCCATTCCCTAGTCCCATTTTCTGTAAACAACACTCTGTAGACCCGACCTCCCCCTATTTCCCCCATTAAATGTCGCATCCAGGTCCACCGCATCTCACGTAGACAACTATAGGACATCTTGCTAGTTATTCTTAGTCTATGTCAGTTAAGGACTCGTTTCCATTAATTCTGACTCTTCGTTGCACCAGAATGTGATTGTATGGCACCGTTAGAAAGTTTAGGACCTCCCAATACCTCCCCGCAGCTCTTCCTCATGGTACAACAACAACAACAACAACAGCGGCGGTGGCGCGGGGAGTGTGCGTCCTCACTCCGGCTTGGTTAGCCGCCATTGAACATGTGCTCCGACGGGGTTACCACGCAGGGGCTCGCTGTCAGCTCCTCGTCAAGGGCGGAGCCCGGTAACCCCCCGCACCCAATAGAAGCGGCGGACCGATTCCATCTGGGGCGGAGCCAACGAGCCGAGGGCGTGTCACTCCCCGCTGAGCATGCGCAGGAAGAGGGAGGTGACGTCAGATGCGCCCTCAGCTTGGAGAGAGAAGACGCCACCTCCGAGCGCTGCAATACCTCCCCGCATCTCTGGACCGGACCGCGGTTGATTCTGCCCCTGAGCCAAGGTGCACCTTGTGCTATCGACTGCCTGTCCTTCCCTGCCATCAATCCCCGTGTAAGTCAGTCTTGTCCCGTTTGTCTGTGGTCTGTCGGGGATAGATAAGACTGTGTCTAAGTGCCCATCTTTTCTGTGTTTTACCTCTTACCCTGTAATCTACCCCTTTTCTGCATCACCAATTATATCCTCCTCCAGAGGTCTTGAGAACTGTACCCCTTGTGTCGTTTCATTTAACCCAGCCGTTGTGTCCTTTCCATCATTGATTTAGCGTAGCGCGATTCGGCCAACGTTCGAGTGGAATCGGGTGAGTTGGGGGTAATCGGGTAAACTGTGCGAACACGGCGGCCATTCCGCTCGGTCAAGCAACATCTTAAGTCGTGTCCGTAACAATTGGTGTCGAGGAGTGAGATCGGACCCGAAGCGCGCTTCACGCGCTCGAAATTATTAACGGCGAAATTTGATTTTGTTTTACAAAAATAAAAACCCGAATTTTGAAAGTCGCGCTATGGCGGATCAAGACGGCTGGGTTCCGGTAGAGGAGAGTGAGGCAGGGTCGATCCAGGACCAAATTGAGGGACAAGAGGAGAGCGAAGCAGTGAGGGCGGCAGGTTCGCAAAATGGCGCCTCGCACATGGTTGCGGCGGCCGCACCCGCTGCACAAGTGGGAGGGATGGCCCAAATGCAGGCCCTCATGGAGCAATTTATGGCGCAAATGCAGGCGTCCCTCAAACTGCAGAGTGAGCAATTGGGGGTAATGGGGTCCAATAGCGAGAAATTGAGGGAGGACATGGGGTCCAATAGCGAGAAATTGAGGGAGGACATGGGGTCCAATAGCGAGAAATTGAGGGAGGACATGGGGTCCAATAGCGAGAAATTGAGGGAGGACATGGGGTCCAATAGCGAGAAATTGAGGGAGGACATGGGGGCCAATAGCCAACGGTTAGAACAAAGGATGGGGGCCCAGATCGGAGGGTTAGGGAGTAGAATAGAGGGATTAGACAATAGATTAGGGGAAATACAGGAGGGGTTAATGGGGGTAGAAAACAGAATGGCCGTTCAGGAGAATCAAATGGAAGGGATGAAAAAGGGGTTAGAGGGGTTAGAAAACAGTATGGAAGGCAAATTGAGGGACATGAGGGACGAAGCGGAAAGGGAAGTTAAACAAATGGGGCAGCAGATAGAGGGGGTCAGAATGGGGGTAGAAACTAAATTGGATGCTCACAGGGAGGAAATGGAGCAGATGAGGGTGGCATCTGGGCAGGAGATGCAAGTGATGGGAGAAGAGATCAGAATGGGGGTGAGTGAGGAGGTCGGAGGAGTGCGCGAGGAGGTGAGGCACTGTAAGGAGCGCATGGAGAAGGAGGTGAGAAAGGGGACTGTAAAATTGCAAGGTGGCATAGAGGGGTTGACGCTGGGAGTAGAACAACTGACAGTGGGACAAAAGGAGTTGGGGGACCAGGTAAAGAAGAACACAGCGGTAATAGAGGGTTTAAAATCGACACAGAAGGAGATGAAAAAGGACGTAGGGGGTAATTAAAAAAGAGTGTCAAACGGTACATGAGGACCTGACGAGGAAAATGAACAAGGTGGTAGAGGTGATGGAGGTTAAAGAGCGGGAGGTGTGGGAGCACATAGAAAAAAATAAGGTGGAGTTAGAGGAAGAACTTAAGGGGGCGCACGAGGAGATGAAGGAGGTGAAGCAGAAATTAGAAGAAGTGGAAGAAGGGGTGAGCGAAATTAAGAAGCGACGGAGAGAGGATAAGAAAGAGATAAAGGAGGAAGTAAAAGAATTGGTCCAAAGTCTGTGTTCGGATCGTGATGATGTGCTCATTAACCGGATGAGGGATTCGCAGGTGATGGAGGAGAAGCGAAGAGAAAGAGGACCCGGTGTAAGTGGTGACCAATATGGTCGTGCGTATGATGCGCCAGGTGATTTAATAAGCTTGGGGGTCGAGATAGACCCGGATGTTCGTGAGAGGCTAAGAGTGAGGTGTATGGCTGGTCCGGAGGGTATGGAACGAGGGTGCGAGCGAGAGGGTCCGGTGATGGGAGAGGTGCGATGTGTGAGTGAGCAAGGTTGTGGTGGTATGGAATGGGTAGCGGGTTGCGGAAGTGTGACCCATGCATCGACACCAACAGGGGTAGTTTTTAGAGGGACAGGGGAGGCACGAGAGCCCCTTTGGGGTAATGTACTGTGGGGGCCCGGCAGGTTCGGCCCCGCGCTGACCCCGCAAGGGGCGACGCACGGGGTCCGGCAGGCGGGCAACGACTCGCATACGAGGTGGTCCCACAAGGTCCCACTCGCGCCGTATGACGGTGGGTAAGGGTGGCATCCCTGCCACCCTTCCCATGCGGGGGGCAAATGCGCTATAGTTTATGGGGTGTATGGCAGTGAAAACTAGCCCGGGTGGGTTAGGATATATCGTGTGTAGGGATCTAGCGAAGATGACATTAGGTAACGTTAAGGTTAGTTAGTGACTGATACCTGTAGTGGGGACGCAGGTAGTTAGTGTGGTTGATAATGACGTGGGAGCACAATAGTTTAAAGGGACGACTGGGAAGCGCAAGTTTCAGAGGGGAGTAGTTAGATGAGATGATGCTGTGTGACAACTGGACAGGTGTGTGGAGCAGTGAGTGTTGTGGATCAGCGCGAATGCGCTTGGGGAGAGAAGGGTGCAGGCGGCACCAAGTATGAGAGCACAGGTGTGCAAGTACAGGTGTGTGGAATACATGGAGTATTGGAATGAGTGGTGTGGAGAGAGTTGGAGTAAGTGGTACGGAGTGGTGTGCATGGTGCGAAGGTGTGGATGGGGGAAGAGTGGACCCCTTTTCACGGATACCCGGGGCGGGTAGTGTAAGTGTTAGGTAGAGGGTATAGGTAAATTGTGGTTGGATATTAGCATCTGTGGTGCGGGTGACAGAATGGTATTGTGGATGGGTGCATTAGTGTTGTGGAAATGGCTGGGCGTGTAGCCTGTTAGTGTGTGTAGTTGGTTTGGGCACTCCACCACTGTGAGGATGTCGGCCAGGTGAGGCCGCAGGTGGGCTCTGTGAGCCGCTAGTGTCAGTGGGTGCCTGAGGATCCCGGGTGTGGATCTGGCAGCCCGTGCCAGAGAGGGCACTGAGGGGGTGAGAGTGCGAGAGGGCCTTCCCCAGTTAGTTAGGTTAGGGTGAGGAGCAGGTAAGCTCGGGTGGCAACTACAGTGGTGGAGGTGTGCAGGTGGGTAGACCTGCTGGGAGAGCTACACGTCACAGCCCAGAAATTGTGCGAGGGCACCGGGAGATGAATCGGGGGAGTGGGACCCCAAATTGAGAAGCACCACAGTTTGGTCAATGGGAATTGGTTTTTAGAACCCATAGTGTAAGTTGGCCAATGGATTGGCAGGGAAAGACCCCGGGTAATGTAAAGTTGTTAAAGTCATTTAGGAAATAGTTAGGATTGATGAACCTGTCGCTCCATACGCAGCCACTTACCTGAGGTGAAGATGATGACTCCACACCTGTGTTCCTTTGTTTTGTGTTGCAGGAAGTGAGAATTGCTGTTTGGATTTGTGAGACGCATCACGACGTGGATGAGACATTGGGGTGATTCCATCTCTCCCTCCCTAGGAGGGACTGATGATGAATTGGTGAGGGCAAATTTTGATGTTGAGTTGGAAATGGCAAATTTGATTGGTTAGGAGGGAGAGAAGACGAATTTGGTTTATGGGAGGAACGGGGAAGACAGTAGGGATGTTTGTTGATGTGTAAAGTAGATGTTTATGGGTAGTGTTGTGTTTTGTGGATACAGTAAGGGGTAAGGGAGGGGCAATGTAGGTTACCTGGTGGGGGGGGGGGGGGGTGTACGGTAGGAACGTACCTGTCTCACCTGGTTCCCATGTGCCCCCAGTGTGCATTACCTTGTATTGCGTGCACTTTTGCACCCTTACCACCTTACTCACTTGTTTTCTTTTGTCTCCCACCTCCGAGGATCTGGCTTTGGGGCAGAGAGAGAGGAGAGAGAGGTGCTGGCTCCGCAGTTGTGGGCCTGTACTTTCGCTGCTTGCTGCCTGGATCGATACACCATATGGACCGCAATTTTTGTGGCCGCCCACCATGGACCGCAGTTCTTTTGCGGGCAAGCACCACCCGTTGATGGACCTCTGGGTCAACGTGGCACCTATGCCATACAGGTGAACCACTTGTAGTTGGCCCCCTGACGGCCACAATTTAGAAATGGACGCGGTTGGCGCCTTTCTTTATTTCTAAAGAAGCCAGAACACCAAGTGGGCTCCAAGGCAAGACCAGCGGCAGAACATCGGCCGGCTGCGACACCACCGGTGACTATGAACACTTTATTGGTGCACCGGATGGTGCTGACTGTATGTATGGGGTGGTGCTTTTGGTGCTTGGATGGGGTGCTCTGCATATTATTAAAGGCCGTAGGGCCACAGGGCACTCGTGGGTTGGTGTATCGATGCTGGCATGCGTGCTCTCTCTCTATGCATAACATCTGCATGTGTTCCTCCAAAAACAGGTCCTGGATCGTAGTGTAAATATCAGTCTTGTGTAAATAATGCTCCCTACCGGCTGTATGTTTAGTTTGAGGATTCTTTCCGCGATTCGGTTATCCTGTGGGTGTGTTTCTGTGAGGAGAAGGGTGCAACGTCGCAGGGGGACATATTTACTCATTTGTGAACATCTGTAAAACTGTCGCACTCAGGGTTGAGTTAATAGTAGAGGGAACTACATCTGAGTGCCACACTAGAGTAAGTAAAAATTTATAGGGTCGGGACGCCCCGAGGTAGAGAAGGGTGCAATGTTGCGGATATGAGATTGGCCTCCATCCATATCCGCTTGTAAATATTCCCCTATTTCCCCAATACTTCCCAACTATCCCCAATCCCCCATTCCCTAGTCCCATTTTCTGTAAACAACACTCTGTAGACCCGACCTCCCCCTATTTCCCCCATTAAATGTCGCATCCAGGTCCACCGCATCTCACGTAGACAACTATAGGACATCTTGCTAGTTATTCTTAGTCTATGTCAGTTAAGGACTCGTTTCCATTAATTCTGACTCTTCGTTGCACCAGAATGTGATTGTATGGCACCGTTAGAAAGTTTAGGACCTCCCAATACCTCCCCGCAGCTCTTCCTCATGGTACAACAACAACAACAACAACAGCGGCGGCGGCGCGGGGAGTGTGCGTCCTCACTCCGGCTTGGTTAGCCGCCATTGAACATGTGCTCCGACGGGGTTACCACGCAGGGGCTCGCTGTCAGCTCCTCGTCAAGGGCGGAGCCCGGTAACCCCCCACACCCAATAGAAGCGGCGGACCGATTCCATCTGGGGCGGAGCCAACGAGCCGAGGGCGTGTCACTCCCCGCTGAGCATGCGCAGGAAGAGGGAGGTGACGTCAGATGCGCCCTCAGCTTGGAGAGAGAAGACGCCACCTCCGAGCGCTGCAATACCTCCCCGCATCTCTGGACCGGACCGCGGTTGATTCTGCCCCTGAGCCAAGGTGCACCTTGTGCTATCGACTGCCTGTCCTTCCCTGCCATCAATCCCCGTGTAAGTCAGTCTTGTCCCGTTTGTCTGTGGTCTGTCGGGGATAGATAAGACTGTGTCTAAGTGCCCATCTTTTCTGTGCTTTACCTCTTACCCTGTAATCTACCCCTTTTCTGCATCACCAATTATATCCTCCTCCGGAGGTCTTGAGAACTGTACCCCTTGTGTCGTTTCATTTAACCCAGCCGTTGTGTCCTTTCCATCATTGATTTAGCGTAGCGCGATTCGGCCAACGTTCGAGTGGAATCGGGTGAGTTGGGGGTAATCGGGTAAACTGTGCGAACACGGCGGCCATTCCGCTCGGTCAAGCAACATCTTAAGTCGTGTCCGTAACAATATATATATACATATATATATATACTAGTTTGGTGAGGCGAGCGCAGCGAGCTCGCTGCGCTCGCCTCACCAAGCGTCTTTACTGAGGAACGGCCTTATTTTAGCTGAGAATAATGACTGTACCTGAGTTGCTGTGTTGTCATGATTTACACCAATCATAATACAAAAAATTACTCTGCACAAATTTATTTGTTGTGTTTGTGATATTACATTTTTATAGGCAATTTAGGGTGAAGATTGAGGTTGAATGTTTTTTTTTCAAGAAAGAACCCCTCAGCACACACATAAGGGAGGGGTAGGTGCAGACTGGAAATTTGGGACGATGACACCTCACCACCAAGTAATTCAAAACACCTCACCACCAAGTAATTCAAAACACCGCACCACCACGTAATTTAAAACACCTCACAGCCATAAAACACGTAATAAAAACACCTCACCACCACGAAATTAAAAACACCTCAGCCATCAAACACGTAATAAAAACACATCACAGCCTTAAAACACGTAATAAAAGCACCTCACAGCCATAAAACACGTAATAAAAACACCTCACCACCACAAAATTAAAAACACCTCACAGCCATCAAACACGTAATAAAAACACATCACAGCCTTAAAACACGGAATAAAAGCACCTCACAGCCATAAAACACGTAATAAAAACACACCACCACAAAATTTAAAACACTTCACAGCCATAAAACACATAATAAAAACACCTCACCACCACAAAATTAAAAACACCTCACAGCCATAAAACACGTAATAAAAACACCTCACAGCCATAAAACACGTAATAAAAACACCTCACAGCCTTACAACACGTAATAAAAACAGCTCACCACCACGAAATTAAAAACACCTCACAGCCATAAAACACGTAATAAAAACACCTCACCACCACAAAATTAAAAACACCTCACAGCCATAAAACACGTTATAAAAACACCTCACCACCACAAAATTAAAAACACCTCACAGCCACGAAATTAAAAACACCTCACCACCACATCATTTAAAAACACCTCACCACCAAGTAATTCAAAACACCTCACCACCAAGTAATTTAAAACACCTCATCACCAACTAATTCAAAACACCTCACCACCACATAATTAAAAACACCTCACCACCACGTAATTATAAATACCTCACCACCATGTGATTTAAAAACACCTCACCACCATGTGATTTAAAAACACCTCACCACCACGTGATTCCAAACCACCACAACGTTATTAAAAACACTTCACAACCACTGAAACAAACGTTTGAGGGAGTTGTTAAGTGACAACACAGACACTGCCCAGATGTGTAGATATATAGATAAATGACGGTACCCGAGTTGCTGATTTGTCATGGTCTAAACCAATCTTAATTCAAACAATTATTTTGCACAAATGTATTTCTAATATACGTGATATCACATTTTATATACAATTCTAGTTGAAAACAAAAAAATTCCCAATAAAATTCCGGAAAAAAACAAAAAAATTGGAGATTCTTTCAAAACAAATACCCTTAGGACATACTGACGGGAGAGATATGTGCATACCAGAAGTTTGGTACGATTTCACAAAGTTTGAGAAAATAGTTCAGTGACAAGACAAGACAACACAACACAGGACAGACGCTGCACAGATAGATATATATATATATATATATACAGTGTTACGTGGTCCTCCCGGTAACTACCTGGTCTTGGTGACCCCCGGACCGTGGGAGGGACCCCGCCAGAAAGATATATGGTTTATACGCTTTCGTAACGCAATCAATATGAATTCCGGTCAAGAAGAAACCCCACACCAAGGATCCGGAATAATCAATAATATATTCACTGAGCAATCAACAACCATCAACAATGCACAATCAATATTACAACCATGTGAACTCATCTACACAAACTCTAAGATGGCCATCTTAATCTTATACATTCCTCACGTGAGCCCCACTCCTGACTCCCTCCGTGGTCAATGTCTCTCCTCTCCGCACACGGGCGGTTGAACGAGCCCCGGGCGGACGTGCTCTAAACGTGCCGTCTCGGACTGGGGCCGCGGCTGCAGCGCACCTCCTTGCCAAGCCACGGGGCAAACCCAGCGCGGCGTCCAACGTGCGCGAGGCCCCAAGTGCGACCCTTACGCGTCCTTGTAGATGGGCAAAAACCCAGCGCGGCTTCCGACGCGAGCGAGGCCCAACGTGCGGACCCGTACGCGTCTTTGTAGACGGGGCAAAACCCAGCGCGGCTTCCGACGCGAGCGAGGCCCAACGTGCGGACCCGTACGCGTCTTTGTAGACGGGGCAAACTGTCCCGGACGCTTGGTTTCGTGCACGAACTCACGGTGACTGGACGTGTCAAAAGGTATTTACCGCCCAGGTAACTCCTCTCGCCAGACATTTCGCAACGGCGCGTTTTCCGCGCAGCGTAAGGTCGATTCCACCTTCTCGTCGTCGCGGGGCGAGGAAGAAGAAGCACCGTCCTTTTCTCTCCTCGTGTCTTTTCTTCTCCGTTTCCCGTCACTTCCGCTTCCGGCCACTTCCGTTTCCTGCCACTCTTTCAGAAGGGCTCCTGACCCTCCAACCACAACAACTACACAACAACTTAATATACTACACCCGGAAGCAAAGACCTGCATGGTAATTCACATACATTCACATAAATATGTAACACTCCCCCCCTTCAAGAAAGAAAGTTTGAACCCAGCGAAAACTTTCTTTGCCGGCCAATTTGGAGAAACAAACCAGATAACTCAACCCCCCCACATTATCAGTTCCCCCCGGGCACAGTTATCACTTAAAAATAAAGCCAGTTAAGCCACTCGATAGCACTTTTCCGGGAGGCCAAGCCGAGTATTCACTACATGGATGCCTTTAGGAACGCGGAGTTCACGGTTAGTCCGTGCAGGAAAGTTCTCTACATGGGCGCCTTGAGGAACGTGGAGTTCACGGTTAGTCCGTGCAGGAAAGTTCTCTACATGGGCGCCTTGAGGAACGTGGAGTTCACGGTTAGTCCGTGCAGGAAAGTTCACTACATGGACGCCTTTAGGAACGGCGTTCACGGTTAATTCGTGTAGGAATCTTGGCTCGGCGGCTCCGCCGCCTTCAGTGCTTCAACTTCTCAGAACGTCCCTAATAATTAGGGTGGGACCACTGGTCCCTGTAGTCCCCTGAATACCGGTCTTCTTCTCGGCCACTACTTTGCCAATTCTTCCTTCGGGAGCGGCCGTAACTCAGGGAGCCTCCATAATAATATTGACTGCGGCCACCACCAAAACTACCGCCCAGTTGTCCTCTCCTGTAGACCTCTCGACGCCTACGAAATGCCTTCCCTACTGTTATGGTCCGACCCTCCAAATCCTTGCCATTCCAATTCTTCTCTGCCTCTCTGGCGTCTTTTGTGCTGGCAAACGTGACAAAGCCGAACCCTCTTGACTGTTGCGTTTCCCAGTCTCTTACCAACCGCACTTCCACCAGCGGCCCATATCTGTTGAAGACAGAGGTCAGAACTTCTTCCTCTGTTTTGAAGTTCAGTCCCCCTACAAATAACTTGGCACTTTTGTCACCATCCCGAGCTGGTGTGGTGTTATTTTCCCTGCTGGGCTCTTTATCAACCCTCAGGTTACCATAAACTTGACCCCCGGCCAAATCATTCCCGAGAACCACAGATACACCCTCTACAGGAAACGTGGCTTGTAAACCGACGGTGACCGGTCCTGACACCAAATCGGACTCCAACTGGATGACCTGAAGGGGAGCACTAACACCGCCCCCGATCCCCTGTAAACGAACACTATCCCCCGTTGCCGTCTCCTCGGACCATGGCAAAATGCCTTCAAGCATTAAAGATTGATGGGCCCCTGTGTCTCTCAATATCCTAACCGGTCTCCGGTTAGTCGAGGCTCCATCCAGTGACACAAACCCCTCAGAAAGAAATGGTTGGTAACCCTCTTGATGGCGATTTCTTACGCTAGCCATCGCATTCGGAGTTGTAATAGTCGGACTCCGCTCTGGGTTGTCCCTTTTCATGAGGTAACAACTGGACATCAAGTGTCCAGGTTTTTTGCAAAACGCGCAAGTAGGCCCGGAGGAAAACCTCGGGGTCTGCCTCGGGCCCCCCGAACTATAAGTTTGTCTTGGGCCCGCATCCCTCTGATTTCGAACCGGTGGGGTATCATAGTTGTCCCCATAATCATCTCGAGGCCGCCGCCATGTATGGTCGTTCTCCGCACCTGCTGTTCCCCACCTCCCCTGCGGAGATCTAGGCGAGGAGTTAGGTTCGTGGACCCCTATTCGGTGGGTTAAGGCATAATCATCTGCCATGGTGGCTGCGTCCCACAACTTCGGTACTTTCTTTTCCTGCAGGTACACTTTGATGTCCTCGTGGACACACTGCTGGAATTCCTCCACCAGGATCAAGTCCCGCAATGTTTCGAAGTCTTTCCCGACTCCTTTTGACTCACACCACCGATCAAACATGTTTTCTTTCACTCTGGCAAACTCCACATGGGTCTCACTCTCCCTCTTCCTGGCATTCCTGAATTTTTGCCTGTAAGCTTCCGGAACCAACTCATAGGCTTTGAGGATGTGCTTCTTCAGTACCTCATAATCTGCACATTGGTCCATTGGTAGCGCCGAATAAATTTCCTGAGCTTTCCCCACCAGCACACTTTGCACGAGTATGGTCCATGCCTCCTCCGGCCAGTTTAATTGTCGAGCCACTTTCTCAAAGTGTGGAAAAAATTTCGCGACTTCTTTTTCACTGAACGGTGGAACCAGCCTCACATGTCTGCCCACATCCCAGGTTTTCTGGTTAGGTGTCGACCCCGTCAGCAAGGGTGGTGCCTCTCCCCGTTCTCTCATTAACTCCAGCTCCTTGAATTTGATTTCTTGCTGAAGCTGCATGTCACGTTCCTTTAATTCCCTTTCCGCTTTTCTCTCCTCTGCTTCGAGGTCCCTTGCAGCTCTCCTTTCCTCTGCTTGTTCCTTTTCTCTTCTTTCCTGGAGTTCTCTTTCCACTCTCCTTTCCTCTGCTTGTTTCTCTTCTCTCCTCTCCTCTGCTTTCCTTTCTTCTTCTGCTCTTTCCTTTTCTGCTTTCCTTTCTTCTTCTGCTCTTTCCTTTTCTGCTTTCCTTTCTTCTTCTGCTCTTTCCTTTTCTGCTTTCCTTTCTTCTTCTGCTCTTTCCTTTTCTGCTTTCCTTTCTTCTTCTTTGATCCGTTCCTGGCTCCGTAATTGCAACTCCAGTTTCCGGAGCTCCACGTCTTCTGGTTCTTCGGGTAGCCACTCCCAGGCTAACTCGTCCCATGTTCCTAATCCCACCATAGATTGTATCACCGTGGCCTGCAACTCTGCCTTCCTCAAATTAGTTCGGACCTCCAAGTTAAAATGTTTGGCCAATTTCAAGAGATCCGACTTTAGCAACGCTCGGAACTGTGCCTCACTCGGGGTTACCCCAAAGTTCTGTGCCACAAACGCCATGGTGCCTATCGTTAACACCTGTTAACCTTCACCCCAAGACTTTCCCCAATTTCTCAAAAAAAAATATTACCAATTAATAATTAATTAATAAATTTTAATTACCAAAAATATTATTATTTTATTATTTTATACACTTTTAGATCCCGGACGGGCCCCCAATTCTGTTACGTGGTCCTCCCGGTAACTACCTGGTCTTGGTGACCCCCGGACCGTGGGAGGGACCCCGCCAGAAAGATATATGGTTTATACGCTTTCGTAACGCAATCAATATGAATTCCGGTCAAGAAGAAACCCCACACCAAGGATCCGGAATAATCAATAATATATTCACTGAGCAATCAACAACCATCAACAATGCACAATCAATATTACAACCATGTGAACTCATCTACACAAACTCTAAGATGGCCATCTTAATCTTATACATTCCTCACGTGAGCCCCACTCCTGACTCCCTCCGTGGTCAATGTCTCTCCTCTCCGCACACGGGCGGTTGAACGAGCCCCGGGCGGACGTGCTCTAAACGTGCCGTCTCGGACTGGGGCCGCGGCTGCAGCGCACCTCCTTGCCAAGCCACGGGGCAAACCCAGCGCGGCGTCCAACGTGCGCGAGGCCCCAAGTGCGACCCTTACGCGTCCTTGTAGATGGGCAAAAACCCAGCGCGGCTTCCGACGCGAGCGAGGCCCAACGTGCGGACCCGTACGCGTCTTTGTAGACGGGGCAAAACCCAGCGCGGCTTCCGACGCGAGCGAGGCCCAACGTGCGGACCCGTACGCGTCTTTGTAGACGGGGCAAACTGTCCCGGACGCTTGGTTTCGTGCACGAACTCACGGTGACTGGACGTGTCAAAAGGTATTTACCGCCCAGGTAACTCCTCTCGCCAGACGTTTCGCAACGGCGCGTTTTCCGCGCAGCGTAAGGTCGATTCCACCTTCTCGTCGTCGCGGGGCGAGGAAGAAGAAGCACCGTCCTTTTCTCTCCTCGTGTCTTTTCTTCTCCGTTTCCCGTCACTTCCGCTTCCGGCCACTTCCGTTTCCTGCCACTCTTTCAGAAGGGCTCCTGACCCTCCAACCACAACAACTACACAACAACTTAATATACTACACCCGGAAGCAAAGACCTGCATGGTAATTCACATACATTCACATAAATATGTAACAACAGTATATATATATATATATATATATATATATATATATATATACTGTATATATATATATATACAGTATATATATACTGTATATATATATACATATATATATATATGTAATATATATATATGTGTAATATATATATACAGTATATATATATATATATATATATATATACAGTATATATATATATATGTATATATATATATATATATATATATATATATATATATATATATATATATATATATATATATATATATATATACATATATATATATATATATATATATATATATATATATATATATATATATATATATATATATATATATATATATATATTGTTGCGGATATGAGGACTGTATATTTTTTTGATTGTGTGAATTATTATTATTGTTTATTCTGCGCCCCCTGCCTCCGGAGCTGTGTAAAGGTGAAAGGGCATCCCATAATTAGTCCACAAGCATACACGTCAGCCAATAATAGAATACCCCTGTTCGATAGTTATATCTTATTCTGTGTTTTAGGGTAAGGCTGTGTCTCCCATTAATTGAAGTACTCCATTGCACCAGTGAAAGAGATAGATTCCCTTCATTCCCATTCCCAAAACCTCCATTCCCCTTTTCGTCGTTTGGCAATTACCTCCCCTCCAATAACCGCCATTGACCACGAGGCAGGGTCGGAGAAGAAAGGCGTGTCTCCACCTCGTCATAGAGGGGAGGAGTGAGCCAGCCCCATTCGACCAACCATGAGCCAGGGGTTTGGCTAGAGAGGGCGGAGGAAGAGCGATCGGGGAGGTTCGCAAAAGGGTGAGGGGCGGGGCCAATATAACCCACAGCGCGACGCTCCCCCAAGAGTTGAGAGGAGAGAGGGTCCAAGAAGCAGAGCGGAGTTGTGTGGTTTTGGTCGTCAGTGGTTGCGTTGTGGTGGTCAGTGGTTGCGTTGGTTGCGTTGAGTGGTCGGTGGTGAGGAGTGATTGGACCAAGAGAACATCCAAGGAGAGGACATCCCAGAAAGCACAAAGCCTGTTGTAATCCTGGAAGAGCAGCGGCGGCCACAGCAGCAACCACACTCAACAGCCGCTTGGGGCCTGGACGGCGGTTTTGAGCAGGGCCGCGAAGGAACGGCGGCTGCTAAACGCGCCGATCGTGCTGCACACTACAGCTCCAAGCCATCCTCTCCTTCCAGCCAACTCCTGTCATCATTCCCCGTGTGAGTCTGTCTTTTGTTTGTTCTGTCCCGGGGTTAATTAAGACTGTAGGTAAGCTAGTATTTGCACTGTGTCACCTGCGTCTTATGTGTTGTAAATAAACGTGACTGCTTTCTTTTTACTTATATGTGTAAATAATAAATCCAATTACTCTTCTGTCCGTCTTCTCGTCTTATTCCTTTTCCTCTTTGCATTCGGTCGTTTTAGTCTTTTCCAGATTGGGCAGCTGCGGTGCGATACGGCCAAAGTTCTGGGTGAATCGGGTGAGTCGGGGAACACCTGTTCGGTCGCGGAGCCTTCGCTCGGCAAACAACATCCTAAACCGCGATCAGTAACAATTGGTGTCTGGGAGTGAGATACGGACCCGAAGCGCGCTTAACGCGCTCAAAATTACAAGCTGCCGAAATTTGTTTTGTTTTAAAGAAAAACCCGAATTTTGAAATCGCGCCATGGCTGGTCAAGGCGATCGGATGCCGGTGGGTGAGCTAGAGGATGGGTTAGGGGTAACCCAGGATCAAATGGAGGGGAGCAATGAGGAGGCGGTTGAGGGAGTATCAGAAGCACAAAATGGCGGCCTCGCGCACATGGTTATTGTGGCGCCAAATTTAGCCGCGCCCGTGACCGTAGCAGCGCCGCCGATGGATTGGGGCCTATTTATGGAACAAATAAAGGCGCTCATGGTCCAGACAATTGAAGACCTGAGGAATGACTTGGGAAACCAAATGGGGGTAATGGGGAACCGGATGGATGCTCAGGGTGAGCGATTGGAGGGCCAAATGGGGGTAATGAGGGACGAAGCGAGGGGTACCGGTGAGGAATTAGAAAAAAAATTTGAGGGGTTAGACAATGGGATAAAAGAGGTGAAAAATGGGTTAATGGGGTTAGAAAATAGGATGGAAGACAAATTGCGGGAAATAGGGGAACAATCTGCCAGGGAAATCAAACGAATGGGGAACCAGATAGAGGAGGTGCAAATCGGGTTAGAAAGTAAACTGGATGCTCAGAGGGATGAATTGGGACAGATGAGGGTGGCATCTACAAAAGAGATGGAGGAGATGAAAGAGGGGATACGACGAGGTGTAAGTGAGGAGGTTTCGGGGCTACGCGAGGAGGTAAAGCAAGGTGAGAAGCGTATGGAGAAAGAGGTGAGAAATGGGACGGCAAAGTTACAAGGGGGAATAGAAGATCTGACGGAGGAGGTGGAACAGCTGACAGAGGGACAAACGGAGTTAGTGGAGCAGGTTCAAAGGAACACTGCGGTACTAGGAGGGTTAAAAGCGACACAAAGAGACATCAAGGAAGACTTAATAGTGACACAGAGGCAATGTCAGATGGTACGTGAGGGGCTGACAATGAGGTTGGACGAGGTGACAGAGGTAATGGAGACAAAGGACCGGCAGGTGAGGATGCACATAGAGACGGTCACGGTAGCCTTGGAGGACGAACTTGAGGAGACGCACCGGGAAATAAAAGAGGTGAAGCAAAAATTAGAGGAAGTGGAAGAAGAGGTGAGTGAAATTAAGAAGAGACGGACAGAAACTAAGAGGGAGATAAAGGGGGAAGTAATGGAATTGGTACAAGGTCTGTGCTCGAATCGTGATGTGCTGCTCACTAACCAAATAAAAAGTTTGCAGGTGGCAAAAGAGGTGCGGAGACGAGGTGCCAAGGTGAGTGGCGAAATATTCGGCAATGTATATGATGTGAGGAAAGCTTCAGTCGGCTTGGGGATTGGTTTGGATCCGGGTGTTCGTGAAAGGCCGTTGGTGAAGTGTGCGACAGGTCTGGTGTGCGAAAAAAGAGGTGTGCGAGAATGTCCGACCATGGGGTGTGTGAGGAAAAAGTGCGCGCCGACTAGTGAGTGTGCTGTCGAGAGTGAGTCGGTCGTAGCGCGTGTGCGAGGGGGTACATGGAAGCGCGGTGTGGTGAGTGTTACGGAGGAAGTAACGAAAAAGTGTGCGCAAGAGGATGCGCGAGAAAGATGTGTAACGGACAGGTGCATGAGGAAAGAGTGCGCTGTCAAGAGTAAGGGGGAATGCACGCCTGTGGTGAGCGTTACAGAGGATGTAACGGGAGAGTGTGCGCAATAGTGTGCGCGAGAAAGGTGTGTAACAGACGGGTGCATGAGGAAAGAGTGTGCTGTCGAGAGTAAGGGGGAGTGCGCTGTCAAGAATGGAGGTGAAAGTAGTGAGAGTGACAAGGAGCGTGAGTTGGTTGTGACAGGTGAGCGAGGATGTACACCTGGAATGGAAGGATGCACACCTGGAATGGTAGAGCGTGTGTGGGAATGCACACTTGAGTTGGTCGTGAGGCACGTGGTTGGGTGTGCGAGTGAAAGCACACCTGTGATTGTCACAGAGGAGGTGGCCGAGGAGGAGGCGCGAAGAGGTGTGTTGGTGAGGTGTGCGAGCGACGAATGTGTGCCAAGGTGTTCGGTGGTCAGATGTGTGACCAAGTCTGTGAGCGGAATGAGTGCACCGAGGTGTGTAAGGAAAGGTACGAGGAGCATGGGAACAGCTGGAGGTATGAGCAAGAAAGGGGTAGCGTATGCGTGTCAGCATGCAGGTGAGGCATCGACGGTAACCGGGTTAGCGGTTAGAGCGACTTATAGCCGAATCGGGCCCTCGGTGCGTGCCGGGCTTCGCGTGCCGCGAGAACCAGCGGGGATCCGAGCCACGGCGGGTTCGAAAGGACCGCCGTACGCGATCCACGCTGGGCCTCGCTTGGAACGGCCGCGTCCGTGCTCCACTGGGCGGAGCGGGCAGCTCGATAGGAAGGGTCGTCATGGCGACCACTTTTTGTTGAGACGTGCCGGCAGGTCGAGATCGGGACATTGGATGGCTCCACGCCGAGGTGGTGCGTGGGATCTCGGCCCGGGTAAGCCCCCGTCCCTGCCCCGAATGCGGGACGTATCCAGCCGCTGGCACAAAACAACCCGCATTCATTGCTCGGCTGTACGAAGCCGAGCTTTAGAAGGGAATTGGCGCACCGAGAGGATCTAATAAGTAGACGGGTGATGAGGATAGTGTTTTGGCCCCGAAATTAGAAAAAAGCAAAATTTGATGATGGTACGGTGATTAGCAGTAAATGACAAATTTTTGATTTGTTGGATTTGGACGAGCGAAATTGATAGTAGGACCTCCCCATGTGGTGGGATGGCAACTCTGTCATCCCTCACAGGGGGGGCAAATGAGCACTAGGTTTATGGGGTTTATGGCAGTGAAAACTAGCCCGGGTGGGTTAGGATATTGTGTGTAGGGACCTAGAAGATGACATTAGGTAACGTTAAGGTTAGTTAGTGACAATGACACCTGTAGTGGGGACGCAGGTAGAGTAGAGTGGATGATAATGACATGGGAGCGCAATAGTTTAAAGGGGCGACTGGGAAGCGCAAGTTTCAGAGGGGAGTAGTTAGATGAGATGATGCCGTGTGTTTGAGGATTGAACAGGTGTGATTGCACAGGTGTGCAACTGAACAGGTGTGTGGAGCAGTGTATGAGTGAGTGAAGGTGATTGTGTATTGTGCTGACCCAATGGTCTAGGAAGAGGAGGAGGGTGCAGGTGGCACCAGGTGTGAGTGCACAGGTGTGCAACAACAGGTATGGAGAATGGTAGTGTGGAATAAATGGAGTATTGGAATGGATGGTCGTGGAGTGAGTATGGTGGAAATTGTGGAGTGGAGTGGATGGTGCGAAGGTGTGAATGGGGGAAGAGTGGACCCCCATCACGGATACCCGGGGCGGGTAGTGTAAGTGTTAGGTAGAGGGTACAGGTAAATTGTGGTTGGATATTGGCATCTGTGGTGCGGGTGAAAGAATGGTCTTTGGATGGGTGCATTAGTGTTGTGGAAATGGCTGGGCGTGTAGCCTGTTAGTGTGTGTAGTTGGTTGGGCGCTCCACCACTGTGAGGATGTCGGCCAGGTGAGGCCGCAGGTGGGCTCTGGGAGCCGGTAGTAGTTGTTGTGGATGGGGCCCGAGGATCCGGAGGACGGACCCGGGTAGCCCAGTGCCAGAGGGCACCGAGTGGGGTGACAGAGCCAGGAGGGGCTGTCCCCAGTTAGTTAGGTTAGGGTGAGGAGCTAGGTAAGCTCGGGTGGCAACTACAGTGGTGGAGGTGTGCGGGTGGGTAGACCTGCTGGGAGAGCTACACGTCACAGCCCAGAAATTGTGCAAGGGCACCGGGAGATGAATCGGGGGAGTGAGACCCCAAATTGAGAAGCACCACAGTTTGGTCAATGGGAATTGGTTGTTAGAACCCATAGTGTAAGTGGCCAATGGATTGGCAGGGAAAGACCCCGGGTAGTGTAAAGTGTGTTAAAATCATTTAGAGGATAGTTAGGATGAAGGATCTCCTCGCACCATCTGCATCCACTCACCTGAGATGAGGTAACTCCACACCATGCCATGTTTTATTATTTTTCATTAATGCAAATGTTTTGGATTGTGAGACGCATCATGACGTGGGTGTGACATTGTGCTTGATGTTCCATCTCTTCCTCCTTATGAGGATTGATGACGAATTGGGTGATGGCAAATTTTGGATAGTGGGGGAGTGAAGACGAATTTGTTATAAGGGAAATAAGGGGAAGACGTGACGGTAGCGACGGATTGGTAATGTGTAGATTTTTGTACATATGGGGTAAGGGCAAGGGTAGTGTTGGTGACAGGGGGGTGACGTACGGTAGGGACGAGCTTTCTCATTTCGCTCTCCGTGCGCATTTCGCCTTGCATTGCCTTATTGACGTGTACCCTTGTGACCTTACCTGTTGCTCATTTCTCTTGTCCCCCTTTTGTCTCCCACATGACCTGTGCGCCATTGGGCGCCGAGGGGAGCGTGCGTGGGTCGGCCATTGTGCGCCCGAAATTCCCAGAACCAGCTGTCTGCATCGATGCACCACATTATGGACCACATGTCTGTGGCCGAGCACCACTTATGGACCCCATGGGTTGGGGCATGGCCCCTCTGCTGGAACCGGCCATGAGGGCCCGAAATCTTGCTGGCGGACCTTGGCTACAGGGCACCAATGCCCCACAGGTGAACCACACGTAGTCGGCCCTGTGGGCCATAAATAAAAGAAAATAAAAAGGACACATTGGGCACACTTTATTGCACATAGGCCGCCAGTAAGAAAATGAAAGAATGACAACATCTGGAAGAACAAATAATAATAACCAGCAGAGGGAGCCGAAGAGCAAGAGATCACCTGCAGGGTTAGGGGTTGTTTGGTTATTTTTTATTGTTGAACATTCTTGAACAATGGTGACTGCACCGATTGGTGCTTGGGTGTGTATTGGTGCGTTTTTGGGTGCTTTCATGGTGCATTGATGCAGAGCAGACTGTCTCCCCCCCCCCAGAAAGAACAATCACAGGTCCTGGGTTAGTCTTGTAAATAAAAATAGTGTCATTGTAAATAATGCTCCCCACCGTCAGTGTATAGTTTGAAGACAATTCCGCAATTCGGTTAACTGTGGGCGTAAGTCTGTTAGGCAGGGTGCAATGGAGCAGCGGGACACATTTATTTATGTTTTAAAACTGTCGCACTCAGGGTCAGGTTAAAAGTAGAGGGAACTACACCTACGTGTCACACGAAATAAAAAGTTGTAGGCCCGGAACGTACCTAAGAGGAGGAGGGTGCAGTGTTGCGGATATGAGGACTGTATATTTTTTTGATTGTGTGAATTATTATTATTGTTTATTCTGCGCCCCCTGCCTCCGGAGCTGTGTAAAGGTGAAAGGGCATCCCATAATTAGTCCACAAGCATACACGTCAGCCAACAATAGAATACCCCTGTTCGATAGTTATATCTTATTCTGTGTTTTAGGGTAAGGCTGTGTCTCCCATTAATTGAAGTACTCCATTGCACCAGTGAAAGAGATAGATTCCCTTCATTCCCATTCCCAAAACCTCCATTCCCCTTTTCGTCGTTTGGCAATTACCTCCCCTCCAATAACCGCCATTGACCACGAGGCAGGGTCGGAGAAGAAAGGCGTGTCTCCACCTCGTCATAGAGGGGAGGAGTGAGCCAGCCCCACTCGACCAACCATGAGCCAGGGGTTTGGCTAGAGAGGGCGGAGGAAGAGTGATCGGGGAGGTTCGCAAAAGGGTGAGGGGCGGGGCCAATATAACCCACAGCGCGACGCTCCCCCAAGAGTTGAGAGGAGAGAGGGTCCAAGAAGCAGAGCGGAGTTGTGTGGTTTTGGTCGTCAGTGGTTGCGTTGTGGTGGTCAGTGGTTGCGTTGGTTGCGTTGAGTGGTCGGTGGTGAGGAGTGATTGGACCAAGAGAACATCCAAGGAGAGGACATCCCAGAAAGCACAAAGCCTGTTGTAATCCTGGAAGAGCAGCGGCGGCCACAGCAGCAACCACACTCAACAGCTGCTTGGGGTCTGGACGGTGGTTTGGAGCAGGGCCGCGAAGGAACGGCGGCTGCTAAACGCGCCGATCGTGCTGCACAATACAGCTCCAAGCCATCCTCTCCTTCCAGCCAACTCCTGTCATCATTCCCCGTGTGAGTCTGTCTTTTGTTTGTTCTGTCCCGGGGTTAATTAAGACTGTAGGTAAGCTAGTATTTGCACTGTGTCACCTGCGTCTTATGTGTTGTAAATAAACGTGACTGCTTTCTTTTTACTTATATGTGTAAATAATAAATCCAATTACTCTTCTGTCCGTCTTCTCGTCTTATTCCTTTTCCTCTTTGCATTCGGTCGTTTTAGTCTTTTCCAGATTGGGCAGCTGCGGTGCGATACGGCCAAAGTTCTGGGTGAATCGGGTGAGTCGGGGAACACCTGTTCGGTCGCGGAGCCTTCGCTCGGCAAACAACATCCTAAACCGCGATCAGTAACAATATATATATATATATTGTTACGGATCTCAGAGTACGGCACCCCCGTTAGCAAGGGGGGGGGGGGTTAATCCCCCGTCTTGTTAAGCTGGCCGTCTCCGGTCCTGGAACTATCCCGCTCCTTTGCGGGATGAGATTGGCCAGGGTGATTGGTCAAATATTTCCCAAATACCTTCACCAATCTCTCCGCGAAGCAGGGAGATGAGTCCCTGCTCGAACCGTGGATGTGATGGTAATTGCTGAGCGGTTTAGCAATCCACGATCCGAGCCGTTAGCAAAAAGACTAACCCGATTCTGAGCGGTTCCTATATCGTGCCACCGATATTCAATGGGGAAAAGCCGAAAGCGACCGGATGAGAGGAACCAAAGAATAAGAAGGGTGAAGGAAGAACAAATATGGTTTATTAACTATCTAAAAGAGGAAACGAAAGAAGGGAATATACAAGAATAAGAAATAAAAGGACATAGGGCAACCTTATACACTCTTATATAACACGCCCCTGACAATACAAACACACTCACACGGAATTGCAGCTGGTAGGGGAGGAAGGTCCAGGCAGATGGTTCCAGGCGATGGGATGGTCCAGGCTCCCGGGTCCACGGGCGAAGAACACCTGGCAGCTTTATGCGCGACCGGACCTTACATATGCGAGGGGCTGGAATGCGCGTACGTACAGTGTACCGTACGCTCTCAAAACCACGGCAGCTCGTATCGAAAACGATCGTCCCAAACGATCCTCCGCGCAATGTTCTTATGTTCGCCGCCTCTGCGCTGTTCTCTCGCATCTGCTCTCTCGCTCATCTCCGTTCATTTCCTGTCTCATCTCCATAAAAAGGCTTCGCGCTCGCGCTTTTATTAGAAGCCTCGCGTATCAAGGCGCGTCCGCTTTGCTCCGCCTACCGGTGAACACGCCTCGGCCCGGATTGGTCACGAGGGTTCATCAGTACCTCCCCTCGTGACGCGTTGATGGGGCCACGCCTGTGTTCCTGGCCGCTCCTCCCTTTTTCTCCCACTCTGACCGCGTGCGTAATGGCGTCTTGAGAAGGGCGCTGCAGCTGGCAGAGAAGCCATATAATTTGGAGGGCGGCTACGCCGCAATATGGATGGCATGGGAATTTGAGAAGGGGCCTAGGTTATTTGATTAATACAACGCAGAGTCAAACTATTGGAAACAGATCCTTAACTGAAACATAGACTAATGAAATAACTAAATAAGAATCTATGGTGTCCTACGTGTTGCAATATGACCTAACTAGGGTGCAACCTTTACAAAGGGGGATATTTCCAAGAATTATTATTTTACAAAGTGAAGGTTCTAATGGCGGCTTGGGGCCAGCAAACAACCAAAAGGGCAGCGAACGCTGCCATACCGCTACTGCACTTTGAAGAGAGAGAGATTATTTGGTATAATTGAAAGGGCCTATCTTATTTGATTAATGCAACGCAGATTCAACTATTGGGAACAGATCCTTAACTAAAACACATAATAATGAGATAACTACAGAGAGGTCCTACGGTGTTCTACGTGTTGTACATGGACTAACTAGGGTGCGATCTTTAATATTAGCCAAATAATGGGGATATTTACAGGGGATTATTTATAAGGGAACATTTACCAAAATTTACAAAGTGAAGGTTCTAAAAACCATAACACAGCACCCATCTCTCCTCCTGGGCCGTCCCGGCACGAAAGAACTTTAACTTAATGTGACACTCAGGTGTAGTAACCCTCTACTATTAACCTTACCCTGAGTGCAACAGTTTTAAAACAATTAAGTATGTCCCGCCTGCTGCGTTGCATTCTGTCTAACTGATTCACGCCCACAGGATAACCAAATCACGGAATTAATTCTCAAAACTACACATGGACGGTGGGGAGCGTTATTTACAAAGACACACTATTTGGTATTTACAAAACTAAACCCAGGACCTGTTCTTTTGGGAAACAAAAGCAGAGTTTTTGGAAAGAGGAAAGGTCATGCACTGCACTGCACCGGTACACCATACCCACGGGTGCTCCGAGACGCACAATTGATATTGCAGTGCAATCTCAGAGCACCAAAAGCACCACCATAAAGCACCCAATAAAAAAACACAAAGCACCATCCAGTGCATAGTTATACAGTTCAAAATGTCACACTGGCGTCCTCGCTGCACAGCCGATGTTCTGCTGGGGTCGATGTTCTGGGTGTCTTCTTGACTTGCTGCCTATTTGAGAGATAACAAAAACACAAAAAGGGCACAAGAGCATCCACTTTTTTTTTGTTTAATTACAGCCAGCAGGGGCCAACTAGGGTGGTCCACCTGCTTGGCATAGGGGCCACCTTTACCGTGGTCCGCAAGCAAGATTCCCCAGCAGTGGCCATGCCACAGCCTTTTGATCCATGATGTGGTGCTCGGCCACAAACGTGTGGTCCATAAGTGGGCTTGGCCACAAACGTGTGGTCCATAAGTGGTGTACCGGTCCAGGCAGGCAGGCAGCGGAGGTGCGGGCACACAACTGCGGCGCCTGCACGCTTTCCCCTCAGTGCCCAGAGAGCACAGTTAATAGGTGGGGAAGGAAGACAAAGGAGAGATAGCGGAGTGCAAGGGCGCAAGGGTACACATCAACACAAGGTAATGCAGAGGTGAGGTGCGCAGGAGAGCGAGGGGAGAAAGCTCATCCCTACCGTACGTCCCCCCCGTTCCCCCCTGTCACCTAATCTACCCTTGCCCCTTACCCCGTATTTACACAATTTTACAATTCGTCTCTACGTCTTGTCTTCCCCATATCTCCCCTAATTCCAAATTCATCAACAATCCCTCGAACCAAATTTGCCATAAAGCCCAATTTCTCATCAATCCCTCCTAAGGAGGAAGGGATGGAACATAACAAGCACAATGTCACCCCAACGTCATGATGCGTCTTACATACCAGACATTTGCAAAAAAACGGTGGTGTGGAGTCCTGTCACCTCAGGTGAGTGGATGCGGATGGTGCGAAGAGACTTTCTCCTAACTACTTCCTAAATGACTTTAATACACTTTACACTACCAGGGGTCTTTCCCTGCCAATCCATTGGCCCTCTTACACTATGTGGTTCTAAGAACCAAACTCCCATTGACCAAACTGTGGTGCTCACCAATTTGGGGTCTCACTCCTCCGATTCTACTCCCTGTGCCCTCGCACAATTTCCGGGCTGGGTCGTGTGGCGGTCCCAGCAGGTCCGCTCACCTGCACACCTCCGCCACTGCAGTTGTCTCCGAGCTTACCTGCTCCTTACCCTAACCTACCTGGGGAAGGCCCTCTGGCGCTCTCACCCCACTACCACCCTCTCTGGCGTCGGGCTACCCGGGTCCGTCCTCCGGATCCTCGGGCCCCATTGAACAACTCTACTGGCTCCCAGAGCCTACCTGCGGCCTCACCTGGCCGACATACTAACAGTGGCGGAGTGCTCAACCAATCACACTCACTAACAGGCCACACGCCCAGCCAATTGACTCCACTAATGCACCCAACACAACACTTCCGTGCAACTACTCGCACCACAGATGCCAATATCCAACCACAATTTACCTACTCCCTCTACCTACTTTTAAACTACCCTCCCCGGGTATTCGTGAAGGGGTCCATCTTCCCCATCCACTCCTTTCGCACCAACCACTCCACTCCACGTATTCCACACTACTCACTCCACACCATCCATTCCATACTCCATTTATTCCATGCCATCTATTCCATACCCTTGACCATTTATTCCATACAACCGTTCCATCTATTCCATACACCTGTGCTTCACCTGCACTTGCACACTCACATGGTGCTCACACACATCTGGTGGCACTTGCACCCTCCTTCCCTCCAGGCGCATTCATTCAATACAACGCACTCAACTCAATGCACATCATGCCAATCATCATGCTCACCCCAAAGAACTTCCTGCACACACACTGCATCATCTAAGCTAACTACTCCCTTCTGAAACTCGCGCTCCCCGTCTTCCCTTATACTAAGCGCTCCCATGTCGTTATAATCCACTAATCTGCTACGTCCCCTCTACAGGTACAATGTCGCTACTTAAATCTACAGTCCCCTATGGTCACTCTAGATCCCTAACAATAACCTAACCCTCCCCGGCTAGTTTCACAGCCATACCCCATAAAACTATGGCTCCTTTGCCCCCCCCATTCGATGTGAGGGATGGTAAATCTACCATCCCTCCACATCGTATACCATTTGCCATCAATATTTCTAGTCCAGTCAACTATCTCGAGCCTCGGTGCATCATTACATTTTCAAAGCCCGGCTTCGCAAACCCGAGCAATGAATGCGGGTGGTTTGGTCTCCTGCGGTTGGGTCCGTCCGGCACTCGATTCAGGGGAGGAGGTTTTGTCGGGCCAAGGTTCAAAGCACCATCCCTACGCAGGGCCTTTCGCTCCCATGCGCGGTGGGCCAGGCTTGCCCAGGTGGAACGACGCCACCACAAGGGGGCGCCGTTCCGACCCCTCCTCCTTCCTCTCGAACCGGGCCGCCCGCTTTGCCTGGCAAAGCGCGGACTCGACCGTGCAGGGCAGAGCCCGGCGCGAATCGTGCACAACGCTCCGAACAGGAGCGACGCGACACCAACCCGCACCAGCTCCGCATCACACAACGCCCGGCACGGACCGGGAGCTCGCGTTGGCTGTACGTCGGCCTAACCGCTGCCCCGGTCAAGGTCGATGCCTTACTCGCATGCTCACATCCACACGCGACCCCTTTTACACTCTCCACACCCGGCGCTCCAACGCCGCTCGTACATCCCACACACTTTGTCACAGCACACACTCGTGCATACCCCTTTCTTACGCACTCTGTTACGCACCACTCCTCTCGCGCACTCATCCTACTCGCACACCACTCCTCTGTTACGTACTCCGTAACACTCACCACGGGTGTGCACTCCTGCACATACCCACTCACGCGCTCTGATGAGCCCTCCCGCACATGCGCCACAACCAACTCAGGTGTGCCTCCTCGCACCCGCTCCTCATCCATCTCACTCTCCATATCACTCTCATCACACATACACTCCGACGTGCATTCTCGCTCGCACTCGGTTTCACTTCCATACTCTGTCGCCATTCGCACACATGCGCCGTTCACCTTCACACACCTTTTCCTCACATGCGCGCCATTTCCACTCACACCACTGACAAGGGACCCTCCACCAACGCCCGGGTGCCGTCTCGATCCCAAGCGCGCGAGAAACCCTCTCGCGCCAAACATTCTCCTGCAAAATCTCCCCGCACAATATACAGCCCGACTCACCTGGGCGCTTCTTCTTCGTCGTTCCTCCACCACCTGCAAATCTTTATTGGGGTTAATAAGCACAGCATCATGATGCGAATCCAGACTTTGTGCATTATCCATTTCTTCACCCCGCGAGTGCTTTACCTCTAAGTCCGGCGTCTCTTCCAACCCAATTTCGATTATTTCTTTTTCTTTATTCAGCTCGACGACCGCGGGCTCACATGAATTTGCCTCGTCCAATTCAGCGGCTGTCGTGTTTTTCACACCCCGTGTCGTGATCTCTACCCCGGACCAGTTACCTGCGCCTTGCTCCGCTTCGCTCAACCCGCGCACCTCAAATCGCGTTACCTCGTCGCGTACCCTTGAGGCCTTCTCGCCAAACTCGCGGTCAATGTTCTCCCCAGCCTTTTTCAATCTGGCCCTTCGATCCATCTCTTTGTTCAGTTCCTGTCTTGACACTCCCATCATCGCTAAGAATTGCATCATGAAGGCCTCCACATCTATCACAAACATTTGCGCAGCGGGCACGGCCCTCGCTGCCACGTGTGAGGCACCGCCATCTTGTGCACCTGCAACCCCCGCTACCGCACCTTCTTTGCTTTCCTCCTGCATTACTCCCACTGCCTCCCTGGGGTCCTGGGTCGACTCTAACTCATTTACCTCCTCATTCTCCCCCACCGGCATCCGATCGCCTTGACCATCCATGGCACGACTCAATTTGGTTGTTAAATAATACATTTTGGCCGCTCGTAATTTCGGCCAAATTTTTTTTCGATGGATTAAATTTGGTTCGGGCTTCAATCCCACTCCCCGACAGCAATTGTTACGGATCTCAGGGTACGGCACTCCCATTAGCAAGGGGGGGGGGGTTAATCCCCTTGTCTTGTTAAGCTGGCCGTCTCCGGTCCTGGAACTATCCCGCTCCTTTGCGGGATGAGATTGGCCAGGGTGATTGGTCAAAGATTTCCCAAATACCTTCACCAATCTCTCCGCAAAGCAGGGAGATGAGTCCCTGCTCGAACTGCGGATGTGATGGTAATTGCCGAGCGGTTTAGCAATCCACGATCCGAGCCGTGAGCAAAAAGACTAACCCGATTCTGAGCGGTTCCTATATCGTGCCACCGATATTCAATAGGGAAAAGACTAAAGCGACCGGATGAGAGGAACCAAAGAATAAGAAGGGTGAAGGAAGAACAAATATGGTTTATTAACTATCTCAAAGAGGAAACGAAAGAAGGGAATATACAAGAAGAAGAAATAAAAGGACATAGGGCAACCTTATACACTCTTATATAACACGCCCCTGACAATACAAACACACTCACACGGAATGGTAGCTGGTAGGGGAGGAAGGTCCAGGCAGATGGTTCCAGGCGATGGGATGGTCCAGGCTCCCGGGTCCGCGGGCGAAGAACGGCTGGCAGCTTAACGCGCGACCAGACCTTACATATGCGAGGAGCTGGAATGCGCGTACGTACAGCGTGCCGAACGCTCTCAAAACCATGGCAGTTCGTATCGAAAACGATCGTCCCAAACGATCCTCCGCGCAATGTTCTTATGTTCGCCGCCTCTGCGCTATTCTCTCGCATCTGCTCTCTCGCTCATCTCCGTTCATTTCCTGGTTCATCTCCGTAAAAAGGCTTCGCGCTCGCGCTTTTATTAGAAGCCTCGCGTATCAAGCCGCGTCCACTTTGCTCCGCCTACCGGTGAACACGCCTCGGCCCGGATTGGTCACTAGGGTTCATCAGTACCTCCCCTAGTGACGTGTTGATGGGGCCACGCCTGTGTTCCTGGCCGCTCCTGCCTTTTTCTCCCACTCTGACCGTGTGCGTAATGGCGTCTTGAGAAGGGCGCTGCAGCTGGCAGAGAAGCCATATAACTTGGAGGGCGGCTATGCCGCAATATGGATGGAATAGGAATTTGAGAAGGGGCATAGGTTATTTGATTAATACAACGCAGAGTCAAACTATTGGAAACAGATCCATAACTGAAACATAGACTAATGAAATAACTAAAGAAGAGTCTATGGTGTCCTATGTGTTGCAATATGACCTAACTAGGGTGCAACCTTTACAAAGGGGGATATTTACAAGAATTATTATTTTACAAAGTATATATACACACACATACATATATACACATACCATATATATATACACACACATACATATATACACATACCATATATACACAAACATAATGGAAAAACCTTTCCCTCTGCAAGGGAGTACCAATTATTCTGGGGGAAAACTCTCAGCCAAAGTAATGTTCATGACATGTGAATACCACAAAGCCCCCTCTTGCCTGAGCATGCAACATAATGATGAATGAACGAAGACAAACTTTGGAAGAGTAAACTCTTTGTGGCAAAATAAATTACTCCATTTTCTTGATGGTGTTGTTCAGCACCCTGCTTCACATATCCCTGTACCGGATCCCACCTCGTGTAGATTAAACCTCATTGAGCCAATGAATCAATGGATCGTAATCCTCCTGGGCTGCCTGCGTCATGAGTCATAAAGCGGGATTATCACAGCAGTCACAATTTAAATTGAATACAACTTTGGAATTTCAATTTTAATTAAAGTCTGATTTGTTTTTCCAAAAAAACATCATTAAGACATTGGGAGGTGAAATTAACAAGTCAACTGATAAAGAGGAACAATACATTTTTATTATTCATTAAACAGCATCTTAAATGAAGCATAATTTATTTACATTATTTACAATTTACATTAATGTCCTCTAATTCACCTGAAAACGAGATCCTCTAGGATTTGGGAAAACGAAGCAAAGTCAAGTCAATACTTCGACGACAAACCTCCATTGAAGGCTGGGATTGTCTCAAATGATTGTGTGGCTTTCCCAAACAAAAGTACCTGCAGGTAGACTTCATGGGATATATTGATAATTCCTTAACGGCCGCAATTAAGTTTTTGGCTCAAGTATTTCAGGCAGGAATTTGTAATTTGTTGAGGTTGCCTACTACCAACTGGCCTACTCTTTGGAAAAGACTCCATGTGATCTTTAACACCCACCAACTAATGCTGGTAGAAAAGACCCCCAGGGTAATGTCCATCTAAAGGACAGCAAAGTTTGCAAAGGCATCTGTAGGTTCGGGCAGGAATTCAGAATTTGACCAGGGTGCCTGCGTTAGTTCGCCTCCTCTTCGCAAAGGTCACCATGGATTCTTTAATGTCGGCAGACTGGATGCCCAATTTAACGTCCATCTGAGGAACGGCACACACAATGGTGTAGTTGGTGTACCATCCTGCCTGTGGAACACCGGAGTGACAGTTTATAGCTGGTTTCGGTATTAAAACCAATGCTGGACAGCTTTGAGGTGTGTGTGCGTACCTTTCGGCCTTCCTGACAGCCTAGGGGATGTATAAGACGGTAGATTAAACAAGTTGCGAGTGTAAGCATACACGATCTTACACGAGCTCTTAGATCCTACACGAGCCTCAATTCTGTTTCCCCAAAAAAAAAAAAAAGTTAAAGAGGGGGAAGTGTTAGCTTTTGGCGTGCATCCGTATCAAAATCAATAACAAGAAAGATGGGATATTTTTGGAAGATTTTTCCCATTTTTATTTATTTATCCTTTTTTACCTTAAAGACTGAATGAGGTCCTTGGAAGTTGGGTTTGAGGGGAAAGTGAAGGGAAGATATTTGCATGGATTGTCACGAATTCCAAGGCAGATACAGTAGCTTGATTCGAGACATTAATACACACTAGCATGAACCCGTGAAAATTGCACATAATGTAAAATGTGACTTCAGGTCTTCACCGCCCACTCCCCGCAACCCCAAGTATTCAAACTCTGCCTACCAAAGCCAAGTCCTCACCTTCCCCCACCCAACCATAAGGCGACAATCCTCTGCTCACTCCAAGCCTTCAAACAACCTCCCCATCCATCACGGTCGCCTGTCCAACTCACAATCTCCCGAGATCTGTAGAAAATAAGTGACCTTGAGCAGGTCATGGCCCTTCATGGATGCTTATCCAATCACAATCCCACGAGATATATGCGGAAAGGATAGTATGTGACATTACGTTTGAAATGTGACAATAAAGACCCAAAGCCATTTATCTTCTTCCTGATTCGTACAGTATATACACAACGTTGAAAGTAAATAATGAGATTGATCAAACTTCTCATCACATGGGTTTAATCCCTGCTTGAGAGAATGACCACTTAGTTATTTGGGCAGTGCATATGATAACAGACCGCTGTCTCGATCACTGAGGTTGAGCTTCACAAGGCCCGTTGCAACAATCATCTCAGAATCCTTTTAATTGTCACTTTGGTAGTTTTACAATGAAGGGAAAATAGATTGGGAATGTGGCAGCTCCGAATTCCGGGGCATCTTTGGCTTTACATTGAAATAAGCAGCAAAATGTGATTTTAAGATATTTTTTTTCATCAGGATGAAATCGTGGGTGAGGGATGAGAGGGCAGAGGAATAAAGACAGGAAACACACAGAGCTGGGAGAGACGTGAACGAGGAGATGCAAATGGATGGAGCTCGATAGCCCCGGCCACGATTGATGCCTGCACCATGGCGTGAGATACCCTCGGCTATGCAGGCCATCGCGTTCATTTAAAGACCAACCAGCAACCACCATATGACCTGGGTGCTGTTGGAACGGAGGAAGCAGACCAAGAGGGAATGCGAAGGAGGCAAGCCTGAACCGCCGAGCCGCAAGCAACTGGGGTTGCAAAAGGTGCATCAGAGCACGCACTAATAACCCCACACTTCATCTCAAATACTCACAACATCTCAACCCCTCTTCCCACATTCACTTTTCGTCCTTTGGGTTTCTGGATCCATTGAATGTAAAGGTGTTGTTAAGTAATTTTTATCAGGCATCCTAAGGTGGGAATGTTTGTGTCAGGGACAAGGGGAATGTATACGTGCTTGTAAATTGATCCATATTGCTTGGTTTGCCCTATCCTGATTTGTCCTGCCATTTTCCCATTTGAATGACCCCAACCGCAATTTCTCCTGCCAATTTCTTGCATTTGTAAATAAAGTGCATGGAAGTTTTTATTCTGTGTCTTGATTTATCCTGTTCTGAGATTGTGCTTCTGAGGATAAGTAGCTCAAGTATTGAATCACCTGGTTAGATAAAAACAGTGTGACGCGTAGCATTGATTCGCTCAGCAAACTCGTAGCCATTATGCAGTCGCAGGCACGGTTCCTCATCTGCTTTATTCATCTTACATGTACAGTAAACCGACTCTGGGTGTGAAGATCTGGCCAGAGGTCAGTGCTGTAGATGGAATCCATGATCTTTATATACTCATTGGGTTTCGGAGTTATCTGACCCCCGACAGTCACAGTGGTGATACGTAGGATTTGGAACTTGGATTTGGAAAATGACAAAGTTGAAAACCCTTGGATGTAATGAATGCAACAAAGTCAAGAAAAACAAAGTAGGAGCAGTAGTTGTGACCAAGGCATCAAACTCATTAATAGCGTGTTTGCTTGTAATAACTCTATCATCCAGAGACATCAATCCGAAATAAGAGATTGGAGAATACGAATTATCTTCCGTTAACCAAATGTTAACGTCAGTGGACGGACGACTACATCTGTGTAATGACAAAGCACAAATTATTAACCTGCTGGAAGAACATATAGACACGGAAAAGGAAACAGAAAGTGCAGATTCCACTGATCAACCGATGGTGTTCATTGGTGTAACATCAAATTATTACCTCCACCACCATAGGTGGATGGAGGTTATGTTTTCACCCCTGTCTGTCTGTTTGTCCATTTGTCCGTTTGTTACTTGCTGGAATAGATTCCGGCAAGTATGTTGGTTGGTTGGTTTGTCTGTCTGTTTGTTACTTGCCGGAAAATATTCCGGCAAGTATGTTGGTTGGTTGGTTTGTCTGTCTGTTTGTCTGTTTGTTACTTGCCGGAAAAATTCCAGCAAGTATGTTGGTTGGTTGGTTTGTCTGTCTGTCTGTCTGTCTCTGTCTGTCTGTTTGTGCGCAGTACTACGTCTACATCGTTGCACATAGAATCGCCAAACTTTACACACATATTTGTCTTGCCCTGGAATAGACTGTGCCCAATTTTTAACTCTCTAGGCCCAAGGCCTCCATTATGACGTCATAACAAAACTTCATCCAATCAAAATGCAATTTCTTGAGCGACATGACGGCATAAACTGGTGGAGGAAAAAAAAATAATGATGACGTCATTGGTCACATAGTTCGGCCGCCATCTTCGAAAACCCGAAAAATTTTGCACCTCTATATCTCCAAAAGTGCTGAATAGAAAAAATTGAGACAAGGCTCATTGTAAAGAACTCTCCATGGGGAATAAAATATGTTAATGATGATGTCATTGGTGCCTCCATTATGACGTCATAATTCGACAACTACAAAACTTCATCCGATCAAGATGCAATTTCTTGAGCGCCATGTCGGCAAACTGGTGGATAAATAAAATAATGATGACGTCATCAGTCACGTAGTTCGGCCGCCATCTTGGAAAAACGGTAAAACTTTGCACCTCTATTTCTCCGAAAGTGCTGAATAGAAAAAATTGAGACATGGCTCATTGTAAAGAACTCTCTGTGCGGAATAAAATATGTTTATGATGATGACATATGTGCCTCCATTATGACGTCATAATTCGAAAAGTACAAAACTTCATCCGATCAAGATGAAATTTCTTGAGCATCATCAACGAATAAATTAGTTTAGAAAACAAATAATGATGACATCATCGGTCACGTGGTTCGGCCGCCATATTTGTCCAAAATGGCTGATAAAAAAGTACATTCCGGCAAGTCCTCGGCCTCTGACCGATTTTTCATCTGTTTGTCTGTGCGCAGTACTACGTCTACATCGTTGCGCATAGAATCATCATACTTTACACACATATTTGTCTTGCCCTGGAATAGACTGTGCCCAATTTTTAACTCTCTAGACCCAAGGCCTCCATTATGACGTCATAATTCGATAATTCGACAACTACAAAACTTCATCCAATCAAGATACAATTTCTTGAGCGCCATGTCGGCATAAACTGGTGGAGAAAAAAGAAATGATGACGTCATCGGTCACGTGGCTCAGCCGCCATCTTTTGGAAAAACCAAAAAATTTGCCCCTCTATATCTCTGAAAGTGCTGAATCGAAAAACTTGAGACATGGCTCATTGTAAAGAACTCTCCATCTGGAATAAAATATGTTAATGATGATGTCATAGGTGCCTCAATTATGACGTCATAATTCGACAAGTACAAAACTTCATCCGATTAAGACGAAATTTATTGAGCATAATCCAGGAATAAATTAGTTTCGAAAACAAATACTGATGACGTCATCGGTCACGTGGTTTGGCCGCCATATTGGAAAAACCGAAACATTTTGCACCTCTATATCTCAGAAAGTGCTGAATAGAAAAAATTGAGACGTGGCTCATTGTAAAGAACTCTCCATGGGGAATAAAATATGTTAATGATGATGTCATAAGTGCCTCCATTATGACGTCATAATTCGACAAGTACAAAACTTCATCTGATAAAGATGAAATTTCTTGAGCACCATGTCGGCATAAACTGGTAGAGAAAAAGAAATAATGATGACGTCATCGGTCATGTGGTTCGGCCGCCATCTTTGAAAACGTCATAATTCGTCATAAAAACGTCATAAACTTCCATCAGCAAAGAGGTTCGGAGAGACAAACCAAAAAACGTTGCACCTTTATATCTCCGAAAGTGCTGAATGGAAAAAATTGAGAGATGGCTCATTGTAAAGAACTCTCCATGGGGAATAAAATACGTTAATGATGATGTCATAGGTGCCTCTGTTACGATGTCATAATTCGACAAGTACAAAACTTCATCCGATCAAGATGAAATTTATTGAGCATAATCTATGAATAAATTAGTTTAGAAAACAAATAATGATGTCATCGGTCACGTGGTTTGGCCGCCATAATTGTCCAAAATGGCTGATAAAAAAGTGCATTCCGGCAAGTCCTCGGTCTGACCGATTTTTCATCTGTCTGTTTGTGCGCAGTACTACATCTACATCGTTGCACATAGCATCGCCATACTTTACACACATATTTGCCTTGCCCTGGAAAAGACTGTGCCTTGATTTGAATACTTACCTTGATTGATTACAACAGCAATTAATAAAAACGTATTATAATTAGAAACTCGCTGTGGGGTTTGCCTAGTCACCGCACCCTCTAGCGGCAAAAATATGTCAAAATGGCGCGGGCGAGCTGAACTGTCAATAAATGTAATGATTTTTGTCCGATATTGTTGAAATACTGCTTGTGATACCTCACAGGGGAAGAATAAGTACATTCACAGGGGAAGAATAAGAATAAGTAAGAATAAGTACATAAGATTTAAAAAGTACATTCCGGCAAGTCCTCGGTCTCTGATCGATTTTTCATTTGTTTGTTTGGTTGTTTGTGAATAAAATATCTCAAAACGTTGCGGACGGATTCGGACGAAATTTAGCAGAGATGTAGCGAGTGTGACAAGGACGAAACGATTAGATTTTTGTGGAGATCCGGATTCGGCCAGTAGAAAATTTTAAGTGATTCTTCATCATTGGGAGATAGGGCAAATACGATACATAGCGGGATATCTCAAAACGTTATGGATGGATTTGGACGAAACTTTGTGGACAGGTTGTATGTGTGACAAGGACAAATATATTCGATTTTGGTGAAGATCTGAATGTGGATTCGGATATGAGAATTATTTCATTTTTTAAGTGATTCTTCACCATTGAGAGAGAGGGCTAAAACTAAAACCAACATGTAGCAGAATATCTCAAAAAGTTATGGATGGATTTGGACGAAACCTGGTGGACAAGTTGTGTGTGTGACACGGACGAATCGATTAAATTTTGGTGAAGACTCGGATCCGGATCCAGCTCGTATAATTTTTTAAGTGATTCTTCACCATTGAGTGATCTGGCCAACCAGATGGACATATGCTCTCTTCTGAGTGCCGTTCTAGTTTTTGATGCAATGGCTGTCCTTCATGAAATGGCTTTGTTCAAGGACAATATAAAAAAAATAGTACCGCAAAGCGGGCGTGACCCACTGAACTGAAAATATACAGAATGACCATTGCCATTCACACCACACAGATGGAGATGTAGCTACCGGGCGCCATCTTGGTTGGCACTCGATGCTGGGCGATGGTGATTTCCGTCATGCGTTTGCACGTAATTCAGAGCGAAAAGCGATTGCGTTTTTTCACCTTTTTTGCGATCGTTTTTCAATAGGAAACTTATCACAGTTACTACAACACTTTCCATAGTACTATGGACTATGAATTAAACGTCTTTGAAACAGCTGTGAAACGTCTTTCCACAACCCTTCCGTAACCGATTGGAGCAGTTTATTGCCGCACAAAATGGCATTTTAACAGTTGTCTGGCTTTTAAAATCTGGGACACGTTCAAAACAAACGAGATCCGCGAAGCGAGTCGGTCGAGTCGTGCTAACCAAGATGGCGACACGGCGGCTACACTTTTCACGGAGTATGAGGTTCTACATATTTTAAATTCAGTGGCGTAACCCCTCAGCCCATGCATGGTGGAAACCAATTTCAAGATGGCTGCCATGGCGGCCATATTGAAAATCGCAGCGCGCCCATTTTCGAAAGGAACCTTCCTCGACTCAACCTCAACACACACTGCAAAAATGGATTTAATCGGACAAGCCGTTCTGCTTGAAATTGACGGAAGCCAATTTCAAGATGGCTGCCGTGGCGGCCATATTGAAAATCGCAGCGCGCCCATTTTGGAAAGGAACCTTCCTCTACTCAACCCCAACACACCCTGCAAAAATGGATTTAATCGGACAAGCCGTTCTCCTTGAAATTGACAGAAACCAAAAGTTGACGGATGCCCGGACGACGCCCGTGACGACAATACCCTTTAGCCAAATTTGGGCTAAGGGGTAAAAACTGCAGTGATCTGGATCATCACCTTTTTGTGCTATAGACAGCAGAAGTGAACTGTATGCAAATTAACAAGCATTCTGAGTATTGCGCTGCAATACATGTCTCCTACCGGCAGTCTGTCGTCCGGAAAACTGTTGGGGAAATTACCAAAGTTCAAAGTGCCATAACATTGTCAAAAATGATCGAAACGTCGTGAAGTGAAAAAGAATGTAAATCGTAGTTAAAATAAGCCCGCAAGGTTGCTCCATGGAGCAGCCTGCACGTATTGCACTCTGTGTGAATTATATAATTACCAACTCATGGTCTGAGGTAACTCGGCTAAAAATTATCCAATTTGCACCAAATAAAGTTTATGAATGGTTGCACAGACCCATACTTCTCACTAAAAGTGGAAACAGAATGTAAATTGTAGTTAAAATAAGCCCGCAAAGTCGCGTTCCGTGGAACAGCCTGCATGTATTGCACTATGTGTGAATTATATAATTACCACCTCACGGTCTGAGGTAATGGCTAAAAATTATCCAATTTTCACCAAATAAGGTTTATGAATGGTTGCACAGACCCCTACTTCTCACTAAAAGTGGAAAGAGAATGTAAATTGGAGTTAAAACAAGGAATATTAACAGCTTTGACTTACCGCACTCCAAATTATCATCCGGAAAACTGTTGGGGAAATTACCAACGTTCAAAGCACCATAACTTTGTCAAAAATGATCGAAACGTCGTGAAGTTCGAACTTGATCTGTAACTTATCATGAGGAAACCATGTACCAAGTTTGAAATCATTAGCATTAAGAGTTTAGAAAAAAAAGTCCGGAAAGCTGTTCTTTGCATGACGGATTGACAGACTGACAGACGGAGGGACGGAGTGCAAACCTATAGTCCCCTCCGGTGTACACCGGTAGGGGACTAATAAGTGGTATTTGATAACTACAATACGAAATCACTTAAAGAATGCACAAGGCAACGTCGTACCGGGGGAACATCACAAAATTGATAGCAACACACATACCAGAGATTTAAAAAAGTTTCTGAACAGTTAACAACAAGTTCTGAAGTTATCAGGTGATTGAGAAATGAAACTTTGGAGTCACAACCATTACTTGCTTGTATATGACTATTTTTGTATTTTTTACAGCGAAGCTTGTAGGGGAATGCCATCTGGAACAGCGTTGGTCTGTCCATCCGGTGTATGTACACTATGTATAGATGTCCCTCAAAAACGGCCCCCAATCAGTGCTGACAATATAATATAACAAGCATTCTGAGTATTGCACTGCAATATACACTACTCACAATAAGTTAGGGATATTGTGGGAGTGAGTTTATTTTTTTTATGGGGGTTAAGGTTATGGTATTGAAATCAATAATGCTGTGTTTTTTCACACTCATTAATAACCATAGAATTAGGACCAACAACTTTTTTCAACATAATTAATACACAAAATCAACCACACCGAAGAACCTACCAATATCCCTAACTTATTGTGAGTAGTGTATGTCCCCTACCGGCAGTCTGTCGTCCGGAAAACTGTTGGGGAAATTACCAAGGGTTATTTACCCACAGGTTCTGAATCGTTCCCAATCGCTAATTACCTCAGGACGGGCTCACCTGTGATTCGCACTCCGGACTTCGATTTATACACCTTGCAGACAGGTCAGCAGAAGCACGAGAAAATAAGTTGTTGATAAAGAACCTTTCGAGTCACTAAATATCAGTAATTTATTATATTTTCCGGTTCACGATCAATGATCGATGTGTATATATATGTTGCTCGGCTTAGCTCCACCCCTCCGGAAAGCGCGTGCTGTGTCGCGCTGTTGACGTTCACAAGACGAGGCTGAGGGCACGCGGTGCGGCTTGAGGAGAACTCCAGAATAAACAAGAGATATCCATTTTTTTATTTTTTTTCGTTTAAATAACGATATCTGCCAAACCACGTGCCCTATCGCAAATTCCAAAATGACATTTTAGTAGATTGACATGCTGAACATATCTGCGAAGTTTCCCCTCGATTGGAACAAAAATGAGGGAGCGGCTCGATTTTAAAGGTTCATGCTTAAAAACGTCATAACTCTGAAACCATGTGACGCATGACGTCATGCTCGCTGACCTTTCTGTTCATCATGGGTATGCGATTCTGCCTGCAAAGTTTGGCCTCGATCTGTTCAGCCGTTGCAGAGAAAAAGGGGTTTTCGTGTTTTCACGAAAAACAATATGGCGGCCGAACCACGTGACCTGTGACGTCATAATTACCATTAAAATATTCTACAAACCGAGTCCTTCCTATGGTGAAAATTTGATCTCAATCGGTCGTATTATTGCAGAGAAAATCGTTTTTTAAGGAAATTAAAACTTAAAATGGCACTGAGTTAAGGATCATCAGAATTATCAGAATTCCCAAAGTTCAAAGTGCCATAACTTTGTCAAAAATGATCGAAACGTCGTGAAGTTCGAACTTGACCTGTAACTTATCATGAGGAAACCAGGTGCCAAGTTTGAAATCATTAGCAATAAGAATTTAGAAAAAAAGTCCGGAAAACTGTTCTTTGCGTGATGGACTGACGGACTGACAGACTGACGGACGGAGGGACGGCGTGCAAACCTATAGTCCCCTCGGGTGTACACCGGTAGGGGACTACTAACCTTCTGTGGAACGTGTTGGAGTCGCAGCAGGTGTTGTAAGGTAGGTAGTAGGTTTCAGAAATAACTCAATACAATTTTGATTTTGAAATGTGATCGACATGGACTTTGCTCCCGAATCCGGAAGTGAACAGATGGTAACGGTTCGCTGGTTTGATAATATCTCAATACAATCGTGATTTAACGTTATATTTAGATATATTAATACTATAATATTTATGATTGGAATGATGAATGATGCTGTTTGGAATGAAAATAGAGAGATATCGAGTTTAAAGCAGAATGAGGAAATGACATAAGGGTTTTCATCCGTGACATTCGCGGATTCCCCATTTGCAGTTTCACTATTGACTGGATATAGCAACATTCAGACAGGGTACATTTTTTGTGCAAGTCCTTCACGAACCTGCTGTCAATGCCTGACGTTTGACTGAAGGTGGCACAAGAATGTGGAATTTATTGAAAAAAATTTTTACGCTTACATTCTTTGCTAACTGATAACTGGTATCCCCACCCAGGTCGTACTCTCTTCTTCAACTAAAGTATCAAATAAGCCTGGCTACGCCGCTGTTAGACTATCATGTTAGACTGTTCGTTTGTTTATTCAAAAAAATTGAATGTTCAATTTGGCTGTTTTTTGTTAATAAAATTCAAACAGGTTTGCCAAACTACATGAGGTAGATAAAACACCTTTCACATAAATTATGGCTGGTCTTGAAACCTTGAAACCTTGTTTATGGGTCCAGAACGACCATGGACACATTATTTTCGACAAAATGTGATATAACAAGAACGCTACTCTTAAATGCAGCAGTATTTTTTGACTATTACATTGTTGTGTCTGCGGCATTATAGTCTACACTGATATGTCACAATTTTGGAGTACCAGTAAGTCCGTTGGTCCATTTGACCAAATTTTCATTGGTCTTCATGGCCTTGTGGCATACCTGCCTGCTGTACTGCTTGAGCATTATCTTGTCATCCACCAAGCCCAGATATGCTTGGGACAGGAGGGTGGAGAGGGGGGGGAGGGGGGGGGGGGAGTGGGCAGGCTGATTATACGTTCATTGTTATTACTAGGACGTGCCCGTACGTGGGTGCCCGTTCCTTGCCAAAAAAAAAAAACAAAAAGTCTTCGCCCATGCATGCATGGGCGTGCCCATGGGCCCATGGGCGTGCCCGTAAGTGCGTGATGTGACCGTACAATGAATGTATCGTCCCGACGCCGCAGCTCGGATGGCGCTGCAGTTAATCGGGCCTGTATCGGCAGAGTTATTATAAACGTGTACTACAATCGATCGTACCTTACAGCGTCTGCTCGCCACGTTCAGCATCAGTACGTCGTCACTATGACTATCCGTAAGTCCGGAAGTGACGTCCTCATTTGACTGTCCGGAAGGTCGCATATCGCAGTTACGATGAATCGCAAATTAGTTTTAATTAGTTTTAAAACATAGTTTAACGCCAACATAGCGCCAACATAGTTTGCCAACGTGAAATAAATGAATACGCTCTCAAATGTGCCGTCCGAGGCAGAGTCTGTTCGCCACGTTCGGCACACGTGATAGCTCGCTGCTCTCTGATTGGTTGAATCGTTTTTTGGACATAGCTCGGTAACTACTTCTCCGATTAATATGAAACCTTGAAAAGGCACATCCTCGGGTCCCCAGCAATATACCTGGCAAGTTTCAAGTATATCGGACCCGTGGTTGTCGAGAAACAGCGGTCACCACGGAGGTATATAATAAACCTGGAGAGCCAATGATGGCTGTCGGCTGAAGCTAGCGGAAGTTGCTTGGCGGCCATATTGGGAAGCCGATTGTGTCTGCGTCCGTGTTTGATCTCACAATCAGCTGATCTCACAATTTCTGATTCATTTTGGATGCTTACCGACTGTAAGGAGTCTTATTTGTGAACGCGCTGTTTCAAAATGCCACAGTGTGTTGCATTTGACTGCACAAATACCTCAGGGAAGGCCTCCACATGCACATTTCACAAGTAAGTGACAAACCGCGATCGCGGGTGTTCTGCTTTTTCAGTTTTTGGCGTGGTCACGGTGGTGGGGCTAGGTAATTAAGTTTCAATGAAGTTTCAATGAAGTTTGAACACTGTGTTTGAATTTGATGATGTTAGACCATGCGCAGGGTGTGCAATACGACACAGATCTCAAATATAACTGTATTGTGTATTCACTAGGGCTATGTGAGTATGTCAGACTGATGTCTGATTGACTCATTCATTGATTCAGATTGAAGTATCGAGATTGACTCGTCAGCTCGTGATCATTGTCAAGTGATTTAATTTGTGATGAGCTTAACTTAATTGTCCAGTCTACTACTGTCAGGGTTTCCATGCCCTCCTGTGTCACTCGTGAGCAGAAAGAGCAAATGGGGGTTACTTGTGGAAGGTACGAAAGTCCGACACATGGCAAACATTAGCAGATGAAGTTGTATTTAACTATACATATGAAACTCAAAATATTATTTTGATATGGAGTCGTTTTGACTCGGATGTTGTGACTGCCCTCTGAGGTTTTGACCCGCAACCACATTTTGTGACCACAATGTATTTTGTTTCAAGGTTTCCAAAGGATAAGGACTTGTGCTCTCGATGGACATCTGCCCTGAGAAGGGAGTCCTTCTACCCCACCCCAGGCACCACAGTTCTGTGCAGTGATCACTTCAATGAGAGTGACTTCGACAGGACTGGTCAAACCGTCCGACTGAAGCCGAAGTACTCGAAGTACTCGATGCATGTCACATGCTTAAACTTGCAAGAAACTGTCTTGGATCCATGAAAATGATGGAGGATGGCAACAAAAAAGTCATCGCGTGGAAATACATCCAGGCACTCTTTGATCTGCAGAAGAGGGAAGGCTTGCGTCTGGGGAATAAGCTCTCCCGGAAACACATCGAGTGGAAGAGCAATGTCATGAAGATGGACACAGCGCTCAGACATTGAGCACTAGTGTGGCAGATGCAATTCGGTTTTGCAGGGACACTTTGCAACTATCAGAATTTCAGGGCAGTGAGGCTACCTGCCAATACATTGAAACATTGGACAAACTGTTTGACATTCTAAATTCTCGCAATCCATTGGCACGAAACTACAAGGCATCACTCATGACATCACGAGAAGGACTTTTCCTGCCATTCCTGGATACTGCCTACAGTTACTTGTCCAACATCAAAAACATGAATGGTCAAGTTATGACCAATACGCGTTTGAAAACCCCCTTCATTGGTTTCATGATCTGCATAGAGAGTGTCACAATTTTGTATTTCACATATGTCAAACCTGCCTCATCTCCCCTGCGATACCTGCTCACGTACAAAATGAGCCAAGACCACATTGAACTTTTCTTTGGAGCGGTCCGCATTGCATGTGGAAGTGGGAATAACCCAACGGCCCGGCAGTTTGTTGCCGCATATAAGCGCCTCTTGATGCGACATGACATCAAGTCTGCAAGTGGGTTGCCCTTTGTCTGATATGGCGAGTTCACCAACACTTCATGTAAATATTTAAACTGTAAAAGATGTGTTGCATGAGATGTCTATATCTCCGCTCCATTATTCATGTAACAATTACCATGTCCTGCTGAACGTTCCATTGCAACATGTAAGTCTTGTATGTTATGAATAGCAAAAACTTCCGAAACCCAAGAATTGTGTGGGTTAACTACATGACAGCGTTTCATGTCATTTATGTGACTGGTTTCTAACATCTCGGTAATAGAAACATACACATCTTAGTTACAATATAATGACTGAATTAAGTAACATCATATAGTGTAGCAGCATAGCAAACCTGTTGTGCATTTTGTGATACAAGCACCAAATTTGGCACAAATGTACATTAATATGTTGCGAACATTTTCAGATATTGGGCCACTTGAAATTCCGTAATTTTTTTTTTCAAATTTTTTCAAATTTCGTAATTTCAAATTTTTCGGGTGACACCGTCACAATTTCGGTCTTCGAGGCCGGCCGATATAGTGGGGCGGCCTAGCCCAAATATTCAAAAGAATTGTGCATTTTGTGATGCAAGCACCAAATTTGGCACAAATGTACATTAATATGTTGCGAACATTGTGTGGTCAGCAATGAAGACGAGAGTCTGAATTACATGTATGCAAAAGACCTTGTGAACCAGTGAAGCAAATACACAGGTAAGCATGAATTAAATCTAGGGCATGATATAATTTCCATGATGTTTACCTCTACACTCAATGGTGGAAGGAGGTAATGTTTTGATCCCAGCTTGTCTGTATGTCTGTTTGTCTGTTAGTCCACAAAATTCCAGACAAAGCTTGTAGTAGTGGTAGTTGTAGTGGTAGTGGTGATAACAGAAATTGTTATATAGAACTGAACTTATATTATTATTATATGCAGAAAATAACTTCATTTCTATATGCCCTGCAGTGGACAGGTTAATTGGTTTATGCACTGAAGGGGTCACCCTGGTGTGCACTGCTGTGTTCTGCCTCACTGAGTTGTTCAGGTATGATGTACTCAGCACAAGCTTCCGGTCGGCCCGGAGGTGGGGGTGCGGGGCCTGTCACGGAACGTCAAAACAAACGGCCTGCCGGGGCCGCCCAAAAGTCGGGCGTGAGGGGCGCGTCCACTAATGGAACGCCTCTCGCTTCCCAGATCGAGGGCCACGTGGTCAGGAGAACCTCGTCCCTTCCGGTCACACTTTGCCTATCGGCCGGCCTCGAAGACCGAAATTGTGACGGTGTCACCCGAAAAATTTGAAATTACGAAATTTGAAAAAATTTGAAAAAAAAAATTACGGAATTTCAAGTGGCCCAATATCCGAAAATGTTCGCAACATATTAATGTACATTTGTGCCAAATTTGGTGCTTGTATCACAAAATGCACAATTCTTTTGAATATTTGGGCTAAGCCGCCCCACTAATATAACATGACAACAAATCAGATCTTTATATTGAGGAATATTATAGAACAAGCCAAAGAATGGCAAACGACGATGTACCTCAATTTTATAGATTTCTAGAAAGCTTTCGACTCCTTGCCGAGAGAAAGTCTGGGTCATAATGAAGAAATACAGCATACCTGGAAAATTAGTGAACCTTGTAAAAGCCCTTTACCAAGACTTTCAATGTGCGGTCGTCGACCAAGGTGAAACAACAGAATGGTTCAAGGTGAAGACAGGAGTTAAACAGGGGTGTAACATGTCAGGATTCTTATTCCTACTAGTGGGTGATTGGGTCATGAGAAGGACGATAAAGAACACCGAGCGGTAATTTTGGGCACTTTTTTTTCAAACAAGCTCTAAACCATTGGATTCCCCAGGAAAAATGCGTCTGGAATCAACTTCAAACTTAATGAACACCATTTCCTTAAAGAACGGGATTCTGAGCCCGAATATCAGTTCAAATATTAGTATTCTATATTAATTAAATAGTCGGCGGTCCTAAAATTCGCTCCAGCTGCATCATCAGTGCGCCACGCCTTTGCTTTGACAGGCTTTGTTTACAAAACAATCGGCTTCCCAATATGGCCGCCAGACTATTTCCGGTGGCTTCACGGCGGCTAATGCTGCGAGGTGGCCAATTGGCTCTCCATATTATATACCTCCGTGGCGGTCACAGACACACAGAGATTACTGGAATTTTTATAGATAGATTACCAAATTGTATTACGATTATTACTTCTTGTTAATATTATTAGTTTTAATGAATATATGCTTTGTCACAATGTTAGCTTTGTGTTTTTTGTTTGCTTTGTAATTAGAATGCCATGCCGTGGAAGGATCCATGAAGTTGCTCTATACACCTTAACATGGTGTGCGTTTAAAACATGGGAATTCTTCCGGATTATTTGTAGTAAATTAGCCTAATCAACTCAGGAGATCATGATGATCATTTTGGTGTGTCACATTCCACATCGGGAAGCTCCAGTATAACTCTACAAAAAACATGACACACACACACACACACACACACACACACACACACACAGAGGCACACACACACACACACACACACAAACACACACAGAGGCACACACACACAGAGGTATACATATAGAGGCACACGCACACAGTGGTACACACGCACACAGAGGTACACACGCACACAGAGGAACACACACATGCATAGAGGCACACACACAGAGGCACACACACTCACAAACACACACGTACAGAGGCACACACACACACACACACACACACACACACACACACACCTCATCCATTTATAGCAGATAGCATTATTCAATATATATCAAATTGCAAAAATGAATGCTTAGTTGGGTATTTTTTACTATGGCTCAAATACCCCAAGATCATGACCTCAGAAGAAATTCCAAACTCACTTTTGTTGAAGCTAAGACATTAAATTTGCCCAAAAAAAAAAAAATACATTGGAAAAAATCTGTATAAAATTTCCACAAACTACAAAATTGCGACGTTTCGGTACACACTGATACCAGCTTCATTAACTTAAACATCTCTACCAGACTCCTTGCAATCATCTCCTTTGTGATGTGCAATGTCCCGTATCTTTCATCCGCCCCTCATAACTTAGTCTCGCTAGGCCCAGGATCAATCTAATCACTTGACTCGGTGAATCAGTCAATCAGGAGTTCCAGCATTGCTAAAACCTAAAACTCAAAAACCTCCACATTGTCATGGAACGTTTGCCCCAACCATTCCATGATTGTGCAATTATAAGGACGGTCGTTAGGGGGCTCCATCCGACAACACAACTGGATCCTATCTGGACTTAGGACAATCATTACTACAGACATCATTGCAAGGCCCCAATCCCCAACGCATCTCACTCTTTAAAGTTGTAAATTTACTTCAACCTCGTATGACAATAAACTAGTCATTTATTACCAGACATGCGGTGCTACTACTGGTTTATATGTCAGACATTGACTGATATTTAAATATTGGAGTTGAGCGGGTGGTGGGTTGTTGTTAAACTTTATTCAACACAAACTATGCCCTTGGCAGTGTGGCATTAGGTTCTGGAGTCTAAATTATAATGATGCATGATTACTATAGGCTGGGAAGATTCGGAGTCATGTGTGTATAGGTTACTGCGCAGAGAGGCGAGCAGAGGGCAAGAGGCAAAATTTGTGCCTCAATTGTGTACATATTAAATAGACAGCCTTGATGGAGCATACTTATGGCACAGTAATGATGGGACAAGTTTAACGGTTTAACGTGCATCCGAGGGACACATTGATGTTTGATGATGATGATGATTGATGGACATTGATGATGATGATGATGATGGTATGTGGATATTGATGATGATATGATGGACATTGATGATGGACATTGATGATATGATGGGCATTGAGGATGATATGATGGGCATTGATGATGATATGATGGGCATTGATGATATGATGGGCATTGATGATGATATGATGGGCATTGATGATGATATGATGGACATTGATGATGATGATGATGATGGTATGTGGATATTGATGATGATATGATGGACATTGATGATGGACATTGATGATATGATGGGCATTGAGGATGATATGATGGGCATTGAGGATGATATGATGGGCATTGATGATGATATGATGGGCATTGATGATGATATGATGGGCATTGATGATGATATGATGGGCATTGATGATGATATGATGGACATTGATGATGATATGATGGGCATTGATGATGATATGATGGACATTGATGATGATATGATGGACATTGATGATGATATGATGGACATTGATGATGATATGATGGGCATTGATATGATGGGCATTGATGATGATATGATGGGCATTGATGATGATATGATGGACATTGATGATGATATGATGGGCATTGATGATATGACGGGCATTGATGATGATATGATGAACATTGATGATGATATGATGGACATTGATGATATGATTGACATTTATGATGATATGATGGACATTGATGATGATATGATGGACATTGATGATGATATGATGGACATTGATGATGACGATTATGATGGGCATTGATGATGATATGATGGACATTGATGATGATGATATGATGGACATTGATGATGATATGGTGGACATTGATGATGATATGGTGGACAATGATGGACATTGATGATGATATGATGGACATTGATGATGATATGATGGACATTGATGATGATATGATGGACATTGATGATGATGACGATAATGGTATGATGGACATTGATGATGATATGATGGACATTGATGATATGATGGACATTGATGATGATATGATGGACATTGATGATGATATGATGGACATTGATGATGATGATGATGGTATGATGGCCATTGATGATGATATGATGGACATTGATGATGGACATTGATGATGATGATATGATGGACAATGATGATGATGATGATGGTATGATGGACATTGATGATGATATGATGGACATTGATGATGATGATGATGATGATGATGGTATGATGGACATTGATGATGATATGATGGACATTGATTATGGACATTAATGATGATATGATGGACATTGATGGACATGGATGATTGATGCATTGTTTAACGAACAAGACACACATTGATGAATCACCATATTGACTGTCACCGGGATGACAGTGTATAGATTCGAATTCCAGGCTACACAGCTGAGGGGTGAGTGGAGATGCTGTTGAAAAATAAGGGTCCAATTAATACGAGATCTGTTTGGTGTGGTACAGATCGCCATCTGGTGGACACATTTAGAACTGCAGTCCGAATGATGAAGGATTAAAGTGAAACCCAGATCCGGAAAGGTCACCTGTCACGTCCTGAACACTTGGGGGCACAGGCTTACAGGTACAATGTCCCAAATAATCAGCACATTGGATTCTATTGAATAGAAGCCGTTATTGTGGATTACTGATATCACTATTTATTTATTTCCTTTTGGGGAGGTATGGGGAGGTGGTAGGAACAATTCCTAAAATGGAATAAAAAATACATAGCTAATACATTAAAAATGTGCTCAGTAAATAAATGGAAGTCTCTGGACATAATGTTTGGAAAAAAACATGTTAAAAAAAATACAGAAAGTCTAACAATGGTGTCGCTGGGCTTGTTTGATACTTTAGTTGAAAAGGATACTAGGACCTGGGTGGGGATACCAGTTAGCAAATAATCTAAGTATTAAATTATTTTGACTTCAGGCATGGACAGCTGGCTCGTGAATGACTTGGGTAAAAACAAAAACCACCAAATGGGAAACAATGAACTAATGAATTTCACATTCTTGTTCCACCTTCAGTCGAACGTCAGGCATTGACAGCAGGTTCGTGAAGGACTTGGACAAAAAACGTACCCAGTCTGAATGTTGCTCTGTCCAGTCAATGGCGAAACTGCAAATGGGGAATCCGCGAATGTCACGGTTGAAAACCCTTACGTCATTTCCTCATTCTGCTTTAAACTCAATATCTGTATATTTTCATTCCAAACAGAACCATTCATCATTCCTAACAAAATTAATACTATGGTATTTATATACAAAAATTTAAAGTTAAATCACGATTGTATTGAGATATCAAACCAGTGAATCGTTGTCATCTGTTCACTTCCGGATTCGGGCTCAAGGTCCGTGTCGATCGCTTTTCAAAATCATATTTGTATTGAGGAATTTCTGAAAGCTCCTACCTACCTTAAAACACCTGCTGAGACCCCAAAACGTTCCACAGAAAGTTATTATATTTCCTTTTAGTAAAATATGCAACTGTAATGGTTACCAAAAGCATCCCCCTGTCATGTGACCAGATCGTCAGCTCTGATTGGTGCACGCTTGTGAAGACATGTGGACAGACAAACACTGTTCTGGACGGCATTGCCGTACGGGGTTATTTACCGAATTTATTTATTTATCGTCCTGAAAATATGGGTCCAGACACACTGCACGTTTACCTAGGCCCAGGCTGACTTACACTGTCGGCTGAGTTGTCAAGGCCCAGAAGATTACGCCCTTTTTGTACATTTCATTCAGTAACTCAGGTGGGCAATGTTTCCTCGGTGAGGCTGAGACATCAAGGGAAAGCAGTAATAAGGCAACGTTCAAAAACATTCTTCACAAGGATATATAACAAGCGTTACGCCTAGGTCCCCCGTCGGTGAAGTGATGCGAGTTGACAAAGTGGCAGACGCCAGGCGGCCATCTTGTATTTTGACGTGGCGACCCAATTTTCAATAGCGTTCTTCCTTATGCCGAGATACACCCACACACCGGATTAAAAGTTAGTTCTTCGCTTATTTTTCAAGATATTCCGCTCACAAGGTTCAACGCACGCATGCACACCGGGAAAACCATAGTCCCCCTTTCGCTCCGCGGTGCGACGAGAGACAACAAGGAGCTTCGGTGCAGGATGAGGCCATTCGGCCCATCACGCCTGAAATACACCAACCCCAGAAACCATCACACATCCACACACAAGCTACCTACAAATCCTGCCAATACAGCATCGACCTGTACCCCTCTATGTCTATTGCATCGAGGTACCCATGGAATTCCAATTTAAACGTATCTACTCTTTCTGCTGCCAATACCTTTTTTGGGAGACCATTCCGTTAACTACTCTGTGACTAAAAGACCTCTTCCTTATTAATGTCCAAACTCTCATCTTCTTCACTCTCAGGCTGTGCCCACCCAGTCCTATCACTGACGATTCTGGTGAAAAACTCTTCTGCACTTATGTTGTCTAAATCCTTCATTACCTTAAATATCTCAATCAAATCCCCTCGAAATTGCCTCCTTTCTCATGTAAATTTGAAAGGACTTTCCAAATGATTCAGAAGTAAGGGGGTTGTGGTCGGCAGGGTCAATGGGGGTAATAAAGATAGTAGGTAGGGATGGGGGATGACATGAAAGTGTGGTACACCTCCTGCGTGGATGGAAGACTGGAATAGCACACGCACACCTATTGGAAGGTGGTTCCACATATGGGAAATGGAAAGAGCGAGAGATGAGGTGTGCAGTCAGCCTAGGTTTTGGAAGTTTAACCCAGGATGGGGTTTTTGGAATAACACGTCTCATTTAAGTTAAGTTTAAGTCATTTAAGTTTAAGTTTTGTCAAGAATGTCCCAGAAATGGAAAAATCTACAGATTTTTATTGCGGTTTGCTTGGATATTTTCACTTAAAATGAAAACTACATTCGCAATTATGTAGTTTCATTGCCTGAGTCTTGTCTTTCTTCTGCCGGACCATATGTTTTGTCTGTGTTTCGTCTATTCTCCCCACAGTGAGAGCTGGGAAAGTGAATATTGACTCCAATGGCTTGGGAAGTTTAAACCGGGAAGGGCGTGGGTGCGGAGGAGGGAGAGGGGTGTGCGAGGGGCATGGGTGGCGAGAGTGGATTCGGAAGGCGAGCCGGGTGACCGGGCGACATATGTGTGGGTTAGGACAGGAAGCTGCCATCTCCAATCAGTACAATAGTTCTGGTCAAAATGGAATGAAAAGGAGACATGGCTGAGAGAGTACTGTTGAGGAGATTGGTTTAGGTAACAGGAAGTGATGATGGGGAGCTTCTGATCAAGGCTCTCGGAGAGATCGGTTGTTCAGGAGCTGCTGATGTCCAGGCCTGGGCACTCCTGAGACCTATTCACTTAACTTAACATGACTATTCAGCTCTAAACGTGTTTAGCTAGACAAGCATGGAAGTCTTCCCAAACAGTAGCTCCAGCACAACCCTAGAAACTGTGAGATCGATCTTTCTGTTCTTCCACACATCATCTCCTTTTCCCTGTCCATAAAACCCAAGCACAAGTTAGGAATCTTTGTTCTTGTGGAAAGATGCTGCGACTTAAATTTCTCCCATTTCCTCTTTTGAGTCCATGGAAGTTTATGTGCAGGTATTAATGAAATATGTATTGGCTGGTGCCTGGTGGAATAGTCTAGACATTAGAGACATACATACATGCTTGCCTCGGAGCTCTCTGACCTGGGTTCAAATCTTGGCCCAACTCTAAATTGTCACCCTGGAGGTTTGTACGCAAGATGGTGCATCATTGTCTGCACCATCCCTCAAATGGATATTAAAACTGGGTGTCAGTTCTGCTAGCATTTGTTGGTGGATGTTAAAGATCGCATGTGTCCTTCAGGAACAGTAGGCGAGTTATCACTGGCAGCGTTGCCAAATTTCAAATTCCTGCCCTAACCGATAAGGGCCACTGCATCAGCATCACAACTACTTCCCAGAAATCATGGCAGTGTTATCTATAATAATAAAGGCAGAGTGTGTGTGTGTGTGTGTGTGTGTGTGTGTGTGTGTGTGTGTGTGTGTGTGTGTGTGTGTGTGTGTGTGTGTGTGTGTAGGGGGGAATGGGGTGGGGGGGGGGGGGGGGTCTCCATAACTCCAAAACCATGAAACCTAGTGGTCCCAAACTTTGCATGTATACTTCTTGAACTCCTCACTCCATTTCTTGATTCTAGTGCAGAATTTTGTCCACTCAACTAAAGTATGTCTTGCCTCAGAACAGGTTGGTTTCTGTACAATAAAGCTTAATATCTACGAATGGTAATATCGCTGATCTTCATACCTACGAATCGCTGTATGCATGTATTCCTGTATACATCGCAATGTTTATAAACACCAACGTTCGTGCGTTTGTTTTTTCATACATGGGGCTAAGGCTCGTAATAGAGCTGACGCGCACGCACGCACACGCACACACACACACACATACACACGGACATACTGACGAGACAAGCACTTAATACAGCCACTGAGCTTGGGGGAAGTGCCGTCACTACCATCACATCTCAAGATACTCGGGGTACCAGTGACGTCATAACAATGGCGCCGCTTTTCTCACCATACTCAGTGGGGCATTTCCACAAGAAGAATTTCCTCCTCCCCATGGATGCCAACCGATGGGGATTGTCCGTGCTCCATCCTCTTTAAGCGAGGAGGCAGCACACACCATTTTAAAAGTCTTTGGTATGACTTGAACCGGTCCATACCGGATGGGTGTTTTTTAGGAAACGCCCTCTCTTTACGGGAGCTCATCCGCCCTTTGCCAGGTGTTGTTTTTAGTCCTGGCAAGGTGTCACAGTCACCCTCTCCACTAGCAAAGTCAGTGAGGGGTGTCGGTTTAGTTGCCGATAACCTGACCATGCGGCAGGTAGCACTGGGTTACATGTTACCAGTGGCAGTCCCTAAAGACTGACCTGACCAAATTAATTTCCAGAAAGCTCGAGAATCTCTTCACCTGAACCATATTTCAATATTTTAACTGCGGAATTGACCACAGCAGCAGTTCCGACTACTAAAAAAGATTTGTCTAATTCACACATTGTGGGACACTCCGGGCATCTCAACAGTTTTGTTGAAATGCTTGCATTTTTTTGTGTACAAGATCGAGGCTCGTTCAGAGCTAGCACATCAAACACATAAAACACAAAAACATAAACGGACACGTAAAACAATAAGGGGAGGGGGAGACAAGATGGGGAGAGAGAGGGAAGCACACAAGCACAACAGTATAGAACAGGGACATCGGGAGATCTGTTCGAAGGAGGGGCGGGGGGACGGGAGGGCAGGGGGTTTGGGGGGGGGCAGCTTTGAGTGCTTAAGCTGCTTAGTGAGCGCTCTACAAGCAGCTTGGTAATGAACACCTCGCCAGATGGAACACCACTGCTCCCGACTCAGAATTAGTCTATTTTATTTATTTCCTTCCTTTAAAAAGTAAAACATACATATATTGACGAACAAAGGCAGCCACCCTAGTACCTTGGGTTGTGGCTCACTTGATAAAAACTTATTTTCCCCCTTTTTGTGCGATCTGCTTTCATTATATTACTATATATATATATATATATATATATATATATATATATATATATATATATATATATATATATATATATATATATATATATACATATATATATATATATATATATAGGTATATTAATATAACTTTAATATCGTTTATATTAATATACCTATAAAAATATACGTGCAAGAAACCTCCAAAGCCAGTCGCCGACTGGGTATCCTCGTCATGCGAAGTCCTTTCTTGGCACACCTGAGCGCCTCACCACATACAAGGCTTTCATCCGCAGCTCAATGGAATACTGCTCTCCCCTCTGGGCTGGTGCTCCTGCCTCACACCGATCTCGGCTTCACGCTGTTAAACCAAAGCTTTCAGAATAATTGGAATCTCCCGCGATGAAGCTAACTCAGAGGGCCTTTCACTCACTCACCACAGGCAGGTTGGTGGTCTATCTGTCTTATATCGACTCCTCCCCGGCATTGCTCCCCCAGCTCTGTCTGTGCTCTGTCTCCCAAGTACTCCTACAGGTCGCACAAGATGTCAGCAACCCTCTTCTGGTGAAACTGCCAAAATCAAGACTCTCTGCTCACCTTCACTCATTCGTTCCTCTTTTCTCCCGCCTCTGGAACAAACTCCCCCACTCCCTTCAATCCTACTCCTCCCTCCAGGTCTTTAAAACAGCTGTCCACACCATCTCTTATCTTCCCCCATCCAAAACCTTGATCTTTTCTACCCCAGCTAATTCACCCCAGATACACTTTTTTGAAATACCGACCTCTTTCCTGGAAGTCCTATCAGTGTCCACATGTTTTTTTTTACCTCTTCCCCTCCCCCTTCCCATGCCTCCTCCCCTCCAAAGCCCTCTCCCTCCCACAGATCTCCCGATGTCCCTGCTCTCCATCTTGTTCTCCTGCTCCCTTTATCATATGTTTTATGTCAGTTTTTCTTTTTTGTGATTTCTAGCTCTTACACAAGCCTCGACCTTTTATATGAGGGGGGGGGGGGGGGGGGGAAGAAAAAAAAAATGTGGAGTGCTTAAGCCACTTGGCTTCCATGGTGATACAGTGGCTCACTGCTCCATGGGGACATCCCAGGAAATGAAAGGCAAAATAAATGAGAGGATTAAAGCAACGGGTCAAGCAAGATGTCTGAGAAGTATGCACACTTGTTCTAAGCCATCTTGCCCGAGTTTGAATCCCGACCCAGCTATAAATTGTCATCCCGGTGTTTCACAGGCAGGGCGAGTCATCAATGTGTGTGCCATTCCTCAGATGGACGCTGAACTGGGCGTCACATCTGCTGGATTTTCAAAAGACACCCACCCACACTCTATTCCCTCTTCACTCTTTTCTCTCCTGCTTCCTCATCCGCACCCCCTTGCTCTCCCACCCCTTCTATCTCTCCGCTCCCGATCCTCCCCCGTCCTCTTCCTCCCTCTCCCCCCTCCTCCTATCCCTCACCCCTCCTTCCTGGAATGTACAGTATAGTGACATGTGGTGAGGCTTTGCTCTGGTTTTGGTATTTGGTTAGGCCAATGTCATGTGTCTAGCCCCACGGAGCTCGATTTTCATTTTCGCCCAAAGGTCAAGGTCACAAGGTCACGAAATTTAGAAAAGTTGATTTTTGATGGTTTTATTACATTGTTCGCTTCCTGATAGGGTGAAATGTCATACATGATCTTATATTATCACATACATCATGAAATACAAGTTTTCCAACAAATTTCAGAATTTTCGACCTTTGACCTTTGAAGGTCACAAAGGTCTAATTTTCAAAGTTGTCGGTATCGAACCGAATTTTCGGTATTGTTTAGCTAACTAGTCTCATAACAGATTATACATTCCTATTTATATATTTTCAATGTTGGTTTTGACTTTTGTCATTGAATACTGCTCGCTCGTGAACCATCGTCGTCTCCTGACTTGTCTCTCTTTTTTTTTCTTTTTTTTTTTTCTCTTTCTCTCTCTCTCTCTTTTTCTCTCTCTCTGTCTCTGTCTCGGTCTCTCTCTCCCCCCTCTCTGTCCCCCCCTCCTCTCTGTCTCTTTCCACACCCCCCTCTCTGTCCCTCCCTCCTCTGTCTCTTTCCACACCTCCCCTCTCTGTCCCTCCCCATCCTCTTTGCACATACTGTGTGTAGCACACGTTTGCTACTCTGGGGTATTTTATGTCAAACCAGCAGGGGCATGCGGTATTGCTTGGTACGGTACTGTTCTAATCTTGTTGGCATTTTGTAGAAAGCAAATTTTGTTTTTCATGCCTCTGCCGCCGAAGGTGGCCGGAGGCATTGCGTTTTTGGGTTGGTAGGAGCAACACCCATGTAGAATGTTTTTATGATAATTGTGACGTCATACGTCACATGGTATGGCAGCCATCTTGGATTAAATGCAATTAATTTAAAAATATATTTCTCGGAAACTGCTCAATGGAACCATTTGAAACTTGGCAAATTGTCAAGTACTCCGAATGGGGAACAAAAGCATGATAATGATGACATCATCAGTGAAGTGGTATACCAGCCATAAATGTTTTGATCAAATGCCTCATCCTAAAAATCTGAAATTGCATGCACAATCTATGACCCATTTGTATTTTAATATGAAATTTATGACATCATACGTCACATGGATCGGCAGCCGTATTGGATTTAACCTAAAACCTTTAAAAAAAACATCTCCTAAACCACCAAAGCGTTGGACTCAAAACTTTACGTGTCATCGACTAGACATGGTGATTAAAAGTTGATCACGAAAACGTCATTGGTCACATGGTGTGGCAGCTGTATTGGATTGAAGGAAAATATCAAATGTATATATCTCAGAAACCGCTTACCCTATCGATGCGAAACTTTAGAAATGTCATCCAACACCTTTGCTACATATAGTTTGAAATGATGACGTCATAGGTCACATTATTTGGCAGCCATTTTGGATAGAAAAACAAATCTTGTCCGATTAACACGAAACTTCACGAACGTGATCCCCTACCCATACATATGCAGAGTGTACATTTTTGGTGTCATATGTCACGTGGTTTGGCAGTCATATTAGCTTGAAAGCCAATATTTTAAAAAAAATCCCTTCCCTGAAACCGCTTCACTGATCGATGTGAAACCTGTCATGTATGGTAAAAATGTGATACTTGAGAACAGCTGAAGGGATGTAAATCAAACTAGTTTATGTTTAGGAAAGTCAAGAGGGCATCTGCCCATTGACATGGGCAGGGACAACGCGGAGGAATATTGGCGACGCAGTGAAATTGCTGTGATTTATATATATTTTGTGGGGGCCTCAAGCACTTTCCTACACCCAATTAAGTGTATAGTCAGGTTCACTATGTTTTTTCGTTCAAAATTTTGGTAGATTAGCAAAACTATACATTTTTGGAATGTTCAGAGCATGAGGAATCCAAAAATTAATGTTTACATTTGCGTAGACACCTTTGCGAAAATGACACTCAGGACAGTGATGAAGATCTGTAAAAGCATATTCCTGAACGGTATAGACCTCGTAGATCCTGTGTATAGGACTTATAATATAGTTCAATCTGATACTACCTATAACTTCCTATAACAACCTATAACTTCAAAGGACTTGCAATATCATGTATTATGTAATACAGTTATATCACAAATATAAAGACAATGGTTTTCAAGTACCTTTGTTTGTTGCTTTTCTATAATCCTGAGCACTATTTTGAGGCCTTTATTGGATTCCTTGACCCAGAAAACATAGGATTAGCATATTTAATTAAGTCTCTAGGTTGACTAGAAGCCGAGATCGCGCAAAATATGTATTTTATGGCGGCCATTTTCAAAATCCAAAATGGCGGCCATGCAGGTGTCTGTGCAAATGCCAACATTGATTTTCAGATTCTCCATGCTCTGAAGATTCCAAAAATGTACAGGTTTGCTAATCCCAAAATTTTGAAAGAAATTATATTTGTTAACATAGTGAACCTGACTATCTTCATCACTGTCCTGAGTGTCATTTTCGCAAAGGTGTCTACGCAAATGTAAACATTAATTTTTGGATTCCTCATGTTCTGAATATTCCAAAAATGTATAGTTTTGCTAATCTACCAAAATTCTGAACGAAATTATATTTGTTAACATAGTGAACCTGACTAGTATGGAAGTGTTATTTGTCCACACAAAAATGCGTTTGGGGATCATTGAATATTACCTTGCACATAGCTGCAATGACTTTAATCTTTCAATTAAGGCATTATAAAATCCAACTTAAAAAAAAAAATCAAGAATTTTTTTTTGCCTAAAATACTCCCCGGCACTCGCTGATGAACCTCTGAAAGTTTGATGAAGTTCCAAAGATCCATCTCTGAGAAAAATGGCGACACAGATACACAGACAGAGGGACAGACAAAAATCTCTTCTGGTATAAAAAAACCGAATTCATCCTACGTCATATGTATTTGTGGTGTATGCTGCCACACCACTCCAATAGTCATAGTCCTGTAGCTAAATGGGATTTTTCAGCTCAAGCTGGAAATTTAGTATATCGTTTTTTTAAAAATTGATTTGTATAGCTTAGGGTGTTCTCTTTCATAATCTGTCGGGTGAACCTGGGTCACCCTTGAGCGTTTTGAGAAATTCAAGATGGCGTCCAAGATGGTTGCCATTTCATATTATCGGCTATAACTTCTTTCATATTTAACCTAGGATGATATTTTTAGTGTCTAGTCATATGTTGTGGGGGTCAAGGAATCCATATAAATCAATTAAAACGTCGGTAAGTGATTACATCATGGTAAATCCAAGATGGCTGCCATTATGGCTGCCAAATCATGTTTTAGGCTTTAATATGCTTCATACTCAACTTAAAGTGGTAATTTCGGTGTCTAATCAAATGTTTTGCGGGTCAAGTAATCCAATTTAAATCATTTAAAAGGTTTTTGAGGGATGTCATGTTTAATCCAAAGATGCTGGCCAATAGAGGCCTACAGGTGGCTACTGCCTCAACTCAAGCTTTTTGAGTGGTAACATACATGAAAAATGATAACCAATCAAATCAGTCTAAATACACTCAGATACGCAATCAAGCTGTCCTTTTTTGGCAGCAACCTGTACTCTTACAGGCGCAAAATATTGTGCAGTTCAAATTATACTTTGTACAACTACACACACGAGTAATACACGGCATTACACTTTGGCATCCACATCGGATTAGATGCATGATAGACTCCGGAGCGAGTTCTGTGTTGACTGGAAGAGAAATTGGTTGGAGATTTTTCATTTGTGTGTCCTTCCTCCAGCCATACGATTCTGGATCCAGTTCTGGTGGATTGTTATCCTCCAAAGAACGCCACACAATGGCTTGGTGATGGGCCCTTTTTACATTCTCTGCAAACGCCTCATTGGTTGGAGGAAGAGAGCACAGTTTCGGCGGGGATGGTGAAGCCTGTCCTGTTTTGGATGCCCATACCTTCCATCGTGGTTCAGACATTGACTCGCTGGAACTTTGTCTATAACACGCTGACATGAATGCACTGGCCTGTCCAGTAACTTCTTGTATTGGAGTGTCCATTACACCAAGAAGTGACAGGGCGTATCCATCACCCAATACCTTCAGAGCAGTGGCCTTGCCTATCCCATAGCAACATGCTACAGTATCACACCCGGTCAATGCGTGGGCAGCGAGGATTTCAGTAACTATGGATGCATGTTTCTCCACTGTTTTTCCAATGTCAATGACTGTTCTGTCCTTGATTGGGGATTCCATAGTTACACGATTTTTCATATTTGCAGTGTGGTAGTAATGCACAAGAAGTACGAAGACGTCTGTATCATCAGAGACTACAGTTATTTCACTTAGTTCATTGCTTCGGGCACACATCATTGCCTGCTGAACAATGATATTGTCCGCTTCTTCATGTGTTGTAGCTACATCCATCCTATTAGACATTGTAAATTGTCTTTACAATTCCTGGTTATATATTACATAATATAACAGTCACAGCTACTATCAGAAATGTAAGATGTCAGATTTTCAAAGATGACACCAATGTTAGCATCACATGTTTAAAACGACATCAAGTTTAGCCGAGTGCTCAAATGGAAGCCATCTTTGGTTTAACATGTGATCCCTCAACAACCTTTGAAATCGTTTAATTGGATTACTTGACCCAAAAACATATACTGTACCCAGACACCATTATTACGACTTTAAGTTAAATATGAAGCATATTAAAGCCTAAAACATGATTTGGAGGCCAAAATGGCAGCCATCTTGGATTTACCATGACGTAATCACTTACCGACGTTTTAATTGATTTATATGGATTCCTTGACCCCTACAACATATGACTAGACACTAAAAATATCATCCTAGGTTAAATATGAAAGAAGTTATAGCCGATAATATGAAATGGCAACCATCTTGGACGCCATCTTGAATTTCTCAAAACGCTCAAGGGTGACCCAGGTTCACCCGACAGATTATGAAAGAGAACACCCTAAGCTATACAAATCAATAAATAAAAAAAACGATATACTCAATTTCCAGGTTCAACCAGGGTTCTACCAGACTATCATGCGGCTTTTACCGTGAAGCGTTGTTTTACCGTTTATAGCCAGCAATCATCGTTTTTCTTCATGGATGCTTTTTCCACTCTTTGGCTTGGATTTGGAAGGGGAAAAGGCGATTTCTTTTATTTCTCGCAGTAAACACAATTCCAGTTCCGCCAAATTTGAGGCATACCCAGTGAAATATCACTTTTCGCGGAGCGTCTTTTATATTTTTGTATACTAAGTCGAGGCTCGTAATAGCTAAAACATAGAACATAAAATAAAGGGAGCAGGAGACAAGAGGGGGAAAGAGAGGAAAGCACAACAAGAGTAGAGAACAGGGACATCGGGAGATCTGTGGAAGGGCGAGGGCTGGGGCGGGGTACACGGGATAATCAGATGGTCACTAAAAGGACTTTCAGGAAAGATATCGTAATTTGAAGGAGGTGGATTTGGGGTGGATTAACGGGGGTAGAAAAAGATCAAGGTTCCATGGGGAAAGATAAGAGAAGGTGGTGAACAGTTGTTTTGAAGATCTGCATGGAGGAGTGGGATTGAAGGGAGTGTGGGAGTTTGTTCCAGAGGTGGGCAAAAAAGGAATGAAAGAGTGAAGGTGAGCAGAGAGTCTTGATTTTGGCAGTCTCACCATAAGAGGGTTGCTGGCAGATCTTATGCGTCCTGCAGGAATATTTGAGGGACAGAGCCCAGAGAGAGCTGGGGGAGCAAGGCCGGAGAGGAGTCGGGAGAAGACAGAAAGACCACCAACCTGCCTGCAGTGAGAGAGTGAAAGGGCCTCAGAATCAGCTTTATCGCGGGAGATTCCAATGATTCTAAAAGTCTTGGTTTCTACAGCGTGAAGCCGAGCTAGGTGTGAGGCAGGAGCACCAGCCCAGAGGGGACAGCAGTGTTCCATTGAGCTGCAGATGAAAGTTTTCTTTTGTGCAAAATGATTGTGGATTTCACTTTATGATTTGAATTTCTCACCAGTGCTCGTGCTCGCCAGAAGGGTTCACCGAGGAGATTGGTGTGGTCTTTTACTCACGGACATCTTCCCTGAGGAGTTTGTCACTTCAGCCTCAAATGGATTATCACGGATTTTCCATGAGTTCTTTCATTTTGTTTATACTGCTTGCACTTTGTTTCATACCGAACCTAAAGCCAAATTTTAAAAAGTGAACGTTTATTCCAAAGTCTGTTCTTCAATACACCAAATAAATGGTGAGTAGGAATTCCATTTATCATCTTCACAATGTCTACATTGGTGACCCCGACGTGATCTGAACACGCAACTATGTATGAAGATTCAGTTTCACGGTGTCCATCAACCGCGTCTACCTCTGTTTTGGCCGTGAGTCTCAAACCACCTCTGTTTTTACCAAATGATCCGACTATTTGGTTCACACAGGTCGAGGGTCAATTCCTCATGAGGGGGATTACAACCCAAGAGAATCGTTTTTCTGAAGTTGTGGCCTCACTCCAACCTGAATATGCCCAGGTGGTTCACCACTTGATAATTTTACCACTAAGAACACACCCCTATGAAGAGTTGTTGGTGGAACTGATACGTCAAACCGCTGCATCCGATCAAAAATGTCTGCATCAACTCCTGGTCTCCGAGTAATTGCGCCATCAGAAACCATCACAGTTGTTCCACAGGATGAGGTAGCTCCCAGAAGAGAACACCTTGAAGGAGAAAATCCTCAAACAACTTTTCTTCCAACATCTGCCAAGCAACGCACATGCAAATCGAGGAGCATCAAGCAGCTTGCCATCATTATGGACATCGTTGAGGTCGGTGTACCGGTTTCCGACAACGACGAAACAGTTGCCACACAAGCATCAGGAACAACATGCACTCCAGCCAGCACAGACGTCCAACATCTGCAACAGCACATCGACCAGTTGACAGCTCAGATGAATGCTCTTACCTGTCATCTGAGGGAGAAGCAAGGCCGAAAACAGACCTAAGGCAACACAACAGTGTTGGTCGTCATGCGGTTGCATTCCCGAGTACTCAATGCCACTCAGAAGGCAAATGATGCTATCACTGCAGACATTTTGGCTCAGACGCACATAGGTGCATTCCTCCTTGCTTTTTCATCACTAACCATTATTCCAACTAGGGAAACGATCGCCAGCGACTAGCAGCACCAACTCAGCCTGTGATAGACACAACGAGTCGAATATTTTACATCATGGATAATATGACTGGTTCACACCTTCTGGTTGACACTGGTGCTGAGGTAAGTGTTCTACACCCAGAGGATAAACGCAAGTGTTTACCTGGAAGCTGTTAACAATTCTCCCCTCACAACATATGGTGAGAAGTTCCTTGCTCTCGACCTTGAACTTAGATGGGTTTTTGTTGGATTTCCATTGTTTCCCCCTGGCATATGGCACAGATGAAACAAGGTGACTGCAGACCATGTTGTGACTGCTGAGCACTCAACTGCTGCACCATCCATGATTGCTATTCCATCGACATGGGAAGCGAATATTTGCAAGGCTTGATGTTATGCAAGCGTATCATCAGATACCTGTTGAGACAGATGGCATTGTCAAGACTGCCGTCATCACACCTTTCGGTCTATTCAAATTTGTTTGTATGCCTATTGGACTACAGAATGCGGCACAGATATCCAGCCAGATTTGATCATGAACATGATGACATTGTTGGCCAGCTTTGATGAGCACACACTCATCGACCTTTAAAAAAAAAATTGTACACAGAATCGAGGCTCGTGTAAGAGGTAACACATTGAACATGAAAACTTGCAATGAAGGGGGTGGGAGACAAGAGGGGGAGAGAGAGGGAAGCACACAAGCACAACAACAGTAAAGAACAAGGACGTCGGTAGATCTGTGGGAGGGGGAGGGTTGGGGGAGGAGGGAGGGGTACACGTTATAAAGCAAATGAACACTACTAGGAATTTCAGGAAAGAAGTTGGGAATTGAAAGAAACGGATTTAGGGTGTTTTAACGGGGGTAGAAAAGATCAAGGTTTTGGATGGGAGAAGATAAGAGATGGTGGTGAACAGCTGTTTTGAAGACCTGGAGGGAGGAGTGGGATTGTAGAGAGTGAGTGAGTTTGTTCCTGAGGAGTGAGAAAAGGGAAATGAAGGAGAGCAGAGAGTCTTGATTTAGGCATTTTCACCACAAGAGGGTTGCTGGCAGATCTTGTGCGACCTGTAGGAATATTTGGGGGACAGAGCACAGATAGAGATGGGGAGCAAGGCCGGAGAGGAGTCGGTAGAAGACAGAAAGACCACCTACCTGCCTGCGGCGAGAGAGTGAAAGGCCCTCAGAATTAGCTTCATCGTGGGAGATTCCAATGATTCTGAATGCTTTGGTTTCAACCATTTGAAGCGAGCTAGGTGTGAGGCAGGAGCACCAGCCCAGAGGGGAGAGCAGTACTCCATTGAGCTGTAGATGAAAGCTTTGTATGTGGTGAGGAGCTCAGGTGTGCCAAGGAAGGACTTCACACGATGGAGGATGCCCAGTCGGTGACTGGCTTTGGAGGCCAGCTTGGAAATGTGGTTTTCCCAGGAAAGATCATGGCAGATAGTGAGACCCAAAAGCTTGAGTGACAGGACTTCTTCAAGAGGATTGTTGAGAAAGTAGATGGGAGGGTTGTCCAGTCGGTCTTTTCAGAGAGAAATAGTGAGAGTGTGAGATTTGTCAGGATTGAAAGACATGTTCACTTGTTTGAAAAGTTTGTGATGTTGTCCAGGTCTGCAGAGAGTGAAGAGGCTGCTGTCTGCCAATTTGAGGGTTGAGATATGGAGCAGCAGAGAGTGGAGTCATCAGCAAAGAGATCGAGAGGATTTTCCAGAGAAGTAGGAGGATTTGTAAGTAAGAGGGCCTTCTGAGAAGTAAGAGGATTTAAGGTGCATCATACAACTTTTCATCTGATGGGATAGTGGAGCACTTTCACCACCAGCTAAAAGTTTCACTTAAGGTTCATGCCAATCCGAGCTGGACTGAAGCTCTCTCTGTCATCATGCGTGGTATTCAGATTGCAGTTACGTCAGATCTAGGTTGCTGCGCTGCTAAACTTGTATTCTGAACTACCATCAGGTTACCTGGACAATTCGTAGCACCGAGTCAGACTGATTGTACCTCGGATCCAAGCAGTTATGTACACGGATTCAGAACACATGAGGAACCCACAATCTCAACCTACAAGGACCCAGCTCAGGCAATCACAGGTCCACCATGACCTCTCCACCTGCACTCATGTTTTCGTATGGCATGATGCCGTACTTCAACCCCCGTACCAAGGTCTCTTTAAGGTAATTTGACGTGCTGAGAAGTTTTTCTCCATTAATTTTAATGGAAAACATGACTGTCAGCCTGCAGTGAACAGGATCTGATTTGAACCCTTAGATGACAGTGCTTACGCTCACGTGACCTGGTTGTGGATTATACTTCATCATTTGAAATTTTCACCACTGCTTGCGCTCGCCAGGTGTTGTTTCTTTTACTCACAGGCATTCCACGTCTTACCTGAGAAGATTGTCCCTGAGGCCTCGGATGTATTATCACAGACATTTTTCGAGTTACTTCGTTTACTAAATACCGCTCGCAGTTTTTTGTTTCACGTACCATGATTCCCAAACGGAGAGGTCTTTCATGAACTTGAAGCCAAAATTTATCCAGTGAACGTTTATTCCAACTGTCATCTTCACAATTTATACCTGTATGTGTACGTATGCTCGGTATACCGAAACGTCCACACCTGAGGGCTCTCTGGCTCGGTAGGGCAGGCCATTTCAAATGAAAAACAGAGCATACTCAACTCAGGTAAAGGACCGAGGGGGTTTTGTTTTACACACTCAAGAAGCACAAGCAAACGAAGGCCTACAACTGTCCGCTAAATCAAGGTGATGGTGTCACCTGGATGTGATTTGCGTCAAATTCTTCCTTCTCGTATCAGAGACCCAGAACACAGGAGTACCAAGAAGGGAAAGGGTTAAAAGGCCTGTACTTGTGTGGCTTTTAAACTCTGTCATGAACAGACGCAATAGACGTTTCCTGCGCTAGAATAATATTGTCCGTGGCCAGAAGGCAGGAAGTCGGCGTCGTCCACCAGAAAGGAAATGCACGACGTTTGTGGGCTTTATTTAATTGCATCGTCGGGCTCCGTCACGTCCGTTCTGATTGCATCAATCGAGCTGCCTGGGGCGAAGGAATTCGTTTGAATCGTTTCGGGAGCGAGTATGGAGAGGTTTCGGGAGCGAGTATGGAGAGCTTTCACCACCACGTGGCGCTACAGCGCTTGCTTTGACGAAGGACTTTTAATTCTACCAAGGCCTTTGTGGACGCCAGCGCTGCAGAAAGACACATAGATCGGTTTATCTATCAGGCTCTTATTCCTCCAGGTTCTGTATGCCAGCACCTGATAAAAGTACACCTTCAGAGGGCGTCCCGAGAAGGACTACAATATCCGAGTCTATCAACATTCGGCAAGGTCCACACACTGAAGGCCGCAAGTCCCGAGAAAGCAAAATGGTTATTTTGATTGTTATTTTTACAGAATGTGTACAAGTCACACAATGTATTTCTGACTTTAATATACATTCATCTCAGGCTAAGGTTCCACTTCGACATACAAGGAAGTTGAACACAGCAGGAGACCATCAGGCATCCATGTACCCCTTCATCCTCAGTGCTTATTGGTACCCATTCAATTTCGGTTTAAACCTACCTACTGTTTGTACTGCCACTACCAGGGAGACCATCCATGATCCATGCATTAACTACTATGTGAGTGCAAGACCCTTGCCTTAATGATGTCATAACTCTCCTCTTCTTCACTTTCAAGCATTCAAACTGTATTGGGTATAGGCTTGGATTGTGTACCCAGCGGGCACACGACGTTGTTTCAACGTCGAATAACGGTTGGAATGAGGTCGCGACGTCGGACAACCAAAACCCAACCTGAGACCAACGTCGTTTTGTCAACATTAATACCTACATCAAAAGCGACAGTCATTCAACGTTGTTTCACCGTTGGCAACTTGGCTTTCAATCGACGTTGAAAGTGTGACATTGTATCAACGTTTATTCGACGTTGGAAAAGTATCAATGTTGGAAAAACGACGTTTATTCAACATTGGAAAAATGACGTTGATCCAATTTGCAAATCCAACTCGTTTTCAACCTCGGGTCCACATCGAATCGTGACGTTGATTCAACGTGGATCCAATGTCTGTGTGCCTACTGGGTACTTTCCAGAGTGGCCATCATCATCATGATCATCATCATCATCATCATAATCACAGCGCATTCATAGTTCCCTCCCCCCCCCCCCCCCCCCCCCAAAGGTGGATGGAGGTATTTTTTCACCCCTGTCTGTTTGGCTGGCCGTTTGTTTCTTTGTGAACACAAAATCTCAAAAAGTTGTGGACGGATTCAGACGAAATTTGGCAGAGATGTAGCGTATGTGACAAGGACGAAATGATTACATTTTGGTGAAGATCCGGATCATGATCCGGCTACTAGAATTTTAAAAGTGATTCTTCACTATTGTGAGATTTGGCCAAAAACGATACATAGCAGGATATCTCAAAAATTTGTGGACGGATTTGGACGAAACCTGGTGGAAAGGTTAGGTGTCTTACAAGGACGATTCGATTCGATTTTGGTGATGATCTGAATATGGATTCGAATATGTGAATTATTTAATTTTTAAAGTGATTCTTCACCATTGGGAGATAGGCCCAAAAACAATACATAGCAGGATATCTCGAAAAGTATGGACGGATTTGGACGAAACTTGGTGGACAGGTTGTGTGTGTGACAAGGAAGAATCTTCAATTTTGGTGAAGATCCGGATCAGGATCCAGCTAGTATAATTTTTAAGTGATTCTTCACCATTGAGTGATATGGTCTCTACTGAGTGCCGTTCTAGTTCGATCATGATGTATTAGCTGCATTTGCTCTTACTTGGCTGAAGATTGTCTCAGGGCGCATGTGCGAGGCACTACCAAATGACCACGACTGTTTAGCCAGAACAACATTGCAATTTAAGCATACAATACGACTTCACTACACTGCAGGCAATGGGAGTCAACCACCAAAAATCCGTTCTTCAAGAAAAAGTGCCCAAAAACCAACTGCCCCAGACCCCCCTCCCCCACCCCGAATGATATCACAAAAAATGACACCATGAGAATAAATCGTGGGATAGCCAGAAAGGGTTTGGCTTTGTGAGTCCTCCAAGCATGGAAGATGTTTTAACATAAATAAAATCAAAACCTGAGACCCCACAAACACGACATTGCCTTATCCTTCTCAGGAAACACCCGTCTCTCCAAATTCACACATGTACCCCGACTCACGTAACCACAGAGCTGATGCAGGTAACTTGCAACGGTTCATGCACACCAGACGCTTGTGAGGCCTGATGGTGACTATTTGATTTTGAAGCTCCTCCTTCAACGGGCAGACAGACAGACTGGCATATAATATATAAGAAGATAACATCAATTGGAATAAGTAGATCATAATGTTTCAAATTATTGTTATTTCTTAAGAGCACATCTCCAACTGGTCGTGCATCTTGCCGCACAGAGGTAAAGGTTTAAAGAGTATGAAAGGTTGGAAGGGTGAAGGTATCTAAAGGTGTCTGAAGTATTGAAAGGGTCTTAAAGGTAAATGCGGTCTTAAGGGTCTTGAGGATATTGGGGTCTAATGGGTCTTTAAGGGTCTTCAGTGTATTTTGGGTCTTCAGGATCTTCGGGGTCTTTGAAGTATTCGTGGTCTTTTAGGTCACCGTGGTCTTTGAGGCATTTTGGGTCTTTTGAGACTTTAGGGTCTTCAAGGTATTTTGAGTATTCGTGGTATTTAAGGGTCTTTGGGGTCTTCAGGGTGTTTTGGGCCTTTTGTGATCTTCGGGGTATTTTGGTCCTTTTGGGTATTTTGGGTCCTCTGGTTCCTTTCGGTATTTTGAGTCTTTGTGGTATTTTGGGTGTTCATGGTGTTTTTGGACTTTAAGGGCCTTTGGGGTATTTTGGGTCTGCAGGGTGTTTTGGGTCTTCCGATTATTTTGGGTCTTCTGGGTCTTTTGAGTTTTTCGGGGTCTTCGGGATCTTTGTCGTCTTAAGGGTCTTGGGGGACTTAAAGGATCTTCAAAGGGCTAAGAGATCTCAGTAGTCTAAAAGGTTGAAAGGTGAAAAAATAGGAACTAGAACGGCACTCAGTAGAGAGCATACCTCCACCTGGTGAACAGTTTACGTTTTGTATCTCAGAGTAGACCAGAAAATCACAATACAGAATTTATATAATGTAGAAACATTCTTCACCAAAATTGAATCGATTCTTCCTTGTCAGACACCCAACCGCTCCACCAAGTTTCGTCCAAATCCGTCCACAACTTTTTGAGATATCCTGCTATGTATCGTTTTTGGCCCAATCTCCCAATGGTGAAGAATCACTTAAAAATTCAAGTAGCCGGATCCGGATCTTCACCAAAATCTAATCATTTCGTGCTTGTCACATTCGCTACATCTCTGCCAAATTCGGTCCGAATCCGTCCACAACCTTTTGAGATATTTTGTTCAGAATCAAACAAACAAACGGACAGACAAACAGACAGGGGTGAAAACATAACACCCATCCACCTTTGGTGGCAGAGGTAAAAAGTTTGATTTGATGCATATTACTTCCAGGCTGTAAGGCAACAAAAGGTGAAAAATTTGAAAGGGGTTGTAGACTTTCTATCGGCATTGTATATTAACATCCAAAGCTGTACATGCATTTTTGGGACACGCTGTCCATGTCTTTTTGGGACACGCTGCCCATGTCTTTTTTTCAACCCAATTGAAATATTTTACAAGCTGGGTTAGACCTTCGGTCTTGTTTTATGCATATGTACAATATGTATATTGTTACGTGGATGGGATTGGGGGGGGGGGGGGCATAGCTCGACCGTGGTAAATGTAGTATGGTCTGTGTGTTTCGAGTAGCGGTCACATTGACATGTAATAGGAACCTGTCAGGTTTGTCGTTTGTTATGCATGTCAGCATATGTAATTTATAGCCGGCGAAGCCGGTGTTGTGAATGAACGCGTACGTATTATGTTGAAAAGCCAGATTTTGCTGGATCCCTTGAGAATTTCGAAGATTTGACGCACCAAATCGCTCAATGGAGGCCGCCATCTTGTGGATGCGGAAGTATGCATAACAAATTGAAAAAGTTCAATAGAAGTTTGTTTCACCCGTCTTTTTTTGATTCACAATCTTATGCACCTCTAATTTGTAATTAAAATACTTTAAGACCAACCTCGGCCCGCACAGGCCTGGTTATCTTCAACGAAAATCGTCACCAAACACCGGAACCAATGAGATTCGAGCATTTGAAAAAATATTTCAAAAACCAAATCACTCAATTTAGGCCGCCATCTTCCGGATGCGGAAGTATGCATAAAAAAATTGCGAAAAAGTTCAATAGGAGTTTGTTTCACCCGTCTTTGTTTGATTCACCATCTTATGCACCTCTAATTTGTAATTAAAATACTTTAAGACCAACTTCGTTCCCCAGGCCCACATGGGCCCTGGTTATCTTCAACGAAAATCGTCACCAATTACCGGAACCAATGAGATTCGAGCATTTGAAAAAACATTTCAAAAAAGCTTTTTACCACATTTCGGACGCTGAAAACGGCGTCAAATATTCTAAAATTGACGAAGAATTATTTTTTAGAAATCTCGCGGCCGTAGGGGATAGTTTTTCACGGCCAGAAATATCCGAATTTGAGACGGAATTCACCGAATTAATCAAGAAGGAAATTTTATAAATTTTAATCTCATCCAGAATGCAAATGGTGTCATTTTGAACTAGGTACTGTGGCGGACACGAAAGCTCACTGGCGTGATGGCATCATTCCGCGCACCAAGTGGGCGGCGGCCACGCCCGAGGGGTAGGCGTGGCCTCGGGATATACACCGGGTGCGCAGCCCGGAGCACTCCAGTGCTACAGTGGAGCTCTTGCAATAAAGACTCTTTTAACTTACTGCGTTGTCCGCTTCCTCCTTGCTAAACAAGTAGCGCGCGTAGCACCGCGCTTCATTGGTGACCCTCTGACGTTCTGGTCATCCGTCGCTGACCACCTGAACATGCCACAGCAATGGCAACCAACACGGTCACAATCAAACTCCCCGAGTTCTGGGAGGCTCAAGCTGAAGTTTGGTTCCTGCAGGCAGAAGCCCAGTTCTGACTTTGAGGCATCACGGTGGACGAGACCATGTACTGCCACGTGGTCGCCTCCCTCGGGCCCGGCACGGCCGCCCGCGTCGTGTCGGTCCTGAGGAACCCACCGGCCGACGGCAGGTACGAGGCGCTCAAGCGTCTCCTCCTCGCCACGTTCGGCCTCACAGTGGACGCACGGGCCGACCGCCTCCTGGACCTCCCCGAGCTCGGTCACACGCGACCGTCGGTCCGCATGGACCATATGCTGTCGCTGATGGGCGACGAAACCCCGAATGCTCTATTCCGGGCGTTATTTCGACGCCAGCTGCCGGCACGAGTACGCCTCGCGTTGGCCGGTTCTGCGACGACGGAACCCCGAGCTCTCGCTGCCGAGGCCGACAAGTTCTTCGTGGCTTTGGACACGCAGGCGAGTTTTGGCGCGGCCGTCGCGCATCCCGAGGCTGATGTACACCTCATGGCTGATGCACACCTCGCGGCCGCCGCCGCAGAGAAAACCGCGGCCTCCGCCGCCAACCTGGTGTTTTTTCCACGCCCAGTTCGGCCACGAGGCTCGGCAGTGTCGCCCGCCGTGCTCATTCAGCAGGTCGGGAAACGCCCGGGCCGGCCCTCGGTAGTGGCACTGAGCGCCGGCTGTTCAAACAGCCTACTGTTCATAACGGACACCTTATCCAGGCGCCGCTTCCTGTGCGACACGGGAGCGCAGGTGAGTGTCGTTCCCGCCGGTACGTCCGACAAGCAAACCGCGGGCCGGGGCCCCGCGCTGCTTGCTGCCAACGGTACGTCCATACGCACATACGGAAAACGCTGCCTCTCTCTGCGGTTCGGAGGGCAGGTTTTCCGGTGGTCATTCGTCACTGCCGACGTGCCCATGGCACTGCTCGGCGTGGACTTCCTGTGCGCTAATGGGCTGTTGGTGGACGTAAAGCACAGAAGGCTCGTCCAGGCCGAGACGTTCAGCACGCTCGCTTGCGCGCTGCCCAGCTCGTTGAGCGGCTCACGGAGCGGCTCATCGAGCGACTTGCTGAGCGGTTCGGTTCCGGCCAGGTTAATCTGTACGCTTCCGGCAGCGGACGAATTCATCCGCCTCCTCGCCGGCTTCCCGGCCCTCACGCGGCCCACCTTCTCGGCGGGGGCCGTCAAGCACGGGGTGGAACACCACATCCCCACTGCCGGGCCACCGGTCTACGCCCGGGCACGCCGCCTCGAGCCGACGAAGCTCGCGGTAGCTAAAGCGGCGTTCACTACGCTGGAGCGGCTCGGCATCGTGCGGCGCTCCTAGAGTGCTTGGGCGTCGCTGCTCCACATCGTGCCAAAGCCCGGCGGGGGATGGCGACCGTGCGGGGACTACCGGCGCCTCAACGACGTCACCACCCCCGACCGCTACCCCGTCCCCCACATCCAGGACTTCTCCGCCCGGTTGGCGGGCATGTCCTTCTTTTCAAAGGTGGACCTCATACGCGGTTACCATCAGGTCCCCGTCAAGCCGGAGGACATCCCCAAGACGGCGGTCATCACGCCATTCGGACTTTTCGAATTTCTTCGGATGCCCTTCGGGTTGAAGAATGCGGCTCAGGCGTTCCAGCGACTAATGGACAGCGTCTTGCGCGACTTGGATTTCGTGTACGTCTACCTGGACGACATCCTCGTCGCCAGCGCGTCCCGCGAAGAGCACCTCCACCATCTCCGCACGCTCTTCGAACGCCTGGGCCAGCATGGCCTCATCGTGAACCCCGCCAAGTGCCGGTTCGGCGTCGCCGAAATCGACTTTTTGGGGCACCGCGTCACCAGGCACGGGGCCGTCCCCCTACCGGCCACGGTGGAGGCGGTGAAGGGGTTTCCGCGCCCCCGCACGATCAAGGGGCTCCAGCAGTTCCTGGGCATGGTGAACTTTTACCATCGGTTCGTGCCCCGCATCGCCCAGCTCCTGCGCCCCCTGCACGAGGCCCTCCGAGGGAAGCCGGGCAAAGGTGACGTTACCTGGACCGAGCAGCTGGACGCGGCATTCGTCGGCGCGAAGCTCGCCTTGGCCAACGCCACCATGCTCGCGCACCAGGCGTGGGATCGCCCTCACCACCGACGCCTCGGACTACGCGGTGGGCGCGGTGCACGAGCAATGGGTGCGTGGTGCTTGGCAACCGCTGGCGTTCTTCAGCCGGCAGCTTCACCCGCCCGAACGCCGTAATAGTACCTTCGACCGCGAGTTGCTCGGGCTCCACCTGGCGGTCAGGCACTTCCGCCATCTGCTCGAGGGCCGTGCGTTCACGGCCTTCGTCGACCACAAGCCACTGGTCTTCGCGATGGGCAAGGTCACCGAGCTGTGGTCGGCCCGGCAGCAGCGTCACCTCTCGGCCGTGTCAGAATATATGACGGACATCCGGCACGTCGCGGGGAAGGACAACACGGTGGCGGATTGCCTTTCCCGGTCCGTCGCCCACGCAGTCCACCTCGGCATCGACTATGCCCGGATGGCGACGGACCAGGCCTCCGACCCAGACGTCCAGGCCTTGCGGACCGCCGTCACGGGCCTCCGCATCACCGAGGTGCCGTTCGACGGCACGGGCACGGCCCTCTGGTGCGACGTCTCCCTCGGGCGGCCTCGCCCCATCGTGCCCGCGGGCTGGCAGCGCCAGGTTTTTGACGCCATCCACGGCCTGTCCCACCCGGGCACGAGGGCCTCCCAGAGGTTGGTCGCCGACAAGTTTGTCTGGCATGGCCTCCGGAAGGCCGTCCGCGGCTGGACCAGAACGTGCCTCGCGTGCCAGCGCGCGAAGGTGCACCGACACACCCAGGCCCCATTGGCCCCGTTTACGGTGCCGGAGCGTAGGTTCAACCACGTTCACGTGGACCTGGTGGGACCTCTGCCCCCCTCGCGGGGTTTCAACCATGTCCTCACAATGGTGGACCGCACCACCCGGTGGCCGGAGGCCGTGCCTTTGGCGGCGGCGACGGCGGCGGACGTCGCGCAGGCGTTCATCGCCACCTGGGTCGCCTGGTTCGGCGCCCCCTCGGACATCTCGTCCGACCGCGGCCCACAGTTCACCTCGGAGCTCTGGGGGGCGGTCGCGCGGGGGCTCGGGGTCCAGCTGCACCGAACCACGGCCTACCACCCCCAGGCCAACGGCCTGTGCGAGCGGTTCGACTGCTCGTTGAAGGCCGCGCTCCGAGCCACCCTCAGCGACGGCGGCTGGGTCGACAGGCTCCCCTGGGTCCTGCTGGGCCTCCGGACGGCGCCCAAGGACGACCTGCGCACATCCGCGGCGGAGTTGGTCTTCGGACAACCGCTGCGGGTGCCGGGCGAGTTCCTCCCGGACCCCACGGCACCTCGGCATCGACTATGCCTGGATGGGAGCGCTCCGCGCTGCAGGAGACCGCCCCGGTGCCGAAGGCGCACCACGGGCACCCACCTACGCACGTCGCCCCGGAGCTTCACACCGCGGAGTACGTCTTCATCCGGCATGACGCCCACCGGACACCACTGCGGCCCCCGTACGACGAGCCTTTCCGCGTGCTGGAGACCGGGGTGAAACATTTCACTTTGGACATCGGCGGTACTCCCGACCGCGTCTCAGTGGATCGCCTCAAGCCGGCCCACCTCGACGTGGACCACCCACCGCCTGTGGCTCGGCCCCCGCATCGAGGCCGCCCCCCTGCGGGTGGACCCCTGGCACCGCCCAGCCCCGCCGGTACGCCGCCCCCCGGTCCGGCACCCATCCCGGGTGCAGCCGGAGGCATCCCGGCTGGCATCCCTGCACCCCGGACGCCGCCAGTCGCCAGAGGGCGGTTCGGCCAGGTCATCCGTTTGCCCCGCAAACTGGCCCTCCAGGTGCGTGGGAATTCTGGGGGGGCGCGTGTGGCGGACACGAAAGCTCACTGGCGTGATGGCATCATTCCGCGCACCAAGTGGGCGGCGGCCACGCCCGAGGGGTAGGCATGGCCTCGGGATATACACCGGGCGCGCAGCCCGGAGCGCTCCAGTGCTACAGTGGACCTCTTGCAATAAAGACTCTTTTAACTTACCGCGTTGTCTGCTTCCTCATTGCTAAACAAGTAGCGCGCATAGCACCGCGCTTCAGTACGGTACCTACTACACCTACCTACAACCAACTACCTAACCTACTCATGCCATAGTGATGGGCTAAATAGTGGCAAGAGGCTTTGGCTTCGCCGGCTCATTGCGGCTTTGCAGTTGGGTACTAGTATACAGGGTAGACCTTAATATGCGGGCGGGAGCACCTCGTGGTAGGTGGGGCTAGTAGCCAAGAACTTCTCATGAGAGAGAGACATGCATATGTTTTGTCATCACGATCTGTCTGGCCATTGCGTGTCAGCCATGGTGGCGTAATGTGCCATCCGGCAATTATTTTTTATAGTTGCTGCCCCCGTGGTCGGGATGGCCAGAGTGGAGAACTCCACCCAGGAGGAGAAGACAATGAGAGAGACCACGCTTGTGGAAGGAGGGATCTGGAGAGACCTGGAGACGGAGAATAAGAGGCCTCGTTCAGAAAGGAGATCGCAAAAGCATTGTGTCGAAGGAGGACAGGCAAACTGATCACGGAGTTTTGGAGTGGACCAAGTGTGGTTTAGTCTTGGAGTTACTCAAACTGCTTTCAACCTGTGTTGGTGAAGCGTGGAGGAAGAGCACGGAGGGCCCCCCCCAGGAGGCCTTGCTTAAAGGACAAAGGGGTCAACGAGGCCTGGTTGAGGTGGATCATCGCTGGTCAAACAACCAAACATCATCTTCGTTGCGGTCGTTTTGGCTCTTTGGCTATGGTCTCGCACTTGGATCCCGAAGCGATCGATTTTGAGTCAGGCATCCACCCTGCGCTTACAACAAGGGAAGTCTCACCGACAATTGTTTTGCTGCATGAGTGTGATCTATGGCGCTTGTGGGATAGGAATTGTTTCATTTCCAATCATTGTTTAGTGCATTTCCAATTGAAAGCATTTCATTTCCAATTGTTTCATCTCCTTTATACTCGTAGTATGATTGGTGCCAGTGTAGAACCTAATATTATGAGATAAAAGCAGGTATGAATACAAATTACTGTATTTTGTATTGGAATCGCCATTTTAAAAAGTCTTAACATTTCGAGATAAAAGGCTGTAAAAAAAATGTTTTTGAATATTGATACGGTTTTCTGCCGCCCTTCTTCCCCTTACCAAGGGAGGATTAATCCCCTTGTTCCTTCTGGGCTTGACGGAACCGAGACTTGAAACATCCCTTCCGGGCAAACGCAGAGTAGGGTTTCGGGACCAACTCTCGCTCGTACCTAATTCCCTGCACCGCCACGGAAGCGAGGAAGCAAGCCTCACACGAGCCACGTGTGGTTTGGGTACGCCGAGCGGATTGATTACCACGTGGTCCATGCAGTTTAGTAGTGGAACCCGATTCGAGCAGTTCTATTCGTACCACGCTTAGCCAATGAGGAAATCACAGGAACGATCGAATGGAAAAGGAAGAACACAGGTTTAAATATGATTCCCACACGTATGCACAATGATCGGGACGCAGAGACACAGAGCAGCACTTAAACAGTCTTATCTTACCTCCCAGACTCGGGCCCATCACAATCACACAGGGAATTGCAGATGGGTTGATGTTCCAGCCAAATGCGTCGACGTGGTCATCCAGGAATGGCCACGTCCGGCTCTCCACGGTCCCAGCACGTCCCGCGAAGATGGCAAGCAGGCAGTTGAAGGAACCTTGTAGAGTGTCTCCCGAACAAAGGCAGCCGATGAGGTGGAACGGAAAATGCGCGTCTCTCAGCGCGGCTGGTGATAACACAGCTGTTATCACTCGCGTGACTTAATGCACTGTATGCGGCTCGGCCTCCCGCTCAACCGAGCGTCACTTTATAATAGCGCGTATTCCGGTTCATGCGCGTCTTTCTTCACCCGTGTATCTCTCAATGTTCTTTTACGCTCTCAACTCCTGCTCGTCAACGAGTCCTCCTGGTTGGTCAGTGCGCGTGAGTCCTTTCATCAGCGAGTCCTCTCACGCTAGTCCTTCTCGTGCGAGTCCTCCTTGGGGCTTTGCGTGATGGGTTATATAGATACGCCCCAAACCTTCTCGAACCTTCCAACCACGCCCTGTGATGCAGTGCTGCCGCCACAACCTCTGAGCCTTGATTGGCGGCTCGTGCTTACCGTCAGCTTCTCTGGCGCCCCTCATTCGGCTCCACCCCGACCCTCCTAGGCCTGCCTCGTGTTAATTCGCCCAAAATGAACCAAAGTCAGCACAAATGGGCGTGAGGCCAGGGAGGCTGGATAGTCGGTAGGAGTAGGACCTATTCTCCTTAGTCAACTCAACGCAGAACAAACATAGGAAAAGGACTAAGCTCACAAATAGTAAGAAATAACAACACTATCGCGAGGCTACATGTTACTTGTGTGACGAACTATGAGGGGGAAATTTTAACCTTTATAATACTGACTGTACAAACTCAAAACCACAACAATATATATTATATATATATATATATATATGTATATATATGTATATATATCTATATATATCTATATATATCTATATATATCTATATATATCTATATATATCTATATATATCTATATCTATATATCTATCTATCTATCTATCTATCTATATATATATATATATATATATATATATATATATATATATATATATATATATATATACTGTATATATATATATATATATATATATATATATCTATATATATATATATATATATATCTATATCTATATATATATATATCTATATATATATATATCTATATATATATATATCTATATATATATATATCTATATATATATATATCTATCTATATATATATATATATATATATATATATATATATATATATATATATATAGATAGATATATATACAGGGGGCTGCAAAAGTAGGTATACAGTAAGGATTATACCAGTATTTCCAGTATTATAATCGTGGTGCTAGAATTCATTTAAGGGATTTGAGGGATTAATATTTAATATGTTTATTATTGATATGTTTATTATTGATATGTTATTATTGATATGCTTGTATAATCAATAAAATACGTTTTGTGCGCACGTTTTGTTTTTCATTACTGTATACCTACTTTTGCAGCCCCCTGTATATATATATATATATATTGTCGCGTAACCGTGATTAACACCACAGTTACGGATGACCGATTTGCGAGACTTTAACTCCCGAGGCGAACACTCAATGGCGGACTCAAGTTCAACACCAACGCGCGGAATGGCGGGACGCAGCGAAGGCTCCGCAACCTTATCTATTAAAATCAAACACCCAGGAAAACTGCGTTCAGATATTATGTACAAAAAGTAATATAAGGGTTTATTAGGAAAAGTAAAGCCAGTGAAAAAGCCCGCCGGTAAATCTAATAACTCTAATAAACCTAAATCGGGACGTCCCCACGCGACTGACAGCAAACACAAACGAGGGAGATTAATTACGAAAATAACACGTCTTGTAAAATGTACACAAGGAGCTCGGCTTATCTGTCTTTGTCGTCTTGTATTGTTTGCCGTCCACCCCGGCACCGCTCGGCCCCGATGCACCCACGAGGCCTTGCTCCACCAGGCTCCGATCCTCTCGCCGCCCACCAGGTCCGTGCACCACGCTCCAAAGCACCCAACGCAAGCCAGCAGCTTCACACGAGGTCGATCCCCACACAAAGCACGAAGACAGGACCGGAGAGAACGCAGGTGGGACTGCACGTCTCGTCCTTCCAACTCGCTTCTCAATTGCTCACTGCCAAGCTCGAACTCGACTGCGACTGCCCGAAATGGCGTGTCCTCTCCAACTCCAACTGGCGAACTAACTCCGTGTGACTTGCGACTCAACTGCCGAAATGGCGTTCGACCGTCGCCTATATTGGTGGCCGATGACGTCACATTGGCGCACTCCTCAGCCAATCATAGCCTCCCAACTCGCCCAGGTCACGCCCTCTGCGGCATGCGACTCCTGACATCTCCCGTCCGTGACCCCGCGGTCCTGGCATAACACGTGCCGGCCAGGTTTGTAGGCCTTTGGAGGTGTACACGGTGGCGGCCAATTGTGGTGGTGTTTTTGACCTGGTTTCCTGTCAATTTAATACGAAGTCCTTGTCAGGGAAAGGGGATTATTTAATGTTGCGCTAAGGACCTAACTAATGTTTATGTGGTTTGCAGTGCCATAAAGGACAAAGGTTTGATTACTAGGTGATACTCACAGGGGCGTTACCTTTAATCCCTCACTATTTAACACTCGGACCTCCAGGTAGATCCACAATCATACATCTTACCCCGACAAACGCCTAAACATCAAGAACTTATTACATGTAGAGTCCCTGTCACGACAGCCGAATACCTACCTATTCAGATCTACCTAGCTCTAGATGTTGCATTACCAAATTCATAACAATATTATGGTTGTCCAGAGACATACAGTCACGTGAAAAAGTAAGTACACCCCATGTAAAGTTTTGACTTTTTCAACATATTTCAACATACAGCTATTTGATCTTCATTTCAACAATATTGATAGATAAAGGTGATATAATACAACAAATATCATGAAACATTTACATTTTGTAGTCCATTGTATTATTTAAATAAACATAAATGCAAATTTCACATGTGGAAAAAGTAAGTACACCCTTGGCTCTAATAGGTGGTATTGCCCCATTTGGCAGAAACAACCTCAAGCAGGTGTTTTATATAACTGTCTACCAGTCTCTGACATCGACTGGGAGAAATTTTTGCCCACTCCTCCATGAAGAATTCTTTCAGCTGTGCGATGTTTGAGGGGTTTCTTGCATGCACAGCTCGTTTCAAATCCCCCCACAACATCTCGATGGGATTTAGATCCGGGCTTTGACTTGGCCATTCCAGAACCCCCCATTTCTTACTTTTCAGCCATTCCTTGGTGGATTTACTGGTATATTTAGCGTCATTGTCATGGTGCAAGGTCCATGTTCGGTTGAGCTTCAACTTTCCGACAGATGGCCTCACATTATCCTCAAGCACCCTCTGGTACAATGAAGAATTCATAGTGGATTCTATGATGGTGAGCTGCCCAGGCCCTGATGCAGCAAAGCTGCCCCAAACCATAATATTTCCACCACCATGCTTTACAGTTGGTATCAGGTTCTTGTGGTCAAATGCTGTCTTTGGTTTTCAACAAACATGTCTTCTGGTACTGTGGCCAAATAGCTCTATCTTTGACTCATCTGTCCAGAGTACATTGTTCCAGAAGTGCTGGTGTTTGCCTCGGTGTTCATTGGCAAACTTTAGTCTTGCCCTGATGTTCTTTCTGGACAGCAAAGGTTTCCTCCTGGCACACCTCCCATGTAGATCAAATTTGTGCAGCCTCTTTCTAATGGTAGAATCGTGCACTTTGACATCAACAGTGGCAAGAGCTACCTGTACGTCCCGTGATGACATTCTGGGGTTCTTCGAGACTTCTTTCAGCATCTTGCAGCCTGCTTTGGGCTTATCTTGCTGGGGTGGCCTGGCCTGAACAAGTTGGCAGTTGTTTGGGATCTTCTCCACTTGTGGATGATCTTTCGGACAGTCGAATGATTGATTTCAAATTGTTTGGAGATCTTTTTAAATCCCTTCCCAGACTCGTACGCATCTATCACCTTCTTTCTGAAGGCCTCAGAGAGCTCTTTTGATCCAGGCATGGTGACGCCGCCCACTTCAACAACAAAGAGCAAACCAAACTAAATGTCTGAGGTTTAAATAAGACAGGTTCCTCCAAGATCCTCTCTAACGATGTTCTAAACATTTGCACCTGAGCTGGTGCACATGATTCTAATTTTAGGTATTTGAAGTAGTGATAAATGTAGGGGTGTGGCGGGCACAAGGGGCAATAATTCCGCGCACCAGTGGGTGGCGCGAGCGTCCAGGCGGGGAACTAAAATGCATGCCCCGCCTTTCGACCGATCGGCCACGCCCGGGGGCAAGGCGTGGCCTCGGGACATATATGCGGGCTCTAAGCTCGAGCCCGCCCAGTGCTGAAGTGCGAGCTCTGAATAAAGACTCTTGTTGTACCAACGCGTTGTGGCCTACCTCTCTGGCAATCGAGTCGTGTGTGCGCAGCACCACACCGCCGACCCCGGCGTCCAGGCCTTGCGGACCGCCATCACAGGCCTCCGCATCACCGAGGTGCCGTTCGAGGTCGCGGGCGCGGCCCTCCTGTGCGACGTCTCCCTCGGCCGGCCTCGCCCCATCGTGCCCGCTGGCTGGCAGCGCACGGTTTTCGACGCCATCCACGGCCTGTCCCACCCGGGCACGAAGGCCTCCCAGAAGCTCGTCGCGGCGAAGTTCGTCTGGCATGGCCTCAAGAAGGACGTCCGCGACTGGGCCAGGACGTGCCTCGCGTGCCAGCGCGCAAAGGTCCACCGCCACACCCAGGCCCCGTTGGCCCTGTTTACGGTGCCCGAGCGTCGGTTCGACCATGTCCACTTCGACTTGGTGGGACCTCTGCTCCCCTCGCGGGGGTTCACCCACCTCCTCACCATGGTGAACTGCACCACACGGTGGCCGGAGGCCGTGCCATTGGCGGCGACGTCTGCGGCTGATGTGGCGCAAGCCTTCATCGCCACTTGGGTTGCCCGGTTCAGTGCCCCCTCGGACATCTCGTCCGACCGCGGCCCCCAGTTCACCTCGGAGCTCTGGGGCACGGTGGCGCAAGGGCTCGGCGTCCAACTGCACCGCACCACGGCCTACCTCCCCCAGGCCAATGGCCTGTGCGAGCGCTTTCATCGCTCGATGAAGGCCGCGCTCTGGGCCAGCCTCCGCGACGGCAGCTGGGCCGAAAGGCTCCCCTGGGTCCTGCTGGGCCTCAGGACGGCACCCAAGGACGACCTGCGCGCATCCTCGGCGGAGCTTGTCTTCGGGCAACCACTGCGGGTACCGGGCAAATTTATCCCCGACTCCACGGCTCCTTGGTCCGCGGTGCAACAGCGCTCCACCCTGCAGGAGACCGCCCGGAGGTTCGCCCCGGTGCCGACGGCACACCACGGTTGCCCGTCCTCCCACGTCGCCCCGGAGCTTCGCACGGTGGAGTACGTCTTCGTCCGGCACGACGCCCACCGGGCACAGCTACGGCCCCCATACGAAGGGCCCTTCCGCGTGCTGGAGACCGGGGACAAATATTTCACCGTCGACATCGGCGGTGTCCCGGATCGTATCTCAGTGGACCGCCTCAAGCCGGCCCACCTCGATCTGGACCACCCCTCGCAAGCAGCTCTGCCTCCGCGTTGAGGCTGCCCCCCGGTGGTCAGACCCCCGGCACCCCCCAGCCCTGCCGTCCCGCTACCCCCCAGCCCTGCACGCCTCGCCAGGGGGCGTTTCGGCCAGGTCATCCGTCTTCCCCACAAGCTCACCCTTCAGGTGCGCGGGAATTCTGGGGGGGGGGCGCGTGTGGCGGGCACAAGGGGCAATAATTCCGCGCACCAGTGGGTGGCGCGAGCGTCCAGGCGGGGAACTAAAATGCATGCCCCGCCTTTCGACCGATCGGCCACGCCCGGGGGCAAGGCATGGCCTCGGGACATATATGCGGGCTCTAAGCTCGAGCCCGCCCAGTGCTGAAGTGCGAGCTCTGAATAAAGACTCTTGTTGTACCAACGCGTTGTGGCCTACCTCTCTGGCAATCGAGTCGTGTGTGCGCAGCCCCACAGGGGTGTACTTACTTTTTCCACATGCGAAATTTGCATTTATGTTTATTTAAATTATACAATGGACTACAAAATGAAAATGTTTCATGATATTTGTTATATTATATCACCTTTATCTGTCAATATTGTTGAAATGAAGATCAAATCGCTGTATGTTGAAATATGTTGAAAAAGTCAAAACTTTACATGGGGTGTACTTACGTTTTCACGTGACTGTAATACTTAATACTATTAAACATCCATGCTCCACAAGGCTGCCCTTGTTCCTATGTTCATAAAGATCATATGAACCAAATATGAGGTCAATTGGAACTTATTTAGAGGTTGCTCAAAAAATAACATTTTGAATTTATCCTGTTTTTTTCAGATGGCAGAAACTCGCAGCTCTTCCACAGTTTGGTTGCTGGGCAAGTCTGAAAAGGAAATATTATGTGGGGGACAACCAACCAATGGACACACATTGCAGAAAATGGTGTTCCATCACATACAAGAACACCATACAGTTCGTGAAAGTGCCAAACCTAGTGTACAAGCTGTGTGTGCATACTGGGAGAAAGCACGAATTCCAGTGCAGAGAGTAGATTCCTGTGAGTGCCAACTTTTGAAGTTCTATGATGCCTACAAACTGGTAAAGAAAAATAGAACAAAGACATTCGAAAACTATAGAGTGAAGGAGCAGATGTTCAAAGATGATCTTCAATCCCTCTTCGATATCTCACCAAATGATGCTCTTGAGAAAATGACGAATGACGAACACAAAGCATTCCTTATCATGCAGCGTGAGCATCCCTCAAGTTCACGTATGGGATCTGTGGACAACACTCTGGCAGTGAAGGAGAACAGAAAGCGTATCAGGCTTGAGAATGAAGTTAAAAGAAAGAAGAAACATGCTGCTGAGACTCTAACAGCAATGCAATCTGTTCCAACATCGGCTGTGGTTGATGATGATGATGAGTCTGAGATTGAAAGCTCCGATTCAGGGGACAATGAATTCAAACTCCAAAGTCCATCTTCTGCCAAACAGGCGAAAAAGGTTCCCATCAAGGTGATCACTCCAGCAATAGTGGCAACTCTGGACAGAGTAAATCTCTCAGATCGGCGTGCTATGGTTGTGGCCAGTGCTTTTGCACAATCTCTTGATCATACCATTGAAGACAAGTGCAAGCCAACAATAATAAATAATTTGAGTAATTGAAAATAGATAATTTTCTATGAATTGATGATGCTAAAAATTCTGTATCTTATTATTCATTACAATTTGTCAACATTTTTAGCAACCTCTAAATATTGTCCAATCAAGCACAAATTTTCACCACAAACTACTTTTTCAATAGGAATAGAGGCAGGCTTGTGGAGAAATGAAAATCCAACCTTCAAATTTTTGGACCACCCTAATATATACAGTGCGTATCAAAAAAATGGTAATCCAAATTCAAGGGGTTAATATGCAAAGGTTATTTAGTTTGACAATTTACATGTGGTTTCCCAATTATGAGGAGATACTCAGCTTTCCATTGATGCCTTTCATGCATCATTGCTGTCACACATGACCGAGTACATGTTCATTGAAAATGACAAGTTCAAATCGCATTTTTACAAGTTTGGCAAACGGTGCAAGACAGTTTGAAATGGACTCATTACTTGTCGACTGCCAAGTTGATTATTTAAAATTGTTAAGCTGGTCTGGTAATCGTCGGTTGCATCATCCTTTGTTTAAGATGAGTATTTAAGATGGGCCTACAGTGTATGGGTTTAGAGACAGTCTGAGTCATTGAAAAGATGGTTCAACTTACGACTGAACAGCGGACCTTCGTGGTTACAACCTTTCACCAAACTGGAGGTTGCAGCGAACTCGTGATGCGTTCAGGGAACGTTTCCCAAAACGGGGGCCTCCAGCAGCCAAAACCATCTGGGTGAATGTTAGAAAATACCAAGAGCATGGCACTAGCTTCAACCGCAACAAGGAGAATTCTGGTAGGAGGTGCACTAGGCGATCGGAAATGAACATTGCAGCAGTAAGGCAGCAAGTTTTGGAGCATCCTAGGGATACCAGCTCAAGACGAAATGGGACGGGATTGCCTTTGGCAACATTGAACCGAATCACAAGACTGGACCTCCACCAACATCCATATCAGATTCACATCCGGCATCAACTTACGCCAAAAGATTCTGCCAGGAGGCTGGTGCTTGCCAGATGGTTCATAGCACGTTGCGAAGCAGATGTCAATTTCATGCGATATCTCGTTATCGGCGACGAAGCTGCTTTCGCCATAGACGGCAAGGTCAATACCCATAATGTTCTTGAATATGCACTGACAGGACAACCCCCGGAATTTAATTTTGACACCAACATGAATCAACAAAAGTGAACTGTTTGGTTGGGACTTTGTGGAAGTGGTCAGGTGATCGGACCATTTTTCTTTCAAAGGAATGTCCATGGTAACAGGTATCTGCAGATGATCAATGATGAAGTTTTACTGCAGCTGGAGGAGAACATTGAGAGACAGGTTCGTGGTGTCTTCAGATATCTCTGGTGGGCCCAAGACGGCGCCCCAGCACATCGTCTTATCGCTGTCTGAGATCGACTGAGGGAACTCTTTGGAGACTGAGTCGTCGCCCTCAACCATGCAGTGGAATGGCCGCCCAGATCACCTGACCTCACACCATGTGATTATTTCCTTTGGGGGCATTTAAAGAACAAGGTGCTCATAACTCCTTCCCGTGATCTTGACGAATTGCAGGGCCGTATTCGACATGAAGTGGATGATTTGCGCAATGACCCGGCTATGGTGAGACAAGCAGTTCAGGGCATGCTCTGTCGCTGTGAGCTTTGTGTTGAAAGGGGAGCTGGACATGTTGAAGGTGTGGTTGCATACATGCCAATCATTCCTGAGAAAAGTTCACATCTGACGTTCATTTTGCACCAATTATCCTGACTTGCATCGATTAGCCAAACTTGTAAAAATGCGATTTGAACTTGTCATTTTCAATGAACATGTACTCGGTCATGTTTGACAGCAATGATGCATGGAAGGTATCAGTGAAAAGCTGAGGATCTCTTCTTAATTAGTAAACCACATGTAAATTGTCAAAATAAACAAACTTTGCATATTAACCCCTTGAATTCGGATTACCTTTTTTTTGATACGCACTGTATATATATATATATATATATATATATATATATATATATATATTAGCAGAAGTACCCGGCATTGCCGGGCGGGGGAGGGGAGGGGGAGGGGAAAGGGGAGGGGTGGGGAATGGGGGGGGGGGGAGCGAGCCCCTTGGCAAAGCGAGCGATTTTTTTTTTCATAGCGTCATAGCTTTCATAGCGTCATAGCGATTTTTTTTTTCATAGCGTCATATCGTTCATAGCGTCATAGCATTCATAGCGATTTTTTTTAATAACGTCATAGCGGTCATAGCATCATATCGTTCATAGCGATTTTTTTTTTCATAGCGTCATAGCGGTCATATCGTTCATAGCGTTTCATAGCGTTCATCGCGTCATAGCGATTTTTTTTTTTCATAGCGTCATAGCATCATAGCGTTCATATCGTTCATAGCGTCATAGCGTTCATAGCGTCATCACGTGATCGCTCTGAGCGAATCAGCGCCCACCTGCTCTGATTCCGTTGATTCCGTGCGCTGAAATGCGCTGAGATAAATATGAATAAAAAATATGGATCGTCAAATATTTTGAGTTCGGCCATGTTCGTCCCAGGCTCAATGGCCATGTCTATGCCAAATATCAAGCACGTAAGCCTCTCCGTTTAGGAGTCTATTGGTAACATTACACACACACACACACACACACACACACACACACACACACACACACACACACACACACACACACACACACACACACAAACTGTGTTTTATATATATAGATATAAGATATATATATATATTGTTACAGATCGCGGTTTAGATGTTATGATGACCGAGCAGTGGTGTATTTAACCGCGACCTAACAGGATCCCTGACTCACCCGATTCACCCAGGACTTTGGCCGGATCGCACCACAGCTGCTCAATGAGGGGAAAAGACTAAAACGACGAATGCAAAGAGGAAAAGGAATAAAACGAATAGACGGACAGAAGAGTAATTGGATTTATTATTTACACAAGCAAAAAGGAGCAATCAAGGTTTATTTACAACACATAAGACGCAGGTGACACAGTGCAAATTTTAGCTTACCTACAGACTTAATTAAATACCCAGGGACAGAACAAACAAAACAAACTCACGTATACAAGAAGGGTGGAAAGGCAGGAGGTGGATGGCTGGAGGGAGAGGAAAGGTCCAAGGGGGTCCTGCAGCTCAACCGGCGCGTTTAGCAGCCGCCGTTCCTTTACGGTCCTGCTCCAAACTGCAGTTCAGGCCCCCTTTGGCTGTTGGGTGTTCTTGCTGCGGCGGCCTCCGCTGCGTTCCCAGGACTTGTCTGACTCGTTGGTCCACACCCTCAACTCTTTCTTGGTCCCTCACTCTTTACCACCGACTCCTCACCGCAACCAATGCAACCACTTGACCACCACCTCTACTGACTGACTCTTCACCACTCTCCACTTGACGACCGACTCTCAACCAACTCAGACCAACTCACGACTCACTTCCGTTTGCGCCTTTTATAGCGCCTCCAGCGATTAAGCCGCCGGCGTTTTGGACACGCCCATCGGGGTGCTCACCTCGGCCCTGGTTGGTCGCGCGACCCTCGGGCTCCGCCCTGGATGACGACGGGCGGGCACGCCCCTCTTCCCCTCTATGACGAGGTGGAGACACGCCTTTCTTCCCCGACTCGAGCCTCGTGGTCAATGGTGGTTTGGGAGGGGAGGTAATATGGGCAATCGAGGCTCGGCAATGACGAGAGGGGATGTGAAGGAAATGGGGATTTTGGGGATGGGAATGAAAGGGGATCTATTCTCTTTCACTGGTGCAATGGAGTACTTCAATTAATGGGAGACACAGCCTTACCCTAAAACACAGAATAAGAGATAACTATCAACAGGGGTATTCTATTACTTGGCTGACATGTATGCTTGTGGACTAATTATGGGATGCCCTTTCACCTTTACACAGCTCCGGAGGTAGGGGGGCGCAGAATAACCAATAATAATAATAGTACAGCACACAATCAAAAAATATACAGTCCTCATCTCCGCAACAATATATATATACAGTGAAACCTTGACTTACGAGTTTAATTCGTTCTGTGACCCAGCTCGTAACTCAATTTGCTCGTTTCTCAAATTAAATTTCCCCATTAAAATGCATTGAAATGCTATTAATCCGTTCCAGCCCGCCAAAAACCACACCAATTTTTTTTTAAATATACAGTATATATAAAAATATCTCGCACTTTATATTTCACGTATACAAGTTGTATGCTTGGCAGCATACAAGTTGGCAGGATGGCCTGGACTGGTGGTACGCACACTTGACTCTAAACTGTCCAGCCTGGGTTTGAATCCCGACCCAGCTATAACCTGTCATGTCGGTGTTTCACAGGCAGGGCGATTCATCATTGTGTGTACCGCTAAACTGGGCGCCCCGTTTGCGTCCCATTAGTTGTTGGATGTTAAGGATCTCACTGTGTTTTCCACAAAGAGAAGGCGAGCTATCGCCGGCACTCTGAACAAGTTGTGGCCTGGCATGCTCTTCTCCTCTGCCGTTATATACGTCTTCCTCGGCATCTTTTTCCAGAAGAGCCCTGTCTCGTCACAGTTGAAGATTTGCTGGGGGATGTATCCTTCGGCTTATATCAGTTCGGCAAAAGTTATAATAAAATCTTCAGCTGCCTTCACATCCGAGCTTGCTGCCTCACCATGCCTGACGACGGAGTGAATGCCGGTCCTCTTCTTAAAATTATCAAACCATCCCCGACTGGCTTTGAATGACTTCCGATGCCTCGTCCGTTGATGTTCCCGCCGTCTGCTGCACCAAATCCCCGTAAATGTCTCGGGCCTTCTCACAGATGATGCTCTCGGTCACGGTATCTCCTGCGAGCTGCTTCTCCGTCAACCACACAAACAACAACTTCTCCATCTCTTCATGGACAGAGGTCCGGAGCTTTGAAATAATCGTAACGCCCTTGGCTGGCGTTATAGCCTTTATCGACTCCTTCTGCTTCAAAATCGTACATATCGTAGAAGTACTACGATCGTACTGCCTCGCCAAGTCGACAACACGCACACCTCGCTCATGTTTTTCGACGATTGCGTGTTTTATATCCAAGCACATCATCCTCTTCTTCTTCTCAGTACTGCCCTTGGCACTCAATTTCTTAGGACCCATGGTTAAAACTAAGAAATTTTCCAAAATAACCAAAATACGAAAACAAAGCAGCAGCGATATACGGCAGAGATGCTTGCACGGCAAGATAACCACGTGACCGGAACCCACCTGGTGGCGGGTGGCGTAAGCTCGTAACTCAGATCTCGGCTCGCATCTCAAAGCAAAAAACCGCCCGAGCGACGGCTCGTATCTCGGAAAACTCGTAAGTTGGTGCACTCGTAAGTCAAGGTTTCACTGTATATATATATATATATATATATATATATATATATATATATATATATATATATATATATATATATATATATATATATATATATATATATGTATGTATGTATGTATGTATGTATGTATATATATATATATATACATATATATATATATATATATATATATATATATATATATATATATATATATATATATATATATATATATATATACACATCATCGCCGACTGGGCATCCTCCGTCGTGCGAAGTCCTTCCTCGGCACACCTGAGCTCCTCACCACTTACAAGGCTTTCATCCGCAGCTCAATGGAATACTGTTCTCCCCTATGGGCTGGTGCTCCTGCCTCACACCTGGCTCGGCTTCACGCTGTTGAATCCAAAGCTTTCAAAATCATTGGAATCTCCCGCAATGAAGCTATCTCTGAGGGCCTTTCACTCACTCACCGCAGGCAGGTAGGTGGTCTTTCTGTCTTCTACCGACTCCTCTCCGGCCTTGCTCCCCCAGCTCTCTCTGTGCTCTGTCCCCCAAATATTCCTACAGGTCGCACAAGATCTGCCAGCAACCCTCTGATGGTTAAACTGCCGAAATCTCGGCTCTCTGCTCACCTTCACTCTTTCATTCCTCTTTTCTCCCGCCTGTGGAACAAACTCCCACACTCCCTTCAATCCCTCTCCTCCCTCCAGGTCTTTAAAACAGCTGTTCACCACCATCTCTTATCTTCCCCCATCCATAACCTTGATCTTTTCTACCCCCACTAATTCACCCCAGATCCACCTTGTTTGAAATTCCAACTTATTTCCTGGAAATCCTGGCAGTGTCCATATGTTTATACCTCTCCCACCCCCCCCCCTTCACATGCCTCCCCCCCTTCACATGCCTCCCCCCCAAAGCCCTCTCCCTCCCACAGATCTCTCGATGTCTCCATGTCTCTCGGTCCCTGCTCTCAAATGTTGTGTTTGTGTCCTTCCCCCTCTCTCCCCATCTTGTCTACCGCTCCCGATGTTATTTGTTTTATGTGTCTGTTTGTCTTTCTGTGTGATTAATGTTCGCTCTTTCACGAGCCTCGATCTTGTATACAAAAAAAAATATATATATATATATATATATATATATATATATATATATATATATATATATATATATATATACTGTCATCCCTCGCTATATCGCGCTTCACTTTTCGCGGCTTCGGTACATCGTGGGTTTTTCTCGCTAGTATATGTAAAATGATATAGCGGATTTTTCATTATATCGCGGGATTCTGCGGCCTATAGGTATTTTTATTTTTTTAGATTTTAATTATTTTTGCGGTAAAATAAGCATTTTCTAGCCTAAAAAATTAATAATAATATAAATAAAAATTTAACACATTAATTAAAACCTATATTAAAAGAATATTACAGTAAATCGAAATAGAATACGCATTATAAATGAGTAGACAAAGAATCGCGCATTTTGAAAGTCCCGTATTCTGGGGGTAATTAACTTGTCCATGATTCTGGGGGTAATTAACCCATCCGTAAGGAGGGTTCTTGGACGGTTCTTCGCTACTTTAAGTAATTTGCAAGGTTGATGCCAAACTGTGTCCTGCAGTTTAATGATCAATATGGTTTTAAGAGTCATCATACTTTGGGTAACCTCTAATTTACAATAACTTATGTTTACAACTTAGAGACACATGATCATGATGACGATTTCGATGATGTTGTCTAAAGCTGCAATTAAATTAAGTCGCTGAGTAACATGAATGACCGAGGTTGTGGAGGATGGGATTTTTCGGTCATTACCTTTTGATACAGATGAGATATCTGCTTCATCACTGCATCAGATCAGGAATAACCACCCTCACCTCCTCTCCACCCCCCACTGCTTCCTACAAATTAACCATCAGGAAGCTGCTGCATATGCAAGAGGAAGCTAATGCATTTCTTATTAATTTTCAAAATTAATCATCATCTCTATTTTGAATAGCTCATGAAGACTTCTTTATGCTTAGGCCTCAGGTTTGATTAAAGGCACTTTTGTCAATTATTGCCTTTTGCTTTCAAAAACACAATTTGCATCAATGTAAATACTTTGTTGTACGGTACTTGTGTAGTTCCATGATCATATGTGTATGTTTGTTTGTTAATTAATTGCAATTATAAAAGAACTTGCATCAATGTACTGTACAGCTATATATACACGTACAAATATTTTTCTAATACGTAAGGACTAAGGATGGGTCTCAAAAGTGTGTTTAAGAGTGTAGAAAGGGTTCATAAGAGCGTGGGAAAGGTTTATAAGAGTATGGGGAGGGTTTTTAAAGGCTTAAAATATATAAAAATAATAAAATAAATATATGGTTTCTACTTCGCGGATTTTCACCTGTCACGGGGGGGTCTGGAACGTAACCCCTGCGATAAACGAGGGATGACTGTATATATATATATATATCTATCTATCTATCTATCTATCTATATATATATATATATATATATATATATATATATATATATATATATATATATGTATCTACTATATAAGAGAGATGTCTGTCTGTCTGTGTGTCGCCATTTTTCTCAGAGTTGGCTGAACGGATCTTCGTCAAACTTTCAGAGGTTCATCAATGAGTGCCTGGGAGTGTTTTAGGGGAAAAAAAGAAAAAAAGAAAATAAAAACATCAGTTAAAAAAAAAAAAAAAAAAAATATATCGCTCGATACTGCTTCAGCCTTTTTTAATTGATGACAGTTATATAGAAGTACACATTCGCATAGATAAATACAAAACAATCACCAGCCATTTGAACACAAATAAATCAAACAATTCCGGAAGTGTACATATTTGGTAGTACAGCTTCTTCTTCTTCCTGATCAGCATCACACTTAACTCAGAAACGTGAGCCACATTCACCCAATAGCATATATATGAACCCCCTTCCTCTCTTACCTCCCCCCTCCCCTTCCCTTCCCTGCCTCCCCCTCCCCTCCCTCCTCCACCCCTTCCCCCCCCCTTTCCCCCTATTCCGCACTCTCCCCCCCTCCCCTCCCCTTTCCCCCCCTCCCCCTCCACCAATGATTAAAACAAAAATATTTTAATCGAATTACTTATCCTAAAAGTCAGAAATTGCATGCACATGATCTATGACCCATTTGTATTGAAATATTAAATTTATGACATCATAGGTCACATGGTTTGGCAGCCATATTGGATTTAACCTAAAACCTTAAAAAAAACATTTCTCCCAAACCACCAAATTGATGATGCAAAACATTACATGTGTCATTGACTTGGCATGGCGATTAAAAGATGATCGCGAAAACATCATTGGTCACATGATGTGGCAGCCATATTTGATTGAAGGAAAATATTAAATAATTATATCTCTGAAACCGCTGCGAAATATTACAAATATCATCGAACACCATTGTTACATATAGTTTCAAAATAATGACATCGTAGGTCATGTGGTTTGGCAGCCGTCTTGGACAGAAAAACGAACCTTATCCGATCAACACGAAACTTCACAAACGTGATCCCCTACCCATACATATGCAGTGTACATTTTAAAAGTCATATGGCATGTGGTATGGCAGCCATATTAGTTTGAAAGCCGATATTAAAAAAAAATCCCTTCTCTGAAACTGCTTCACCGATCGATGTGAAACCTGTCATGGCTGGTGAAATTGTGATACCTGAGAACAGCTGAAGGGATTTAAATCAAACTTGTTTATTTTTCGGACAGTGAACGAGGGCATCTACAGACACGTGAAAAAGTAAGTACACCCCATGTAAAGTTTTGACTTTTTCAACATATTTCAACATTCAGCTATTTGATCTTCATTTCAATAATATTGGGAGATAAAGGTGATATAATATAACAAATATCATGAAACATTTACATTTTGTTGTCTTGTATCTATCTATAATTCCAGTAATCTCTGTATGTGTGTGTGTTTGTCTGTGACCGCTGTTTCTCGACAACCACGGGTCCGATATACTTGAAACTTGCCAGGTATATTGCTGGGGACCCGAGGATGTGCCTTTTCAAGGTTTGAAATTAATCGGACAAGTGGTTCCCAAGGTATGGTCACCGTACTCGCAAGCCGTTCGCTTTGGCTTTGCGAATGGACCAAACCATTTCATGTAAATAGAGGGGGGGGGGGGGTTCTACCGTACTCGCAAGCCGTTCGCTTTGGCTTTGCGAATGGACCAAACCATTTCATGTAAATAGAGGGGGGGGGGGTTCTGTGGTCGTTACTGCCACGTGGTTTCAAAGTTTTTTTTTGTTGTTGTTGTTTGCACGCATGTTTTTTTGCACCCACGTACGGGCACGCCCTAGTCTCTATATAATTCCAGCAATCTCTGTGTGTGTGTGTGTGTGTGTCTGTCTGTATGCGACCGCTGTTTCTCGACAACTACCGGTCCGATATACTTGAAACTTGCCAGGTATATTGCTGGGGACCTGAGGATGTGCCTTTTCAAGGTTTGAAATTAATCGGACAAGTGGTTCCCAAGGTATGGTCACCGTACTCGCAAGCCGTTCGCTTTGGCTTTGCGAATGGACCAAACCATTTCATGTAAATAGAGGGGGGGGGGGGGGGATTGGCCTATACACAGCCTCTTTGGATGTTAACTTTGCCAAAAACAAGAAAATAAAAACAACCGTTAGTTTAATTGGTCTATTATAGTTCTATTAAAGATGATAGGTTAATAATTTAATATTGAGAATTTGTGCACGCACGTACGGGCACGCCCTAGTAATTTAAATAAACATAAATGCAAATTTCACATGTGGAAAAAGTAAGTACACCCCAACATTTATCACTACTTCAAATACCTAAAATTAGAATGAGGTGCACCAGCTCAGGTGCAAATGATTAGAACATCGTCAGAGAGGATCTTGGAGGAACGTGTCTTATTTAAACCTCAGACATTTAGTTTGGTTTGCTCTTTGTTGTTGAAGTGTACGGCGTCACCATGCCTAGATCAAAAGAGCTCTCTGAGGCCTTCAGAAAGAAGGTTATACATGCCTACGAGTCTGGGAGGGGATTTAAAAAGATCTCCAAACAATTTTAAATCAATCATTCGACTGCCCGGAAAATCATGTACAAGTGGAGAAGATTCCAAACAACTGCCAACTTGTTCGGGCCAGGCCGCCCCAGCAAGTTCAGCCCGAGAGCAGACCGCAAGATGCTGAAAGAAGTCTCAAAGAACCCGAGAATGTCATCACGGGACCTACATGTAGCTCTTGCCACTGTTGATGTCAAACTGCACGAGGCTACCATTAGAAAGAGGCTGCACAAATTTGATCTACATGGGAGGTGTGCCAGGAGGAAACCTTTGCCGTCCAGAAAGAACATCAGGGCAAGACTAAAGTTTGCCAATGAACACCGAGGCAAAGCCCAGCACTTCTAGAATAATGTGCTCTGGACAAATGAGTCAAAGGTAGAGCTATTTGGCCACAGTACCAGAAGACATGTTTGGCGAAAACCAAAGACAGCATTTGACCACAAGAACCTGTTACCAACTGTAAAGCATGGTGGTGGAAATATTATGGTTTGGGGGCAGCTTTGCTGCAGCATAGCCTGGGCAGCTCACCATCATAGAATCCACTATGAATTATTCATTGTACCAGAGGGTGCTTGAGGATAATGTGAGGCCATCTGTCTGAGTGTTGAAGCTCAACCGAAGGTGGACCTTTCAACATGACAATGACCCTAAACATACCAGTAAATCCACCAAGGAATGGCTGAAAAGAAAGAAATGGAGGGTTCTGGAATGGCCAAGTCAAAGCCCGGATCTAAATCCCATCGAGATATTGTGGGGGGATTTGAAACGAGCTGTGCATGCAAGAAACCCCTCAAACATCGCACAGCTGAAAGAATTCTGCATGGAGGAGTGGGCAAAAATTTCTCCCAGTCGATGTCAGGGACTGGTACACAGTTATAAGAAACGCCTACTTGAGGTTGTTTCTGCCAAAGGGGGCAATACCACCTATTAGAGCCAAGGGTGCACTTACTTTTTCCACATGCGAAATTTGCATTTATGTTTATTTAAAATATACAATGGACTACAAAATGTAAATGTTTCATGATATTTGTTATATTATATCACCTTTATCTATCAATATTGTTGAAATGAAGATTAAATAGCTGTATGTTGAAATCTGTTGAAAAGGTCAAAACTTTACATGGGGTGTACTTACTTTTTCACGTGACTGTACACGTTGTGGGACTATGCGGAGGCATATTGGCGACATAGTCGCATTTCTCTAGTTAAGTGATTCTTCACCATTGAGGAATAGGGCCAAAAACGATATGTAATATGATATTTCAAAAGTTTGTGGATGCGTTGTGATAAAACTAGGTGAATGAGTTGTGTAGGTGACAAGAAGGAGCTGATTACATTTTGGTTAAGGTCCAGATCTAGATCCGGCCTATCAGTGGGATACAAAACTTAAACTGTTCAGCCTGGTGGAGCCATTCTACCAAGTGCCATTCTACTTAGATTAAGTGATCTGCAGGTGCTTTTTGTAATAACCACACATGCATTTATGTCTCTAAGATAAGCCTGTTGTCTCCGAGAAACTGAAATGTCCAGGCCAATGCTCTCAGAGCACAGTATTTTGCATCAGTGTTGCACCTTCTCTAATATATTTATGTCTTTTCTGTTTTGATTAGAAAAGCAGCATGTGATCATTCCATGACATTGTTTCACTTTCGTACAAATATTGGAAATAGGTCTGCGGCGGCCTGTGATGTTATTATGTCAAGATATTTATTTTTCAGTGATCACATATAATTTGATGTTCATCTAGGAAGTAAGTAAATTCGATGGTTTTCCCAACATGAAGCTCTACCATACTTGTTGCTGTATAAGTTGAGTTGCCAGTCTCTTTACCAGCCAGATAGGGAGTCCAGGTTTGATTGAAGACTGCAACAATCCTCCAGTGAGCGGATGCTGTTGTAAACGTTAGCCTCATTTGCAAATAATTTGATTGAAGTGACAACCTGATCGGGAAGTTATTAATGTAGAAAATAAAAGAGAACTGGTCCAAGAATTCTTCCTTGTGGTACACTGGAACAGAATCAACAAGGCCTTTCCTGAAGTCTGCATATATGATGTATATCCCTAGCTTTGGCTGATCAAAACTCTTTGTTCAGTTATTGTAACATTCTAACAAGTCTGTTAGACATGAACATAGCTTATGTAAAGGAATAAAAGAATGCTTAGGGTTAGGGTTTGGGTGAAAGTTTTTCACTTTTTCTCAACTCTACAATGTTTCTAGCAAATTTAATTTATATCTTTATTAATTTTTTAAAAACAAAAATGAAGACAAACAAGAGCTAAAATTGCTTTGCAATACATGTCCCCTACCTGTGCCAATTTTTGTTTTTAACAAATTTTATTAAAAATTGCTGAATTGCCCTGAAACTAGAACATGTTCTGTAACTTATCATAATAAAGCCATGTACCAAGTTTCAGTTCAATATGTTAAAGCATAAGGGGAAGAAGTAAAGAAAACTGACCCATGTATAGTATGTGACATTTCCAAAAAGATAAAGTCCAAAAAGGGCACAATTCCATGAAAAATGGGTGAAATACCGCGAAACCTGAACATGTTGTGTAAGTTGTCACAATAAAGCCATGTACAAAGTTTCATTTGAATATGTTAAAGGGTATGGGGAAAAGGGCGGAAAACCACAGGTGGAACGGACGCAAGGACAGACAGACGGACAGAGAGAAAAGCTCTTGTTCCCTCCGGATAGGGGACTAATACATTGAGGTTAAACATAAAATAAAACAACCATTGATTTTATATCGAACACACCCACCCCCACCCACCCGTGTCCAGTAATGCCAAGAAAAACATTTAAACCATTGAGAAAGTATCACAGTCAGCCCTTATGAGATCATAAGCCCTTATTGTCCTTATCAGCCCTTATTAGCCCATAATTATTATTATTAGCCCATAATTAGCATATTAGCCCTTATTAGATCATAATTAGTATCAATGATTAATCAGCCCTTATTGTGGTTATGAGAACGTCAATGATTGTGTTGTGTTTCAACCTTCATTTATTTGTCTTATCTTGGCTTTCATAAAATTTATATGTAAATTGTGTCGGATCATTTTCCATGTCATTTGCACTTTAACCAGGAATGAGTGAATAAAAATAAAAATTGGATCACAGTGTGGGGTGGTGGAAAACACCACACCCCACCACCCGCTCCCCATATACCTCACTCCACAACCACCACCACAGCTACATTCCTGATTATAACCACTGATGTGCCTGTATATGCTGCAATTTTATACATTATACATTTTTCTGAATGCATGCATTTCCACATTATTTCACTTAATTTCTTGATTGTATAATTTCCCTTGAGAGCTGCATCAAACTATGAACTGTGATGAGTCTTACATACAGTACTGGTACCCTCGGAGATTATGCGTATTGTAAAATGCGACTTCAACAATATTATGCAAAGAACAATGAAATATCATGTGAATATAATATTGTCTAGCTATGTTGCTTGATGAAATCAATTCCCCCACCCAACCCCAAGTACTCAGACCCCACCCCCAATACCAAGTCTTCAAACCCCTACCCACTGCAAATCTTCAAACACCCTCCCCACCCCAAGTCCTCAACCCTCTCCCCCACTGCCACAAGTCCAAATTACATACAACAACCTTCCATCTTTTAAACTCTGCCACCAAAGGTGGATGGAGGTTATGTTTTCACCCTTGTCTGTCTGTTGGTCCGTTTGTTTGTAAACAAAATATCTCAAAAGGTTGTGGACGGATTCGGACGGAATTTGGCAGAGATGTAGCGTATGTGACAAGGACGAAATGATTAGATTTTAGTGAAGATCCGGATTCGGATCCGGCTCCTAGAATTTTTAAGTGATTATTCACCAATGGGAGATTGGGCCAAAAACTATACATAGCAGGATTTGTCAAAAAGTTGTGGACAGATGATTTTGATTAAATGTGATTCTGTATTGTGATTTTCTGGTCTACTCTGGGATACTAAACGGAAACTGTTCACAAGGCGGAGGTATGCTCTCTACCGAGTGCCGTTCTAGTTTGCTGGTGTTTTGCATAAAAGGCTCTGTATAAAGGACAGGATGGAGTATTTTTTATTGGACTTCAAATATTAATTATGACTATTTTCTTTCCTCCGTGTGGGTTTTAATCAAAATGTACCTTTCTTGCATGATAGACAACAACAACAACAACAACAACAACAACAACATGCATTTTAAGGCCATTTTCCCTGCTAGAGCGGGGGTTAGCCTTGCGGTCCCCATGACGATCTTCTCCATTTTGCTCTATTTTCTGCATCTCTCCTTGTTAACCCCCTTGCCCGCATTTCTTCTTCGACCACCTTTAGCCAAGTCTTTCTCGGTCTTCCCCGCCTCTACTTCCTTCAACATTCATTTCCATCACTCTTCTCAACCAGTCACTTTCATCCTTCCTCAACACATGACCAAACCATCTCAACCTGGTCGTCTTCACAGCATCCATCGCAGGCTCTATTCCCATCATCTTTCACAATTCATCATTTGTCTTCCTCTCTCTCAACGATACTCCGCACATCCACCGATCCATTCGCATTTCCACCCTTCGTTGCTGCTCTACGTTCATTACCCATGTCTCGCTCCCATAAATCATAACTCACACATGCAGCATACACCTTTCCCTTCAGCTTCAACGACACTTCCCTCCTCATCAGCACGCCACTCAGTTCCCGAAACTTCTTCCATGCACATCTCACTCCATACAAACATGATAGACAAGGTCTTGTTCAATTTTTTTTAATGTACATAAAGTCAGCAGTTCTCTTCATTGTCCAAAAAAAATATTTGGGCGGTGTATAGGCATTATACTGCTGCCTTGATTGCTTCCGAAAAGCACATGCATTACCTCATTTCCTCTGCATGGGTTGTTCAACACTGCTCGGGGTTGTTCAACACTGCTCATCAAGGTGTGTGTGTGTGTGTGTGTGTGTGTGTGTGTGTGTGTGTGTGTGTGTTTGTGTGTATGCAAGCATGTAAGTTGTTTTCACCCCTCAGCCCAAATTGGGCTAAGGGGTATTGTCCTCCGAGCGTCCGTGAACTTTTGGTTTCCGTCAATTTCAAGAACGGCTTGTCCGATTAAATCCATTTTTGCAGTGTGTGTTGGGGTTGAGTAGAGGAAGGTTCCTTTCGAAAATGGGCGCGCTGCGATTTTCAATATGGCCGCCGCGGCAGCCATCTTGACATTGGTTTCTGTCAATTTCGAGCAGAACGGTTTGTCCGATTAAATCCATTTTTTGCAGTGTGTATTGGGGTTGAGTAGAGGAAGGTTCATGGGCGCGCTGCGATTTTCAATATGGCCGCCATGGCAGCCATCTTGAAATTGGTTTCCATCAATTTCAAGCAGAACGGCTTCTCCGATTAAATCCATTTTTGCAGTGCGTGTTGGGGTTGAGTAGAGGAAGGTTCCTTTCGAAAATGGGCGCGTTGCGATTTTCAATATGGCCGCCACGGCAGCCATCTTGAAATTGGTTTCCACCATGCATGGGCTGAGGGGTTACGCCTGCTTTGTGGTGCTATTTATTATACCTACTATCCCCATACGTGGGTGGGCCTCAGGAGATGTAACAAAGACTTACCGGGTCTCAAAGTATCCACCTCCGTTAGAGTGCGTTTGTGTGTGCATGCGCAAGTGTTTACATGTGTATGTGTGTGTGCGTATGTGTGCACACAAAATGTGTAATATGTCACACACAAGACGTGTGTACCCAACATACCACTGTATAACATGTCAAGCATTATGTGTGTATACAATACAACATGTGGACAATATGTACATGTGTTTCTAAAGCATAAAAATAATGTGTACATACAATACACAGCATATGTTGTCACACAAAACAAAATCTGACAAATCAAAAGCAAAAACAAAACCAAAGCAAAACACGTATAAACCAAAATCGTGCTTGTATACCTGCAAAACATGACTAATGCGTGTGTGTGTGTGTGTGTGTGTGTGTGTGTGTGTGTGTGTGTGTGTGCATCACTGCCACCTGTCCTCATCTTTCGCAGGCCCCCCCCTTCCACCAAATCTCAAGACCCCTCCCACTCACGTCTGTCAAATCTCAGGTCCCCCTTTTCTTATCTATGATTTTGTTATCTTATGTAAATTTCCTTGTCTTGCAATTGTTGTGAGTACTGTAGTTTGTTTCACTTTTTAGCATTTGAACATACATGCACAGAAATACTTTTATAACACGTACTTATTTTAATGTTCCACAATGCACATGGACTTTTAAATTCTATACTATTTATACTTTCTGAAATGAATCAAAACAAATTCCACTTTGCTTGAATGATTATTGCACTCAGCCCCTCACAATGTTTGAGAGAACTGAAACTTTCATTTAGTCCCAAATGGTGTGGCCAATGAGTTCTGCAAATTATACAAAGGCAAAAGAGGATGGGGAGGGGAGACTTCATTTCCCCCAAAATATTTCATTGTCGTTGTCAAACTTCGAAGGCTGCAATTTATTCTGTGGGGCAACAGTTTCATTTATGAGCAACAATCTGAAAGCCGAAACATGAGCGTACGTTGTGATGTTTAAGCTTTCGACAAATTGATTTCTGCCATCAATACAGCAACTCAGCTCAGGTTATTTGCGTTATACAAAGAAAATTGCAACACAATCCCAGGGTTTTTCTCCTAGCAACTATCTACAACCACAGGCGATGTTAACTCCAGAATCCAGACATTCCAGCAGGTCGAAAGTAATTTGGAATTTATTCATTTATTCGTATCGTAAAGACACTTCTGTGCTCTTGAGAAATATCAGTGTCTGAGCAGGACGACTTTCTGTCTGACTCCATACGACAGTCATAAGACTAGCAATCCACCATAGCGACACAAGGGGCCTGCAGTACCCCCCCCCCCCCCCCTTACAATTTCAATACCTGCATGCTCTTGTTTTATGGAGTGAAATGACATAACGCGGTGTGACTGGCGTGCGATTGTGCGTAAAGTGGCGATGTTGTTCATGTGTCTGTAGGGAAAGTCACACAGCCTCATAAGTGCTGTTTGTGACACACATATCATCACGCACAGCCAAGATAACCTTGCTCGGCATCATCAAATCACTCCACTCGTATTGGCAATCTGCCGTTACTAATCAATTTCACTCGGCAAAAAGCAAGCGCGAAAAATAAAGAAACTGTGCTTGGTTATTTCTCTATAGGAAATAACATCTTATTTATGTCATGTACATGTGTAACTTTGTGGTGACGATGTGCCATGCATTCAGCATACTCCATGTGCATCATGGCGACAGCTTAATGCGCTCAACTGACCTGAATTTTACAATTTCTAGGAAAAAGACAGGGAGACTAATTATTTCAAGGATATATAGTGTTTTGAAAATGTTATTAATGGGTTAGTATCCCTGTATTGCTAAATGTAATGGGTTTCCTGGATGAGATCTTTAGGCTCAGAGTCTTTTGTGAAATTGTTAGGTGTATAGGAAGTTTTGTGCTTAACTGAGTGCTGGGGTTCCTTGGGTTTTTTTGTTTTTTTTGTATACAACATCGAGGCTCGTGTAAGAGCTAACATTGATCAATAAAAAGCGTTACGCCTAGGTCCCCCTTCGGTGAAGTGATGCGAGTTGACAAAGTGGAAGACGCAAGACGGCCATCTTGGATTTTGACGTGGCGACCCAATTTTCAACGGCGTTCTTCCTTATGCCTAGATACACCCACACACCAGATTAGAAGTTAGTAGTTCATTTATTTTTCAAGATATTCCACTCACAAGGTTCAGACATACATGGCGGTGGCCATCTTGGATTTTGACGTGGCGACCTAATTTTCAATAGGGTTCTTCCATATGCCTAGTTGCACCCACACACCAAATTAGAATTCGGTCCTTCGCTTAAGCACGCAAGTCCGCACGCACGGACGAACGGACGCACACACGGACCGAGGGGAAAACCATAGCTCCCTTTCGCTCCACGGTGCGACGGGGGACAAAAAAGACAAACTGACGCATAAAACATGAAAACATATGATAAGGGGAGCGGGAGACAAGATGGAAAGCAGGGACATCAGGAGATCTGTGGGAGGGAGCGGGCATGGTGGGAGGAGGCATGGGAACGGGGGAGGTTGGGTGGGAGAGGTAAAAACACATGGACACTGCTAGGACCTCCAGGAAAGAAGTTGGTATTTCAAAAAAATTGGATCTGGGGTGAATTAACGGGGGCAGAAAAGATCATGGTTTTGGATGGGGGGTTGATGAGAGTTTATTATCCTGTCCTTCATTTATCACATACTCGTTTCATCGGAGGGGACTATAGGTTTGGCTTTCCGTCTGTCTGTCCCACTTGTGGTTTTTCAGACTTTCCGCTCCTAGCCCTCAACATATTCAACTGAAACTTGGTACATGTTTTTAGTATGACGAGTTACAAAAAAAGTTCAAGTTTCAGGGCGTTCCGTCCATTTTTCACAGTTATGCCCTTTTTGGACTGAGAAAATGTCACACCCATAGGGGACATGTGTTGCAAAGCAATTCTCCATCTTCTTCTATTTCGGTTCATGACCACAATCAAAACATGTCATTTCTCTCCTTTATACCCTTGACTGGAATAAAATTTGGAGAGCTCTGCATGTCATCTTCCATGCCATCCTAATTTTCGGGCAATGAACTTGTGCGACAGGTGAAGGTTGAAGAAAGGGTGACGACTTTGGTTCTGCTAATCTCACCCAAGTCCCAGGGCCCGAGATGCCCATTAATCGTAATCGCTGCTGAGCCATTGGGTCAGGAGTTCAACAAGAGAGGTCCGGCATCTAATACCAAACACTGGGCTGCCAACCAAATCGGGAGTGCATGACGGACCATCCATTACAGCAGTTTAGACACGGAGAGGATTAGCTATTAAAAATAAAATGCATTTGCATTTCCACAGCCTTCATGACTCATGTTCTCGGGAATACATCATGTCGTTTCACGTTGGCTGGTTAGAGGCGTGGGTTTTGCGAAAATGCGAGGGAGTAATTATCTTCGGGAACTGACAATCCCAGGGAACAACTTAATGAAATGATGGTGGCGGCCCTGCCATGAATTTGAACTAAATCCATGCATCATTGGAACGACCAAATTAACAGTAATTTGCATAACGCCAGCAAGGGACGCAGATTATTCTTTCCTGTATGGTATACGTGTAGGAAAGAATCCGAAGTGGCATAATGTACATATTACATGCGCAAAAAACGCTAATATTCCAGTGCTGTCCACGAAACCTCCATCCCCTATCCTATCCCATTTGTCTCCCTCCTCCATAACTATGACGCCCTCCATTTTCTCCCTCTCCTCTCTCTTCCCTTCCTTTTTGCAAATATTGACAACATTTTCCTTCCTCGGTTCTTGGATTCCTTCGCCGCTTTTCATGAGTTTTCAACCCACAAAGTTGGAGCTGTTGCCATTTCATGATGTAATTCCAATCATAAGACCATTAAAGCTGATGTTGGACTGAGTTTCTTGTCTCGAACCATTTGGATTACTGATACGGATATTTTGTCCAAAACAGGTGTCAAGTGCCTTTGCCAAACATGGGTAATTCAATGTACTTATTATGGCAGATGGTTGGCACTTGTGGCTTGACCATCATGATGTGTGCTTGGTATGTCATTTCATGGTTGTAAAACTCGTGAGATAATGCAGTTTCTTTTTGCCGCTTTACTTCCTTTCTTTTTAGCAAAGAGAGGCTTCACAAATTCGATTATTCATGAAAAATTATTACTTTGTTTTTGTAACCCGATGCGATTTTATCTTAATTTTTTATTTTGGAGCTTCATATCCAGTCTGAACATATTCGTAATCAATCTGTCTCATTGTAGAAGTATACAACAATGTCAGCACAGGAGGGACGTTCAAAATGTGCTCAGAATGAGATACTGTACTGTACTTCCAAAAAAACAATTTTGTATACTAACTCGAGGCTCATGTGAGAGATAACATATAATAAAGAGAGCAGGAGACAGGAGGGGATGGGGGAGAGGGAAGGACACCAACAGTAGAGAACAGGGACATCAGGAGATCTGTGGAAGGGAGAGGGCTGGGGTGGGGTACACGTGACAAACAGGATGGACACAAGAGGGGATTTCAGGAAAGAAAACGGAATTTGAAGGAAGTGAGTTTGGGGCAGATTAACGGGTATAGAAAAAAATCAAAAGCTTTGGATGGGGGAAGATAAGAGATTTTTTTTTTTTTTTTTTTGCATACAAGATCGAGCTTCATATCCAGTCTAAAAGAGCTACCATTAATCACAAAAAAAACATACTGACACACAAAACATACGGGAGCGGGAGACAAGATGGAGAGAGAGAGCGAAGCACACAAGTACAACAGCAGAGAACAGGGTCATCAGGAGATCTGTGGGAGGGAGAGGGCTTGGGGGGAGGAGGCATGGGATAAACAAGATGGACACTACAGGGGATTTCATAAAAGAAAACGGAATTTGAAGTAGGTGAATTTGGGGTGGATTAACGGGGGTAGAAAAGATAAAGATTTTGGATGGGGGAAGATCAGAGATGGTGGTGAACAGCTGTTTTAAAGACCTGAAGGGAGGAGTGGGATTGAAGAGAGTGAGGGAGTTTGTTCCAGAGGCGGGAGTAAATAGGATTGAAGGAGTGAAGGTGAGCAGAGAGTCTTGATTTTGGCAATCTCACCAGAAGAGGGATGCAAACAGATGTTGTGCATCCTGAAGGAATATGTGGGGGACAGAGCACAGACAGAGCGGGGGGAGCTAGGCCGGAGAGGATTCGGTAGAAGACAGAAAGACCACCAACCTGCCTGCGGTGGGAGAGTGAAAGGCCCTCATGATGTGTGCGAGTTAGCTTCATCGTGGGAGATTCCAATGATTCTAAAAGCCTTGGTTTTTACAGCATAAATCCGAGTTAGGTGTGAGGCAGGAGCACCAGCCCAGAGGGAAGAACATTATTGCATTCAGCTGCGGATGAAAGCCTTGTATGTGGTGAGGCGCTCAGGTGTGCGAAGGAAGGACTTCACACGACGGAGGATGCCCAGTCCGCGACTGGCTTTGGAGGCCAGCTTGCAAATGTGGTTTTCCCAGGAAAGATCATGGCAGATAGTGAGATGATTCAATATATAATCTATAAACATAATTCAAGATATAGTCAAGATAAATTCAACATATCATTCAAGATATAAATACAATAATTCAAGATACACAAATGTCTTTTCACCTTTTAACTAATAATTATCAATAATAAATATCTACTGACTAATTTCAAGATTAATGTATTGAAGGCTGGTAGGATGGCCAAGAGGTACATGCATTCACCTCTCAGCTGTTTAGCCTGGGTTTGAATCTCGGCCCAGCTATAATTTCTTTTCAAATCACATTTTCAATAATTAAATCGAAATTTATGCTCGGTGCAAGCATGTTAAAGGAATTGCGCATCAGTACATATTAATTGGACCCACGACTTTAAAATGGGATGGTCAGACATGTCAGAGGTGTGAGTTTGTTCCAACGGAATGTTCATCAGTGGAAATTTCTACACCAGCCCCGGAATGGCAACTTGCCCAACATTACCCCCTTCACACCTCTTCAACCCCCCACACCACCTTCCTGTGCCTCCTCCCCCCAAGCCCTCTCCCTCCCACAGATCTCCCGATGTCGCTGCTCTCAAATGTTGTACTTGTGTGCTTCCCTCTCTCTCCCCATCTTGTCTCCCGCTCCCTTTATTGTATGTTTTATGTGTCAGTTTGTCTTTTTGTGATTAATGTTAGCTCTTACACGAGCCTCGATCTTGTATACAAAAATAAATAAATAAATAATTAGTTCATCGCTGTGTAAATGCTGAGGACTCAGTCAGAACATACTTCGAAAGTATGGGTCTCCACCAACCACCACTTACTTCATTGTTATTGTCAAAAAATAGACAATGCATCTGCAAAGGATTGGAGAACTCACACAAAGTCAAAATGTATTATCAATTTCTCCACTTTTAAACATTTCTGTGATTTGTGTGACTGCTAAACATACGTACATGATTTCCAATGATCTCTTCATTGAATTAGAAAGCCCGGTCAGAGTTTGTGCTTGTTGCTGGATATCTGTAGGACATTACAGATGAACTTGAGAAATCTCTACTTTAATCCTCTACTTTAAAGATAGCTAAATAGCACGGAGTCGCACTATCTCACTTCTAATTAATTTGACGTTTCTCTTTGCCAATATTGTGGAGTTGATAACGTTCATACCTGCAGCTTTCATACATTATATCCACCTACCTCGTCATGTGAAGCAACAGGTGAATATTACTAAAATTCACCAAATGTCTGTCCGTCTGTCCAGCCGTCTGTTCCCAGGTACCGCAAAAACGGCTGAACCGATCGCAACCAAATTTTGGGTGGGTAATCCTGGGACCCCCTGGAGTAAAAAAGGGTATATTGTTTTCCCAATTTTTCCTAACACAGTGGAATAATATTTACCGATATGAACATAGATGTGGCTTTTATTTAAATTCTACAAATACTGTTTAGATTTTGATGATTTGCGTGTGATATGATTCAATGGATGTTTATATAAATCGTTTAAAATAAAAAAGCCTTCAATTTCTGATATTTTGCCTTTTCATTTGGGCCTCCCAATTGAAGCCCCGCCCATAGGGCGGGTACCGTTGCTAGTCATTGTAATTCATAAGCAGCTTCATAAGAGGAGGATTCCTTTTTGTTTTGGGATGCACAAAAAAATTGGCCAGTGACTGTGTGCTGAATATGAGAAAAATAGTCACTACACACCATCTGTCAATTCAAGCAAGTTATTAAATTCGAACAATGTATCGGCCACACATCACCTTGCACAGTGGGATACTGCCATGTGGTGGTGAACTGCTAGCTGAGGGCATCGCCCCTGACGTTGAACTGGCTTTCGGCTTTTGCCGGCCAAGTGCGTTCTGACAGCTTGCATTGACTGATGTCCTTGGAAACGCAGGTCATACTATCTCTGCCAGGAGACTCTTCGAAACTCTTCACCAGATGGCAGAGACAGAAAACATGCAGCATTTTTGTGTTGACCACATAACCCAACCACTTTGTCCTCTTCTGAAAGTTCCGCAGTATAAATAATGATAAAGGCAATGTGAGTATTTTCGATTAAGTAAACGAAAAGTAGTTGAAAGACCAAAGCTATTAGAAAGTGCCAGACGTCAGATAAATCTAGGTTGACCCACATTATAGAATAATAGTGGAGACAAGCATCAATATTGTAAACCTTCGCACACCATCAGCACTTGCTGGTGTTGTGTGTGGGTTCTTTACCAACACGGGGCACCTGTCATGCATCCACCCTGTTGTAGGTAGGCATCATTGCATAGTCAACATGTAGCCAGGAAAGAAGGTATTAATGTTAAAATGTAACCTCCAGATTATTTGCAGTCTGTGAAAGACACACAACTGCCCCTGGATAAAAGCAGTTCCAGCTGCTTCACTGTTAACCACACACAGTATCAGTTAAGGTTGGAGAAGCCTTCCTGCCAACTTCCTGTCAACCCCTTCCCCCACCCTATCCATTGGGAAGGGATTCAATTTTTCTTCAACAAGAACCCAATTATTCTGTATTGTTCATAATCAATAATATTTAGCATATACACCATTGTGTTTATTTTTTTTTCATATTAAGCCACAGACTTAATTGTACCTTTATACAAGGAAAACGGACTAAAAACAGTTGAAGTAAGTGATGCCTTAAACCAAATAGCTTTCATTATAGTAAAAAAAAACTATTACGGTTTGAAAGATTGTTCGTTCATCTAAACCCCGATCATCTAGCCCAATGCCAAGTGAAGCAAGGCCGAGGCCATTTATTCCTGGTACGTGAAACACCCTGCAACCCATGCCAGCAGAAAACGGATTTTTTGGAATGCCGGCCGCATTTTCATTCCACTCATCATCTAACTTTGTTAAATAATTACCCATGGGTAGGCACCCCTACGTTGAAAGTTTTGTGTCAATCGCTCATGCAGTTGCGGAGAAAACGAATTTAGTGAAATATTTAGTGAAATTAAGTGAATTAATTTAGCAAATAAAGGTGGAAAATGTGAAGGCCGAAGAAAAAAAAAGAGTGAAGTCCTCAACCAAAGATCCACAACATGGTCAAGTATGGTTGTGAAATCTTATTACTTGTATAATCACAACTTCAAAATGAAGTTTCACTCGATTCAGCATTGCACGTTCAGTGTTAAAATGGGAAATTAGAAACAGCTTTCATCAATATCCAAGTGTCACTCAGAAAATATTCCACTTTCAAACCAACTTTTTCAAAATCTAGGTTAAAATAGTCTTCCTGTAGCTCTTCACAATATGAATCTTTTGCAGCTGAAATGTAAATCTCATCCTCCTTTTTCTTGATGAATTTATTTTCCACATAACTTTACCTTTGACATTTTGATAAATTTAGCCAGTTATTCGCGGCTCACCAATCTATCTCCTTGGGATTAAGGGCTCAATACGATATCTCATGACTTTAAACATTTACAGTATCGGAATGTCTGCAAAATGCATATTAAAGAATGCAATGACGCTGATGGTGAAAAATGAAACAAAATTGCAACTAATGAACCCCAGTGCAGGAGGTTTGGTGTTGCTAATTTTTGTTGCTGTTTGTTAGATCAACTCTATAATTTATGATTTTCCTTGCTCTTTTTATTTTCACATTCAATAATATCAAATCTTTAGATCTCGAGATAAAAACATCGAAGATAGGACAACTGGCTGAGTGTCAACTCTTCAAAAATATTGTGCTCTACGAGAACCTGCCCTTTACTTGCATAAGGAAAGTATTGGGCGCCATCTTAATAAAGATAACAATAATAACTAGAACAGCACTCAGTAGAGAGCAAAACTCCACCTGGTGAACAGTTTACGTTTTGTATCTCAGAGTAGACCATAAAATCATAATACAGAATCGCATTTAATCAAAATCAATCACAGGAATCACCATAGGTCCAGTCTTTCATATCCTGATGTACCCCTCGTTTTTGGCCATAACACTTGATGATGAAGAATTCACTTAAAATTAAACTAACTGGATCCGGATCTTAACCAAAATTGAATCGATTCTTCCTTGTCACACACACAACCCGTCCACCCAGTTTCGTCCAAATCCGTCCATAATGTTTTGAGATAACCTGCTTTGTATCGTTTTTGGCCCTATCTCCCAATGGTGAAAAATCACTTTTAAAATTGTATAATTCTCATATCCGAATCCATATTCAGATCTTCACCAAAATCGAATCGAATCCTCCTTGTCAGACACCCAACCTCTCCACCAAGTTTCGTACAAAAACACTCCACAACATTTTGAGATATTCTGCTATGTATCGTTTTTAGCCCGATCTCCCAATGGTGAAGAATCACTTTAAAAGTTATACTAGCCGGATCCGAATCCGGATCTTCACCAAAATCTAATAGTTTCGTCCTTGTCACATACGCTACATCTCTGCCAAATTTCGCCCGAATCCGTCAATCCGACAAAATTTTGAGATATCTTGTTCACAAACGGACAGACAGACAAACAGACAGACAGGGGTGAAAACATAACCTCCATCCACATTTGGTGGCGGAGGTAATAATAATAATAATAATAATAATAATAATACTAAGAAGCAATAATACAGTTGTGGCCAAAAATATTGGCACCCTTACAATTTTTTCAAATAACGCACCATTTCCTCCAGAAAATTTTTGAAATTTAAAAATATTTTGGTATTTTATATTGAATATTGATATATTGAATAGTGATATTGAATATGAATTCATTCATATGAATGAATGAATCCACATTTGTACTTATTTGGTTTACAGTGAAACAAAACAAAAAAAGCTGAAAAAATCATAAATCTTAGCTTATTCCACACATAAATCCTAAAATGGCCCGGACAATATTAATGGCACCTTTTAGAAGTTCTGAGAAACAATTACATTTCAAGCAGGTGATTCTCCTTTACTTTGGAATTGAACTCACCTATGGTGAGTTGCAGGTGCCTGCAATATAAAAATCACTCATTCAACCAGTTTGAATGGAGAAAAGGAGTCATTCTGCTGTTTTGTGTCACTGTGTGTACCACATTGAGCATGGAGAAAGGAAAAAAAAATTGACTGAGGAGGTCAGACACAACATTGTAGCCAAACATGGACAATCTCAAGACTACAAGTCCATCTTCAGAGACCTTGATGTTCCTGTGTCCACCGTACGCAATGTTATCAGGAAGTTTAAGGCCCATGGCACTGCAGCCAACCTCACTGGACATGGCTGCAAGAGAAAACTTGATCGAAGATTGCAGCGAAGGATTGGAGCGAAGGAGACGCAGGAATGGCTCAAAACAAAACGCTGAACTGTTCTGAAGTGGCCAGCAACGAGTTCAAATCTAAATCCCAGTGAATATCTGTGGGGAGATCTGAAAACAGCAGTTGGGAGAAGGCATCTTCAAATCTGGGAGAACTGGAACAGTTTACACAGGCAGAGTGGGCCAAACTGCCAGTAGAAAGGTGTAGGAAGCTCATTCAGGCTATAGGAAGTGCTTGTCTGCAGTTATTTTGTCCAAAGGCTGTGATACCAAATATTAAGTCTCGGGTGTCAATAATTTTGTCAATGCCATTTCTTTTTAATTTCTGATTTAAAAGGATATATTAAGTTCTGAATCAAAAACATAGGTTCTGTATTATTAACAGTGAAATAAAGAATTGTGGAGACCAAATACTTTTGTCAATTTCAACTTATTTTTTAGAGAAAATTGGGAGTTATTTGAAAACAGTGCAAGGGTGCCAATATTTTTGGCCACGACTGTAAAGTTGCGTCTCTGAAACGTGCAAAATACTTTGAGGGATTCAACTTCATTTCAAAAAAACTAATAGTGGGAATGGAATAACAGTGTGCACCATATTCTACGTATTACCCAAAGGGACACGTACAGTACCTGATTTACACCGAAAACCATGTGCACGTGCACCCTGCAGGGCAATCATTTTCGTATGGACGTGCACATGCGGTGCAAATCAATGGATATCTGCCTCGTGCGCACAAGCAGAAGTTAGGAATGACTTGATTGATGATAACGGGGTGAACCCGAAGCTAAGGTTGCTTCTCAATATGCTCTAACAGCTGACGTTGATGGTTGGGCACAACAGTGGGTTGGTGTGGCTTCTATGGCTCATGGTGGTGGGAGCACAGACTAACTTGCTGACACATACGTGTTCTGTACCATGGAATGATTTGGAGTTGGAAGTTCTGCCTGTGATCCTCACCTCCTCCGCCCAGCTGTTGTTGGATATATAATTTACGGATATTTTACAGGTTATATGGATACGTATGTCGTAGGAGGGCACAAGGACGGGAGACGTCTTGATGGCACATAGGATGACCAAACAAATTATAAAATGGTGTTAGGTCTTTGACATGTAGAAAGCTGTTATCAGAAGTGTTTTTTGTGTGCAAATTAATAATTCAGGCAAAATATATTTTCTAAACATACTTTTCACATACTGTTTTCATTCCATGTCTTCAAACAAGGAGCCACATTATGACTGGAGGCCACAACATAATATTTTTTGGATGTGGGCGAGCTCACATATTAAAGCAATTTGTAGCCATCTATTTATCACAGGCACTAATATCAGGGTGAACAGGTCCGAGGAAAAAAATACGGGACACTCAGGCAATTACCCTTTAGAACCCATCACAATTACCCTTTAGAATCCATTACAATTCCCCTTTAGAACCCATCACAATTACCCTTTAAATCCATTACAATTACCCTTTAGAACCCATCACAATTACCCTTTAGAACCCATCACAATTACCCTTTAGAATCCATTACAATTACCCTTTAGAATCCATTACAATGACCCTTTAGAACCCATCACAATTACCCTTTAGAACCCATCACAATTACCCTTTAGATCCCTTTAGAATTACCCTTTAGAATCCATTACAATGACCCTTTAGAACCCATCACAATTACCCTTTAGAACCCATCACAATTACCCTTTAGAATCCATCACAATGACCCTTTAGAACCCATCACAATTACCCTTTAGATCCCTTTAGAATTACCCTTTAGAATCCATTACAATTACCCTTTAGAACCCATTACAATTACCCTTTAGAATCCATTACAATAACCCTTGAGATCCCTTTAGAATTACCCTTTAGAATCCATTACAATGACCCTTTAGAACCCATCACAATGACTCTTTAGAACCCATTACAATTACCCTTTAGAACCCATCACAATTACCCTTTAGATCCCTTTAGAATTACCCTTTAGAATCCATTACAATTACCCTTCAAAACCCATCACAATTACCCTTTAGAATCCATTACAATTACCCTTTAGATCCCTTTAGAATAACCCTTTAGAATCCATTACAATTACCCTTTAGAACCCATCACAATGACTCTTTAGAACCCATTAAATTACCCTTTAGAATTACCCTTTATAATCCATTACAATTAACCTTTGGAATCCATTACAATTACCCTTTAGAATCCATTACAATTACCCTTTAGAATCCATCACAATTAACCTTTGGAATTACCCTTTATAACCCATCACAATTATGCTTTAGAACCCATCACAATTACCCTTTACATCCCTTTAGAATTACCCTTTATAATCCATTACAATTACCCTTTAGAACCCTTTAGAATTACCCTTTAGAATCCATCACAATTACCCTTTACATCCCTTTAGAATTACCCTTTATAATCCATTACAATTACCCTTTAGAATCCATCACAATTACCCTTTAGAACCCTTTAGAATTACCCTTTAGAATCCATGAAAATGACCCTTTACATCCCTTTAGAATTACCCTTTAGAATTACCCTTTAGAATCTATTACAATTACCCTTTAGAACCCTTTATAATCCATCACAATAACCCTTTAGAATTACCCTTTAGAATCCATTACAATTACCCTTTCGATCCCCTTAGAATAACCCTTTAGAATCCATCACAATTACCCTTTACATCCCTTTAGAATTACCCTTTATAATCCATTACAATTACCCTTTAGAACCCTTTAGAATTACCCTTCAGAATCCATCACAATTACCCTTTAGAATCCATTACCATTACCCTTTCGATCCCCTTAGAATAACCCTTTATAATACATTACAATGACCCTTTAGAATTACCCTTTAGAATCCATTACAATTACCCTTTAGAATCCATTACAATTACCCTTTCGATCCCCTTAGAATAACCCTTTAGAATCCATCACAATTACCCTTTACATCCCTTTAGAATTACCCTTTAGAATATATTACAATTACCCTTTAGATCCCTTTAAAATAACCCTTTAGATCCCTTTAGAATAACCCTTTGGAATCCATTACAATGACCCTTTAGAACCCATCACAATTACCCTTTAGAACCCATTACAATTACCCTTTAGAATCCATTACAATTACCCTTTAGAATCCATGACAATTACCCTTTAGAACCCATTACAATTACCCTTTAGAATTACCCTTTAGAATCCATTACAATTACCCTTTAGATCTCTTTATACTGTAATTACCCTTTTTAACCCTGTAGAATTACCCTTTAGAACCCATTCGAATTCCTGGCGGTTCGGGGTGGAAGGAGGTAGCAGAAAGGGGATTGAACTTTGGGGAAGCGGAAATGGAGTAGGGCATGAAGGAAGCTCAATGGATGCGGGAAGTGAAGGAAACAGAGGGAATGGGTGTGAAGGAAGCAAGGAAAGGGTAGGGCAGGGAGGAGGTAAGGAGGAAGAGGGGTATGGGGAGGTTGGACACTTAATCAGGGGACACCTAGCAAGGGTGTGGGTAGGGGAGTTTGTAGGGGAACCAGTTTGTGAAGATGACATGGGGGAGGCTACTGACATGAGGTAGTTTGTCACCGTAGTCCAATATAGAGTCCAAAAAGGGTTGGATTTGAGGATTCCAAGGGCAGAGAGATGAAGACAGACGTCAGGATTTGGATGGCTATAATGATTAAAGACAGAAAAGGCAGCATTATATGAACACTATGGTGGATGAGGTAATGCCATCCAGAGGGGGAGAGAATAGAAAACAGACTGGGAGAAATGCGTTTGGAAGCAAGTATATGTAGGAAGATTGAACATTTTTTAATTTGCCATTTTAAAATGTTTAAATTGACGAAGAGAGTGGAGGAGGAAGGGGAAAGTTTTTTTTGTTGTTTTTTTTGCATTAAACAGAAGGTATATGGAAGGTATTAAAGCAAGGGTGGTGAATAATGGGACAGAGGGGATGCAGACACGGAGCATGGGTATGGGAAGCAGTTGGAAAAAACCCGGTTGGCCCAAAATTATCCAAGCCCGAGACGAGAAAATACACAGGAGTGAGCACTGAAAACGAAGATCAATTGATACAAACGGAGAACATAAAATCGACACCAGCACAGACGAATCCAGAACGATTATTTAGCTTCGTGGAAGCAGATCACTCGGAGGACCACGAGAAGCAGCCACAACAAGGAAACCAGAGAAAACAGGAAACATGGCGAGTGGGTATGGGAAATAGTTTTCCTCCCCATTTCCCCTGTACACATTATGCATGTACTCGCATGAGTAACCACCTCTCCCATCCCGCCCTCCCCTTGTGTGTTCGTACATAAACAAATGCCCCTTGTCAAACATCTCATCCCATACTGATGTTTCTTGTGATTGCACATTCTTCTAGGTGCTTTTCTAATTGGGATACTAAAACACATTTTAACCCCAAATATTTTTTAGCCCGTCACCTGCACAGCTGGAGAAAGGGTTTTGTAATTGTGTGTGTGTGTGTGTGTGTGTGTGTGTGTGTGTGTGTGTGTGTGTGTGTGTGTGTGTGTGTGTGTGTGTGTGTGTCCGTGTCCTAACTTTTTACCATTTTAGCATTTGAGTTTGGTCATCAAATTTTCAACAAAACTTTATTATGATAATATGGAGAGGGCAAATTAATAAATTGGTCAAAAGGTTAAAGGTCAGCTTAATATAAAATCATCAATTTTCATCCAATTGACCTGAAATTTAAAATTTTTAAATCTTGGGTCACAGAATTTGTTCACCAATCAAAATCTGGAAGCTGATTATTTTTTTCGATCTAAGGCTCAAAGGTCAGGGCTGCATAAAATCATCAATTTTCATTTTGTATTTTAAACAAAATGTTTTCATAAAGTTTGAACATATGGAAGAAGAATAAGAAGAAGGGGAAGAAGAAGACGTCTGTATACAAACACTTTTTTTTTTTGTATACAAGATCGAGGCTCATGTAAGAGCTAACAATAATGACAAAAAACAAACGGACACATAAGAGATAATAAAGGGAGCGGGAGACAAGATGGGGCGAGAGGAGGAAGCACACAAGTACAATATTTGAGAGCATGGATATCGGGAGATCTGTGGGAGGGAGAGGGCTTGGGTGGTAGAAGACAGAAAGACCACCAACCTGCCTGTGGTGAGTGAGTGAGTGAAAGGCCCTCAGAGTTAGCTTCATCGTGGGAGATTCCAATGATTCTGAAAGCTTTGGTTTCAACAGCGTGAACCCAAGCTAGGTGTGAGGCAGGAGCACCGGCCCAGAGGGGAGAACAGTATTCCATTGAGCTGTGGATGAAAGCCTTGTATGTGGTGAGGAGCTCAGGTGTGCCAAGGAAGGACTTCACACGATGAGGATACCCAGTCGGCGACGGTTGGTTGGAAAGTATATGGGTGGAACACTACCTTGGGGAACTCCAGCCAGAACAGAAAGGGGAGATGAGAGAAACCCATTCAGGGCCACATGTTGACTACGACCAGAGAGGAAGTCCATGAGTCATGCGTGGAGATTTCCATGGATACCATAGGAGGAGAGTTTGGTGAGCAGAGCGGGGTGCCAGACCGTATCGAAGGCACATGATATGTCAAGGGAGACAGCTCTAATTTCCTTTTTGACATTGAGGACCTCCATCCATTGTTGAGACAGTAGAAGCAGCATGTCCAGAGTCGAATGACCTGGTCTGAATCCAAATTGCTGAATGAAGATCAAGCCATTGGAGAAGAGGAAGGATTTGATATCCGAAGCAATGATGGATTCCATGACTTTGCTGATAATTGGGGGCAGGTTGATTGGTCTGTCGTTGCTAGGATCTGTTTTCGCACCTTTTTGTGTAAAGCGGTGATGTTGGCAAATGTTGATGTTGCAATGGTAATGTTGGTAATGTTGTTGGTAATGGTAATAATAGTAATGGTGGCATCAACATCAACAAAATTGTAATGTTGGCATCAACATTGTTGCAAGTGTTGATGCGGATGGGCTTTGCATTTTCAGATGCTTTCTAGTTTTAATATATATTTTTACAGTGATATCAGGCTTATGGAAAGACATTATGGCAGACATCAGTATACGTTTTCAGGAATTACAAGGACAATGGTAAACAATCTACAAGCACAATGCATGCATGAAATTCAAACCTGGGTTCCCTCCCTTGAGCCAGGAGTCCAGATGGGAACACTAACAGGTGAAGCCAAATGTTGCTGGCAACTGGACTGAAAGTAGCTCATTTGTAGCGGCTGGGTTCCCACGAATTACATATCTGCTCTTCCTTCCGCTTGAGAAGAGAGATCAATTCCACGCTAACTGTGTTGCCGTGGAACTTCATTACTCATGTATCAACTGAGAAATGGGGAGAAAAACGCTGCACAAAGGCAGGAAATATGTGCAAGATTATACATGCATGTCGAGCCTGTTTTTTTATGTATTTGAAGCACGCCTCACATTCTGGTTCTACTCCTAGGGCAGTGATTCCATTATTTCTTGGATATTTTCTGAAGTTCTGCCTTTAATGCACATCGTGTAGCTTTTATTGCAAGAGATGGTTTAAGCAAAACAAGACATGAGAGAGGAGAGAGAGCAAGGTCTGTTTTGTATGAAATTCCCAGAACAAAGTTCAGCTGTCAAACTTTATGGAATTTTCAAGAGTATGTACATATTACTTTCTAATGTATAATCTAGGTTTCCACAAATAATGCTCAGAATTGGCGAATGTGATGATCTTCGGGGAATTTGGTCCCCAAGTAATTCATCGATTTATAAAAACATTCTGTACTCCAGAGGACATCTTAGGGCACTTTTATTGAAATTTCATTTTGGTCTAAGTGAATCACTGATGTAAACATGTACAGATGAATGGGGTTACTAAAACAGTCAGACATTGTCCATTTCGCAGAGATCATGTTGGAATTAAGAATCCTTTAGGTATTCATATTTCAGCGTTATCATATATATTATTACGAGGGTTGTAGTATATGGCCGTGGTCTCTTTATATAAAACTAGAGCTGAACTCAGTAGAGCACAAAACCTCCGCCAGACTGAATATTTTACGTTTCGTATACCACACTGGATCCGGAACAGAACTAAAATCAAATTGCTTGTTATTGTCACCTAACTAACTCATCCATAAAGTTTTGTCATAAGTCATCCACTATGTTTTGAGATATCATGCCATGTATGTATCGTTTTTGGCTTCATCGCTCAATGGTGAAGACTCAATGATTTATTTTTTTTATCCTCGTATCCAGATCCGTAATTTTTCACCAAATTCGAATCAATTCATCCTCGTAACACACACAATCTGTCGACCAAATTTAGTTTGAATCCGTTCATAACTTTTTGAGATATTGTGCAATATATCGTTTTCAGCCCCATCACTCAATGGTGAAGAATCACTTTGAAAAAAATTCTCTCATCCGGATCCGGATCTTCCCCAAAATTGAATCGATTCTTTCGTCTATATCCATCCATAATTACCTCTGCCACCGAAGGTGGATGGAGGTTATGTTTTCACCCCTGTCTGTTTGTCTGCTGTTTGGTTGTTTGTGAACAAGACATCTCAAAATGTGAATGGATCGGGTCGAAACTTGGTGTACAGTTTGTGACAAGGAAGAATTGATTCAATTTTGGTGAAGATTGGAATCCGGATTAGGATATGAAAATATTTAAGTGATTCTTCACCATTGAGAAAAAAAAAACAACAAAAAAAAACACCTTTAGAGGCCATTTTTCCCCGCAAGCGGGGGTTGGCCTTTTTCGGGGACCGTGGTTGTTGTTGTTTTTTTTGGTCCCCTTTTTGAAGCAATGTTTTACGGCCGGATGCCCTTCCTGTTGCCAACCCTTTTTGTCGCCTTTTTACGACAAGCAGGGAATTACCAGTGAACTGGTACTCAATTTGCCGACCTCGGAAGGATGACAGGCTGAGTCAACCCCCCTGGCGTTAATTCAGCGATCGACCGGGATTCGAACCCAGGATCCTAGGATCCTAAGCCGGCACCCTAGCTGCTAGCCCAACACCAGGGTTTCTTCACCATTGAGTAACCACCTTTAGAGGCCATTTTTCCCCGCAAGCGGGGGTTGGCCTTTTTCGGGAACCGTGGTTGTTGTTGTTTTTTGGTCCCCTTTTTGAAGCAATGTTTTACGGCCGGATGCCCTTCCTGACGCCAACCCTTTTTGCCGCCTTTAGCGACAAACAGGGAATTACCAGTGAACTGGTACTCAATTAGCCGACCTCGGAAGGATGACAGGCTGAGTCAACCCCCCTGGCGTTAATTCAGCGATCGACCAGGATTCGAACCCAGGATCCTGGGATCCTAAGCCGGCACCCTAGCCGCTAGCCCAACACCAGGGTTGGTGTTGGGCTAGCGACAGCACGACAGCACGTTGAGTGATAGGGACAAAAACAATATACAGCACGATATTTCAAAAAGTTGTGGTCGACTTATGACAAAACTTGGTGGATGAAAAAAGAACAAGATGATTATATTTTGGTTCAGGTCCGGATCCAGATCCGGCCTATTAGTAGAATACAAAACATAGACTGCTCAGCCTGCTGGAGGTATGTGCTCCACCGAGAGCCATTCCAGTTTACCATATTACGATAGGAGTATCCAGGCAACCTAAAAATCTGTGATTCCATATTTCTGGAGTGAGGTGTTGATTAACCCATAATAAATCACAAATGCAGTCATCAACTCCCTACCACTCAACATGGTCCATAGAAAAGGCCAAAACCTGACTGGGATAAGTAACAGCAGAGACATTTCTGAATCACTTATTAGTCTTATTGGCTCCATGTTCAGGGGTGTGACTTTACTGTTCCCTCCATGGTGGTTATCAATCAACCCTTCACTGCTTTTTTCCAACTCGTGTTCCCAAAACAATGCATTGTCTATTTTGTTGCAATTACTCATTCTTTCACTGTTTGCTACCTCTGTATTGTGTTGCTGGTGATATTATTTTTCCAAATGAATATAATATTTGCTATGAAATTTGCTAAGATACAATTGCATATAAAAAGATTATTTATTCAATAACTTTTTTTTTTTGGAAAATCAAAATTCATCTGAAAGACTTTGTTTTATGGACTCATGTAGCATATACGTGGACAACGTAGCCCCAGCATGACCCCTAATGAGCTGCTCTGCCTTGGGGGCTGCTGGATTCTGTTTCCGGCTCGGACGCAAAGCACACAAACGGTGCAGCGACCGGGAACTGCTTGCGGGCCTTCGCACAGGGCCCGAGACGCCATGAACTCGTAGTGAGCAGCAAAAACACGCAGCACCTGCACCAGATCTCCACGTGCGCCAGGAGCCTCCATGGGTCGGTAATGTGACACCCAACGCACAAGGGTTAAGAAAGAAACGCATTAATAATCTTGCTTTCTCGTGGAGGCCACGAGGGGAGGTGTGTTTCACCCTGTGAGTAACGGAAGCACTCACTGGGTGAGTGAACCAGGAATCGGCAACCTATGGGTTCTCATTTACCATTGAATCGTATTATTCACACCAAATAAAGATATTTGGGAGCATTGCAGAATTTGGGAGCATTGCAGATTGCAGGAGCAGTTCTATGAATTCACAATAGTCCAAGAATCGCTATTTATTTTTTTTCAATTTCCAAGTACTGTAATTACAAAGAGAAAATTTAAAACGTCATTGTTTCTTGGAATATTGTATTTTATATCTTGTTCGAAGACCATTTCAGCTATATCTATTTCCAATATCTCGTTATACTACATGCAAGTAACGATATCTTCTAATATATTGTTACGGGTCGCGGACAAGATGTTACTTTGGGCCGAGCGGATGGTCAACCGCGACCGTTACAGGATCCCCGATTGGCCCGACTCCCCCAACGTTGACCAGATCGCGCCACAGATATTCAATTTGGAAACCTCTAAAGCGACCGAAAGAGAAGGAAGAGAGAAGAAGACAGAGTACGGAGGAATAACAGGATTTATTATACACACAAGCAAAAGGAAGGAGCGATCAAAGTTATTTACAAGCAATGGATGGAAGAAGCAGTCACACAGTGAATCGTTAGCTTATCTATGCAGTTTACTTAACCCCAGGACAACGATTAAGACAGACGACGTTCACACTTACACGGGGGAAATTGCAGGCAGGAATGGCGGAGGTGGGTTGCTGGAGAGGGAGGCAGGGTCAGGTCCCTGCAACCGGCAGGGCTGGAGGTAGCAGCTCCCACTCTTCGCGTTTTTGGCGGGAAAACCCTTGGTCGCGTCGACGCTGCTGATGCTGTGGACGTCACGCGCTGGCTCGGTCACACCTGCTCCTCTCCTTCTGGTGGAGCCGTCTCCCTCCTCTCAGCACGTCTTTCCAAAGCTTGTTTCATCTCCAAGTACCTCTCCTTTTTGGAGCATCTCTCATCTCTCATCTCACAGCTCATCTCTCCTCTCATCTGCCGAAGCAGTCCCTTCCAGTCGCTTTTATTACTCGGGTCGGAATCAAGCCGCCGGCTGCGAGGGCACGCCTACCGGGTCGCTCACCACGGTGCTGGTTGGCTGTTAGGGCTGTCCGATTCCCCCTTTGATCATGACGACGTGCCACGCCTGTGAGTTGGCGGCTCCTACCCCCCTCTTCTCCGAGATTAGCACATGGGCAATGGCGGCTTGCGGGATTGAACACCACTCGCACCGCTTTTGAAAGGAACTTTGGAGAGCGGAGATGATTGGGGAAATTGAAAGGGGCCTACGCTTATTTCGTTTGATACAATGCAGAGTCAATCTAGTGGGAAACACATATTTAGCCTACATAGAATAAGGAAATAAGCTATTTAAAAAGATATATCGTGGCCTGTGTGTAAGTTTCATGGAATTAACTAGGGGGACGTCCTTCGACCTTATTTACTCTACGAGGGTCAGTTAAAACACAGCTAACCAGTTCTCACATTCTTTACACTTTCCAAATTCGTTACAATATAAAGCTCTTTCTGAGCACTGATTGAGTGACTGATATTAATGTTCGGTACCTTCTGGGAGTTGTAGAAAGCTGAAATTTGGCATGCCGACGGACAGCGAAGCCGGTACACCGGGAAAAGTCACAGAACCGCCTGAAAACATTCGTAAATGAAAATATATGCCAAAAAAACCTCAATAAACGCATATGTTAAAAAAAATCCTCAATCAATATCTAGCGTTTGAAAATTGTTATTTATTTAACTGTAAACTGTGCAATAAACATGACAATGTCCATAAATGAAAAAAATTAAAAAAAACATCCGTGAATGAAAATTTGCATACATAAAGGAAAAAAAAGAAAAACCTTCTGCAAATGAAAATTTACATTAAAAAACGTAAGCGTGTCTGTAAAAAAGAAAAGAAAACCTCAATCTATATCTAGCATTTGAAAATTGTAATTTCTATAACTGTAATCTGTGAAATAAAAATCTCAATGAAAATTTATGTAAAAACCGTAAATGCGTCTATAAAATAAATAAATAAACCAAAAATTGATATCTTGCAGCAGCTCGCGGATGCATGCCGATAATCATAAAGCTTCTATTTATTATGTCCCTATGTGCGGAGCACAGTTTGTTATTGTTTACACAATGTCAAAGCATACACCACTAGTATATGTATATAACCGTCCATCTCACTTTTAATGTCGCAGATATTTTTCCTTGACTTGGGTTTACTTTCTTAACTCAGTATATCAATCTGGTGAGTTTCTTTTACACTTTGGTGATTTATTTGTTAAAAGAACCATGTCACTGATTGTCTGTTGCAGCAAGAAGTCAACAACAGGATTATATCACACAACAGGATTATATCACAGGTGGCGTGGCAAAATGTACGGACAGGTGCATTTGACGATTGGCTTCACAGTCGGGTATACAAGGGTTGTTGCGTTCTGTATTAGTGGAAAACAACTGCTGCACATCTCCAAAAGGTATTGACGCTTCCTCTGGAGATGGTCCGTCAACTCGACAATGCTGTTTGTCATGGAGTGGTGGCTTTACGAAATTACGGCATGAAAGAGCGTGCTATTGCTCGGCAGTATGGCATCACTCAAGGTCAGGTGTCAAAGATCCTGAAACGAAATGCTCAGAGGGGTGTCCCTACTCCAATACCGAGGCCAGGACGTCCCCGCAGAACCACAAGGAGGGATGATCGCCAGCTGCACCGGTTAGTCCGCAATGGCCGAACCAAGTCAGCTAATCGGCTCAGGGCTGAGTGGTCGCAACTGACAAATGTGCCTGTATCCAGAAGGCTAGTCAACCAACGACTGGTTCAAGCAGGCTATCGTGCCAGGTGTCCCCTGAGAAAGCCACGCCTGACCAGACAACACTGCCAGCGCCGATTGCAGTGGGTCAGAGGAGCACCATCAATGGCAGCCAGGACACTGGAATCATGTGATCTTCAGTGACGAGTCTAGATTTCTGGTCTATCGTCAAGATGGCCGCGTCCGAGTGCGCAGACAAGTGCATGAAGCCTACAACAACGATTGTATAGTGCCAAGAGTCCAAGCTGGAGGTGCTGGGGTGACCGTTTGGGCTGCGTTTCATGCAAGGGGCAAAACTGACCTGGTTGTTCTGAATGGAAACCTGAACCAGTTCAAGTACAGGGCCATTCTGGAAGAAACATTGCTTCCATTTGCTCGTGCAGCCTTTCGAGGAAACTTTGCCTTCCAAGATGACAATGCACGGCCTCATCATGCTCGCATGATCCAACACTTTCTTGCTGACCATGGTGTAGAGCATATGGAGTGGCCTGCCATGTCCCCGGATATGAATCCGATAGAGAACTTGTGGGCAGAATTAACGCGTCAAATCGACCACTTGGACCAGCAACCGACCTCTGTGCGTGAATTGCAGCAGGCTATTGTCACTGCATGGCAAGCGATTCCTGTCCAAACCTTGGCAAATCTCGTGAACAGCACGCCTCAACGTGTACGTGCTCTCCTGAATGCTCGTGGGGGTTACACGAAGTACTGAACTGTAATTTTACTGTCCGTAATCCCAGTCGTAATTTAACTTTTGTTTTTGTTAAAAAAAAATTTTGGCTAATGTGCAAAATAAAGACATACTTCTGGAAAACGTACAGAAGTTTAACACAGTACTGTCCATGAATTGAGTTCGATATCAGTTTACATCACTTTCAAGGATCAATTTATTTGTTTCGAAATGTCAAATGTGGTTTTTGTTTCTTTTAAAGGTCACATTAACAAAATCTAGAATAATTTCAACATAATTCCAATGAACTTTTGGTTCTAAGACATCTTGAAAAGTAAGTTCACCCACACAAAAAAAATATTCCATATTAAATGCCAAGTCTGTATATTATATATATATATATATAAACACATGTCGATGCAGTGTATATATTGCATCCTTAGGCGGATGTTTCATGCATAATGAGAGACAATTTTAATTTGACAATGCAGACATAAACGTGGTAACAAGCAGCATTTCAAAATAGTAAATGTCCACTGTGGGTTTCAATAATAGGTTTTATTGCAAAACTTGCTTTGTCTTCTTTTATTTTGAGTTCAAATTTGAAGAAGTTTGTTATTGAAATGAGTTCTTTTATTTTCTAAATAATTTAATTTAAACTTGTCAAGAAAAAATATTTCCAGCTAAATGTTTTTATCAAAAGGTTCATATTGTTGTGGATTGTCGTGTCGTCTTATGGAATCTCAACACGTTTGGTCTAACGGTCTAATTTTCAACATGAATCTTTGGGAGTATAAATTTTTCTCCAAAGTTACATGAACATGAGCATTTATTGATGACTCATGGGTTCGTGTAGATTTTTAATTGCTGACTCGAGATAAATTAATTTATGACTATAAAGATTTATGAAAGTGCTTTCTGATCAGAAATACTATCAAAATATTTACGATAAATTCTTAATAAATAAAATAAAATAAATAAATAAAATTAATCAAAAGAAATCAATACGATGTTATTATAAATCACAATACAATGTTATTTTCTTAAAAACTCAAATCCAGAGTGAATGAATACTCCTGTTGAATGATCAGTTGATGAGAAACGCACAAGAGACTCTCATGAGACCAAAGGACAGAACACTCAAGGTACTTATCAACCACCTGGCAGTCTGGCACTCAATGAGGCATGTAAGTACTCAACTTCACCTTGTTGATATCTTAAGTGGAAAACTAATGTGGACAGCAATAATCAACATTAACACCATACTAAATGATCGCAAACAACCCGGCCGAATACCACAATATTTTGACCAAACCCCAATTTCCCCAGACAGAATCTTCAGCTCATCTGCTGCCTGTAACCCATCCTACAAATTAACATCTGACCACCTGTGCATTCTTATCATGCTTCAGTTACATAAAAGCAAAACCGGACTCCATAAACTTAAAACTTTCAAGAATTATGGGAAGGCCAACTGGACTCGATTTACTCAAGACAAAAATAATGTTATCCAACTTTACTGTCTTAGAATTTCACACTGTCGATGCGGCTCAATAAACATTTTAACATCCTTACCACCTGTAGTAACAGACACATGCAACAAGGTTACATAAAACAGTTCAACCCTAACTCTTCCCCAGAAACCAAGCACCTAATCCACACAAGAAACACGCTTCGGAAAAATACCTTCCCCTCCTCACATGAACAATTAAAACAAATCTTCAATCTTAACAACAACATTACGCAGCTAATACAACATCAAAAGCAACAAAACTGGAAACAATACAAAGAATCTTTAAACTTTAAAATCCAAATAACCTTGGCAAACCATTATAAACACAAAATACCTCCAGCACTACCCCAACCCCAACTCATGAAGTACTAACACACATGGCCAACACCATTGCTACTATCTAATAACAAGCCAACCTCCTCATGAGATATTACTCACGCATAACCCATAGACGCACTTACAGAGACACCAGACATGTAATCAAACAAACATGCAAAATTGAATTTAGCACTGAATGAAGTTCCTCTGTTTATTTTAAAACAAATACGAGACTCCATAAAAGATAAAACAACTAAAAACTCATCTGCAACAGCCTATCTTGGTATATGCAGCCTCGAGCACAAACAAACATATTCAACTATTCATGGCTTCACAATATTATCCTGGGCATATGGAAACAAGGCATAATCATTCCCATTCTCAAGCCAAACAAGAATCCCAATGACCCTGCCTCGTATCGCCTCATAACATAACATCATGACTGTTGTATGGCAAAAGCACTTGAGCACTTCATTCTCCCCATATTAACCCTCATATTCCTCTAGCTCACCAGTAACATGGGTCTTGGCCTCTCAAATCCACAACTACCACAATGCAGCTTGTTTTTTTTTTAGATAGATCTTACCAGCCCAAACCTCCCAAATGCACATTACTCACTACCATCGATATTGACAAAGCTTTCAACACTGTACCCAGACACAATCTCGGACAAGAAATTGTCACAACAAACATGAGCAACGACAAACTTTATTTCTGGCAGAAAAGCATGTGTTACAATCAGCAACACCTTTTAATCCGATAAAAACCTCCCAAACAGTGTCCCGCAGAATGCCGTCCTTTCCCCAGTGCTTTTCATCCTCGTTCTTCTTGACATATTCCAGGACATCCTCCTCATGTGACAATCCTTAGTTATGCAGATAACATTTTCATAGCAGCACAAGACCGCATTGTAAATACAACCACTCACTTACATAACTCCAACGATACATAACGCAATTTTAACACCGGCTCACACTTAACATAATCAACGTCTTGCCAAATAAATCAAAAATCGCTCCCCATAATGAACGTGAATCCAACGACCAGCCAACAATCAAAATAAACAAAAAACATATCCACCTCAATAAAACCCCAAAATACTTGGAATCGCACTTGACCCTCACACGACCTTCATGAAACACATCCAACAAACTTTAGCGAAAGTTAAACAAAAAGTACGAAAGGCATTAACCAAAACCAAGTTTTATCAACAAAAAGAAAATACCGAACCATAATTTACAAAAGTTTATCCACCACCCCCTGCCCCCCCCCCCCCCCCTGCCCTACCCCCAGCTCTCTCCCTCCACACAGATCTACCGACGTCCCTGTTCTCTCCTGTTGTTGTGCTTGTGCTTCCCTCTCTCTCTCCCTCTTTTCTCCTGCTCCCTTTATTATATGTTCTATGTGTCCGTTTATGTTTTTGTGTTTAATGTGATAGATCTTATCTTCCCCCATCTCTAATCTTCCCCCACCCAAAACCTTGATCTCTTCTACCCCCGTTAATTCACCCCCAGATCCACGTTTTTTGAAATACCGACGTCTTCCTTGGAAGTTCTAGCAGAGTCCATGTGTTTTATACCTCTCCCACCTGCCCCCCCCCCCATCCCGTATTCCCATGCTTCCTCCCCCCAAGCCCTCTCCCTCCCACAGATCTTCCGATGTCCCTGTTCTCTACTGTTGTACTTGTGTGCTTACCTCTCTCTCCCCATCTTGTCTCCCGCTCCCTTTATTGTATGTTTTGTGTGTCCATATTTTTTTTTATGATTAATGTTAGCTCTTACACGAGCCTCGATCTTGTATACAAAAAAAAAAGAAAAAAAATCTCACACGAGCCTCGACTTTGTCAACAACACAAAAAGTAAGAGCCTTGACAAAAAAAAACATCCACTATGAACTCTTCTAGACCAAGTTGGGCACCCAATATATACAAAACAAATGCATTAAAACTTCAAATAATACAAAACTAAGCACTTAGAACCATAACAGGCTGCACCCAACCCACTGGCATTGATCATCACGCCAAAACACCAATCCCTTCCTTCCGACACCTCCTCAAAATCAGAGGCACACAATTCATTAATGGCAATCGACCACAACAACACACGTGTCACCACTTCCCCAATCACCTACTCGGGGACTCAGACAAAAAAAAAAATCTCACCAGCAACTTACTATAACATCTGTTCAGATGTGTCAACTCAACCAATAAAGACAACATCTCGGAAAAACATTCGTATAATCACGGCACAACCATCAATTTGCAACAACAGCACAAGAAAATACTCAAAAAACCACATCACGTGATCCCCCTTCCCACGCCCCCCCCCCAAAGCCCTCGCCCTCTCTCAGATCTCTCGATGTCTCCATGTCTCTCGGTCCCTGCTCTCAAATGTTGTGTTTGTGTCCTTCCCCCTCTCTCCCCATCTTGTCTACCGCTCCCTATGTTATATGTTTTATGTGTCGGTTTGTCTTTCTGTGTGATTAATGTTCGCTCTTTCACGAGCCTCGACCTTGTATACAAAAAAACAAAAAAAAAAAAAAAAAAAAAAACATCTGAAGAAACCCTAAACGCTCCTCCAGAGTAACATTATCTCGACTTTGTTCCAGTTACAACCATGCACTTTAAAAATATCACAATACAAACTCGAACCAACCAAGGACCTGCTGTACCTGAGCTGTCACCTTGAACTTCACACTGTGCACCATTTACCTACAACTTGCTCTCAACTCGCACAATACAGACAACTATTTAACATTTCGCAATCTTTGGGGGAATCTAGTTGGAGAGGCTGGCTTCCTAGGGGCTGTGTGAGGATGTCTGGAGCTACTGATGATGGCAATCAATAAGAATAAAAAACAGGTTCACTTCCTCTTTGACGGTGTATTTGAAAACACCTTCAATTAATGAGCAAATAATGAAAGGCACTGCATAAGAAATAGATTGGATGTTCATGCAAATGGAAGTTGACAATAAAATGTGGAGGAAATTTCAAAATTGGGGTAATAAATTGAATAGTGGATTATTAGTGAAAATAACCACAACTTGAAGCTAGCCGATACTCATCTGTGTGCAGAACCGCCCCGGCTAGACAAACCTCCTCAATTTCCCAATTGCCTTTAGATCACTGCAGACCAGACCAGTTCATACATTTTCATCCAACAAATCTCCCAGATAGGTTTATGGCCACAGAAAAATTCAGTTGGTCCACTGAGTTGACACTCACACATTTTTAACTTATTAAGTCATCGACACTGATCGTATTTTGTGGGAATGTAGGATTGTAATAAAATACTGCTGTAAAGTTTGTCCCTTTGGCTGCCTTTGTCTCGCGTTGTTTCACTTTCTAAACGTTTGCAAATCCATGAAACCTATCCACAGAGGCTCTTTGGGTGGTCATTCAGGGTACTGCTTTATGAAAGACTTTTCTTTCTTTCTCGCTCTATCTCCTTCCTCAACCACCAACCTTCCCACTCCCCCTGGGGTTGTTATATATATATATATATATATATATATATATATATATATATATATATATATATATATATATATATATATGTATATATATGTATATATATATATATATGTATATATATGTATATATATGTATGTATATATATATATATATATATATATATATATATATATATATATATATATATATATATATATATATGTGTAATGGCACAATACTCGCTATCAAAAGTGGGACACGAGGGTTGCAAAATAAATACTTCCATTTAGTGTTCTTGCAATTTTTACTTAACAGATGGATGTGTCCTCAATCAGAAAAAAAGCCCAAGAAGATAATGCAATGTTCATACTGTTCATGAAATGGCCTCAATCATGAAAAAGCTGCTTTTTTTAACGTAAGTTACATGGTGTCCACTTTCCCTCTATATCTCCCTGAAACAACACATTTGCAGGGGTTGTTAATGATTGTTAATAATGTTAAGAGTGCCTCATGATAATATACTATGAATGCCGAGAAAATATAAAACTGCTTAATTTTATCACAAGTACATCAAGTGGACACCGTAACTTACGTAGTATGGTGTATCAAAGGTCTCTGCTAAACTACATTGCTGCACTTTCAAAGCACCCTTTATTTACAAATATGTCAACCACACACACACACACAGACAAATGTAACTGAGCTCATTAACATCAATTTTATTTGGCAAACCATAGACATATTAACACTTGCGTCTACGTAAGTTACAATAATGACGGTGGACACCAAAAGTCACAAGTTCAAGCAAACAGTTTATTGAACATGTCAACTTATTACATGAAAGTTTCAAACACGAGATGTGCTGTACTGTACATCGTCTTTTTTGGGGGGGGGGGAGGGGGGGGGGAATTGAAGAAAACAGTGAAAAAGAACAGTTTCGTTTCTTGTTTACCTGGACAATTGTCATTTTGAGAGCATGTATTGCCTCGCCTGCAAACTGCAAGAATTTCCTGCATCTTGGACTTTCAATAATGCCTTGCTGTTTCAGTCTCTGTTTTCTTCTTGGAGTGGTCTTGATTATAAGTTGTGAGAGGACTGCCGCGTACTGATCTCCACTTTTTGGCATCCCTTTCTTAGCACGGTACACTGCTTTGCGTAGGGCCTCTTTGGAGCACGAAGGCTGTGTTTGATCCGGTGTTTTATTTGTAGTGGCACTGTTGGATTTCTGCAATCGTTCCTTCTTCTCCTGATAGAGCTGCCTACGTCTTTCATTTGATCTTCTTCTTGCTTGTGCCGTTTGTTTTCCCCTCTGCTTGGTTTTCTGCTGTCTCCAGATTTCTCGCTGGCGTTCTTTCCCAAAACGCGTTTTGGGTGTGTACTTGTTTGTGGTTGCATGACTTCCATCCAACTCCAGGTTCTTTTTAGCACGATACCGCTGGACTCGCAACCGTGTTTTCTCCCTGTATTGTGCTTGCTTTTCTTCACTCAGACTAATTAGGTGCAACTTTACCCGCACTTTCCGTTTGTTTGAAGTCTGCATAGCGTTGTGGATTAACTTTCATATTTCTTCTCCAATCTCTTTGACGCTCTGCTTTACTCTTTTTCGCTTTCACTGATTTCACGTCTGGTGCTGTTGGCTGCGATTCTTTTGGTTGCTTTAGTCTCAGTCTCAGGTGGTAACGCGTTTCCTCCATTCTGTAAAAACCAAAATTATAAGTAATCATCATTCAAACGCATCATCATTCATTCAAATCATCAAATGCGTTTCATATTTCAGCGTTCGTTCGGAACTGGCGGCTGCTTCAGGCATCTATCTGATTGGATGATGAGTGATAGGCATTCCACCACCCCACGAGGCTTGAAAACCCGTCTTTTGCTTTCGCGGTGTAAAAGCCTAAGGGGGTTCTACGTACGTTACAAAGTGGACACGGATATTATCTTCGGCGAAAGTTTTAAATTTTCATCCCCAAGGTCAAGGTTCCAGAACTTGTGTGAATACTAAGGAAAAGTATTCAATGCAAGAAGTGTTCATCACGTAGTCAGTATTCTACAGATAGTTAGGAATTGTTATAATTGATTAACCAAACTGTGAAAGTTCAGTGGACACGGAGGTAACGTACGTTCCCGGTAACAGTCTGATCGATTTATTGATTAGGTAACCACCTTTCCGGAAGTGATTGTTTGTGGATATATTTCTTTCATCCACAACAAAACTAGGGTCAAAATGTAAACAAAGACAATATCCTGTACATATGTTATTTTTCAATTTCAACAATACTTGTCACGTGATGTCCCATTTTTGGCTGCCATTTTGGGCTAATGTTCGCAATAAAAATAGTGAATAAAACACACAATACACACATCAAAGTTTTTTTATTTATTTCTTTTATATCTTTATACATATACACATATCATATAACAAGGATACTTTCATGGTATGACTACTTTGCAAGCCAGAAGAATGAATAAACTGCAGACACAAAAGTTAGCGAATATTGTGCCATTACATATATATATAATATACAGTGGAACCTTGACTTACGAGTTTAATTCGTTCTGTGACCGAGCTCGTAACTCAAATTGCTCGTTTCTCAAATCAAATTTCCCCATTAAAATGCATTGAAATGCTATTAATCCGTTCCAGCCCGCCAAAAACCACACCAATTTTTTTTTAAATATACAGTATATATAAAAATATCTCGCGCTTTATATTTCACCTGTATGCAGCATACAAGTTGGCAGGATGGCCTGGACTGGAGGTACGCACACTTGACTCTAAAGTCTAAACTGTCCAGCCTGGGTTTGAATCCCGACCCAGCTATAACCTGTCATGGGTGAATCACAGGCAGGGTGATTCATCAATGTGTGTACCGCTAAACTGGGCGCCCCGTTTGCGTCCCATTAGTTGTTGGATATTAAGGATCTCACCGTGTTTTCCACAAAGAGAAGGCGAGCTATCGCCGGCACTCTGAACAAGTTGTGGCCTGGCATGGCATGAACATGAAAACATGAACATGAACATGAAATGTTCGACATGAACATGAAATTTTCCAAAATAACCAAAATGCGAAAACAAAAATGCAGCGCTATACGACAGAGATACTGTACGTGCACGGCAAGATAACCACGTGACCAGAACCCACCTGGCGGCGTAAACTCAAAATAACCAACATGCGAAAACAAAAATGCAGCGCTATACGACAGAGATACTGTACGTGCACGGCAAGATAACCAAGTGACCGGAACCCACCTGGCGGCGTAAACTCAAAATAACCAACATGCGAAAACAAAAATGCAGCGCTATACGACAGAGATACTGTACGTGCACGGCAAGATAACCACGTGACCGGGTGGCGAAAGCTCGTAACTCAGATCTCGGCTCGCATCTCAAAGCAATAAACCGCCCGAGCGACGGCTCGTATCTCGAAAAACTCGTAAGTTGGGGCACTCGTAAGTCAAGGTTCCACTGTATATTAGGGTGGTGCTCAAAATAATTTTTTTAAAATATTTACTGGGACATGGCTTTATGTTGTTCCTTTTGTTCCAAAATGAAAAGACACCAAATATGAAAGCAATCTGATTTTATTTAGGGGTGCCACATCAGCCTTCAAACTAAAGGTGTCTACAAAACTTTTCTATATATGGATCGAAAGCAAAACCAGAAGTTTGTTTTATGAAAATCCACCCTCCACTCACTTTCTTTGTATTCTAGCAAACACAAGTTACAATAGCTGCACAAATAGCACTATATTGCTATGAAAACTCAAATTCAATGATAACAATCCAAATGTTCAGTTCATAAAATGAAGAGACACCATATCACATAATATTTAAAAACCCAATATAATGAGAAATGTAACTCCTATTTCTGGGCCTGTTTCACCACTGTTGCCTTCTTGGCATCGGGGTACATCTTCCTGTGAGCAGAAACAACTTGGAGCAGAGCTTGCTTTTGCTCTTCATCCTTTGTAAGGAGCTTATTGTAGTCTTTTATCAATGCGACACCCCTTTCTGCCCTATCGTTCACCACGACTAAGCCACTGGCGGCTTTCTTTGCTTCCTGAAAGCTGGTTTCTTGCTCCCATGAACCAGGATCTTTATCCATCCAATCAGTTGGGGTCCCTAGGATGCTGAAGAAATGCTTGGTGTGTTTTGTTATGAGGCCAGCGATTGACAGGGCGGTTCCTCGTTTGATAGCTGGTCTCTTTGGAGAGGGGTTTTCACCGTCATTTTTCAATGCTTCAATCATATTGATCTTGCTTTCTTTGTCAATTCTGGTGTCAAAGAATGCAAATGCCACTAGTACTGGGCTCATGTACCACGTGTGGCGGCCAGGTGCCTTCAAGGCTGCCTGAGCCATCTTCTGATTGATTTGTTCAAACTTTTCCAACTTCTTGAAGAGGTTAATGTCATTCAGGGGAGCCTCAATAGCTTGTGGAGCCCGAAACCAAGCCTGTACATACACAAGGCAGACAAAAATGTTGAAGGCTCGGAGTTCTCTCGCCTCTCGAAGTGTCAAGTGGAACTCTGACCGAAACATGAACACCTGTAGTGAATATAGTGCTTTTGCCATCCATCTGGCTCTGTGCATTGCTCCTGGAGCCATGATCCGGATTCCACGAGGTGGGATTCCTCCCATGTAGATGACAGTCAGTTCTAGGAGTTCACGATAATCATCTCGTGGCTGCTGATCTTTCAAACACACAAGAGCAAATTCCAGAGCTTCATCCATCATGTCATTGTTCTGTGCAAACTCAGCTGCCGTATCAGGATCTGTGAATCCATTTTTTGGTTGGTGATGGGCAATGGACGGCCACTCCGCCTGAAACCGCTTAAAAAGCTGGATGTCAGGGCCTGATGAAGGACCGAAAAGAGTGGTGAAAACATCTCCCAGAATGATTTCGTGTGCATGATGGCGGCAAGCCAAATGAATTAGTTCAGTCTGTAGCTTCTTTCAATGAGGACAGCAGCCCCTCCACGAACACCTGAATTGCTGGCCGTTGTGTCAAAAGACAAAGCCTTCACCTTGCCCACAAGGTTCCAGCTCTTCAGTGTGTCCACTACAGTGGTTGCCATAGCTTCTCCTCCCCCGTCAGGTAACTTGGGAACATTCAACAGCTGCTCCATTCCATGGTACTGGTTGGACACAAGGATTGGAAGACGATCCACCTTCACATGCACAAAATCTCCAGTGACATCGGGAAGAAGCTTTCCATCCCAATGGACCACTAAAGGACCCTGCACATTATGATGAAATGCTTCTTTTATTTCGTCCATGGTTTTGCATCGATGCATCATGCGATTCCGCCGCACTGTCCATCGGTTCAGTGCCAGCTCTGCAGGATCCCATCCTACTGCTCTACAAATGGATGCCAAGTTGTGGATAGCCATTCGGTCACTTGTTTTCGTACGATCCAAAGAAGCTGCGACTTCAGGAGTGACAATGTTGATAGGCCTTCTTTTCTTGGGACGAGATATCCCACCATCCGATTATGAAGAACCAGCCTGTGCCGTGGTCTCAGAGTCAGAGTCTGAGTCTGTGACTTCCATAGCAGTAGCACCCTTCATGACCATTTCCTGTCTCTTATTTTCCTTCTCTGCCTTAGTCTTCTCCTTTTCTTCCCTTTCTTTCTTTCGCTTCGTTTTTGCTTCCAACACAGTGTCTACAGATCCCATTGAAGCCTTCCTCTCTGAGAATTGATCGTGAAGAAACTTCCTGTCCTCGGGGTTGGTGATTATGGCCTCCGAATCTGCATGCCTAAGATCAAACGTCTTCTCCAAGGAGGCCTTGAAGGATGCTTCCTTTTTCTCTTGGGTCGCACCACCCCGCTTTGCACCTTTTTGGAGGCTCCTCCATTCTTCATATAGCCTCTCCAAACGATGGATGCAGTGCTGCTTCGTCGTTGTAGGTAGGTGAGCTTTTTCCCAGAACTTCACAACCTCTTCAATGGCGAGGGTTGCACTCTCCCGGGCAGTGCGATTCTCCTTCTTCAGGTGATGGAAAAACAGGACAAGAGATTGATGCACAGTCGGGAGCTTGGCACCTTTGATGGCATCTCCAGAAGTGGACCCAATGAGATACACATTATCCTGAGCCCGAGTTTTCAATGAAACACTGGTACTAGCACATGCCATATCTGCAAAATACGCAAGAATGTGGGTAAAATCCTGTTAATTCTTACTCCACAGGGTCACTCTCTACAAAAGAGCCACAGTCAATAAGTTAGGCCTACATATTACACACTAAAAAAGCGTACCCCTGACCCCGGGAACCTGTACAAAACATGCATGAAAATTGCCCAGATAGTGATCATAGGAAGTCTCAAAACTGTATGTATAATATATTGTATATAACTATATATATAATGTATAATGTGTATTTATGTATATTTATTATTTAATGTATATTTTATGTATAAATTAATGTATATTTAATTATAATGTATATATATTGTATAACTATATATTTATTTATTATATTTAAATTTTAATATATTATATTTATTTTTAATATATTATTTAATGTATTATATTTGTCTATATTTGTATAATTGTCTATCGTATAATTGTATATATAATGTATAATATAATATATATTATTATTATTTAATGTATATTTACTATATATTTATTTTTAATATTATATTTAATGTATATATATAATTATGTATTTATTTTGTGTATATACAGCCCAAAAAATGGGAATTCCTATTTTTGCATGGGGGAAAATTCATCACTGATGTGGCACCCCTAAATATTATTGGATTCCATTCAAATTTGGTGTGGTTTCCTTTGACACAAAAAGGAACAAAAATCGACCATGTCCCGGAGAAAATCTGCATTTTGATTTTTTTGAAGCCCACCCTACTGTATATATATATTATATATATATATATATATATATATATATATATATATATATATATATATATATATATATATATATATATATATATATATATATATAGATATATATATATATATATATATATATATATATATAGAAAGATAGTTATATATAGATAGATAGATAGATAGATATATATATATATATTGTTGCGGATATGAGATTGGCCTCCATCCATATCCGCTTGTAAATATTCCCCTATTTCCCCAATACTTCCCAACTATCCCCAATCCCCCATTCCCTAGTCCCATTTTCTGTAAACAACACTCTGTAGACCCGACCTTCCCCTATTTCCCCCATTAAATGTCGCATCCAGGTCCACCGCATCTCACGTAGACAACTATAGGACATCTTGCTAGTTATTCTTAGTCTATGTCAGTTAAGGACTCGTTTCCATTAATTCTGACTCTTCGTTGCACCAGAATGTGATTGTATGGCACCGTTAGGAAGTTTAGGACCTCCCAATACCTCCCCGCAGCTTTTCCTCACGGTTCAGCAACAACAACAACAACAGCAACAACAACAATGGCGGCGGCGCGGGGAGTGCGCGTCCTCACTCCGGCTTGGTTAGCCGCCATCGAACATGTGCTCCGACGGGGTTACCACGTAGGGGCTCGCTGTCAGCTCCTCGTCAAGGGCGGAGCCCGGTAACCCCCCGCACCCAATAGAAGCGGCGGACCGATTCCATCTGGGGCGGAGCCAACGAGCCGAGGGCGTGTCACTCCCCGCTGAGCATGCGCAGGAAGAGGGAGGTGACGTCAGATGCGCGCTGGACTTGAAGGAAGAGAGACGCCACCTCCGAGCGCTGCAATACCTCCCCGCATCTCTGGACTGGACCGTGCTTGATTCTGCCCCTGAGCCAAGGTGCACCTTGTGCTATCGACTGCCTGTCCTTCCCTGCCATCAATCCCTGTGTAAGTCAGTCTTGTTCCGTTTGTCTGTGGTCTGTCTGGGATAGATAAGATTGTGTCTAAGTGCCTATCTCTTCTGTGCTTTACCTCTTGCCTTGTAATCTACTCCTTTTCTCCCCCACTAATTATATCCTCCTCCGGAGGTCTTGAGAACTGTACCCCTTGTGTCATTTCATTTAATCCAGCCGTTGTGTCCTTTCCATCATTGATTTAGCGTAGCGCGATTCGGCCAACGTTCGAGTGGAATCGGGTGAGTTGGGGGTAATCGGGTAAACTGTGCGAACACGGCGGCCATTCCGCTCGGTCAAGCAACATCTTAAGTCGTGTCCGTAACAATATATATATATATATATATATATATATATATATATATATATATATATATATATATATATATATATATATATATATTGTTGCGGATTTGAGAATCCTGTTTTTTTTTTGTAAATATCACCCTCTGTAAGTAGTGCAGTAATCCTTGTAAATACCTCCGTTAATTGTAAAGGTCAAAGGTCGTCCCCGTAGTTAATCCATCGCATGCACGTAGAGAATCATATACCCTTCTAAATAGTTATTTCTTATTCTATGTAGTTTAAGGCTCTGTTTCCCACTAGTTGACTCTGCATTGCACCAAATGACATAAGATAGTTCCCTTTTCAAATTCCCCAAAGCCTCCATTCCCAAAGCCTCCATTTCCAACTGCATTTTTGCCAACTGCATTGGGCGGTTTTCTTCACCCCAAAACTCCATTACGCACACGGTCAGCTCGGAGAAGAAAGGCGTGTCTCCGCCCCTCGTCATCAGAAGGTGGAGCCAGCGAGTCCCCACCAGCCAATCAGGGCTGGTGAGATACCATCACGGGCGTGGCGCGCATTGATCTCAAAGCGCGTTATAAAAGCGCCCGCGCAAGTCTATTGGAAGGGAAGTGCGTAAGAGTCCAGTTGAGGAGAAGCGGAGAGCGGGTTTTGAGGGAGGTGCGCTGGACCAGAGGCAGATTCGGCGGAGTGGTAAAAGAGCGTCGGAGACGCAGGAGGCGGAGGACGCGTGAGACAGCTGCCGGTGTCAAACCGAATACGTGGAGCTGCCGGCTCCTCGCTGCCAGCCCGAACCGGAGTTGTGTGCTGGGTTTCGCCTCGAACCCACAAGCGTGGACCAAAGCGCGAGCTTGGAGCCAAACCTCGACGCCACCATCTACCTGGACCCTCCTCTGCCGACCCGTACCATCCCTGCCTTTCCATCCTTTTGTGTATGTGAGTTTGTTTTGTGTGTCTTGTCCCTGGGTATAAGTAAGCTTGTATAAGTTAATAATTGCACTGTGTCTTCTCCTTCTGTCTTTATTTTCGTTTCTTTCCTCCTCCTTGGTTTCTTTTGACTTGTACATAATTAGTAGTAATAAATCCTGTTATATCCTACTTTTGCCTTCTTCTTCTTCTTCACATCCGTTCGTCCTTGTCTTTTCCCTCATTGAATACCTGTGGCACGATTTGGCCAACGTCCAGAATCGGGTTAGTGAATGCTAATGGTTCGAGCCGCGGCTGCTAATCCGCTCGGCAATTAACATCTTGTCAGCGGTCTCGAACGAGGTTGCTCACCTGCCTCCCTGGAGGGAGCTGGGCAGCTTCAGGACTCACGTCGGTCAGTCACAAACAAGGGGATTAATCCCCCCTTTGGAAGGGGAAAAAGGGCCGACGGGGAGATCCGCAACAATATATATATATACACACAGGGTGTTTCAAAAAGAGTGATACAACTTTAAATGTTTATTTACAAAGAAAGAGAAACCTCAGGGGCAATACCATCTATTAGAGCCAAGGGTGTACGCACTTTTTCCACATGCGAAATTTGCTTTTATGTTTATTTAAATTATACAATGGACTACAAAATGTAAATGTTTCATGATATTTGTTATATTATATCACCTTTATATATCAATATTGTTGAAATGAAGATCAAATAGCTGTATGTTGAAATATGTTGAAAAAGTCAAAACTTTACAGAGGGTGTACTTACTTTTTCACGTGACTATATATATACGTGTACCATCCCTGCCAATATATATATACAATATATATATATATTGTTACGTGCTCCTCCCCGACCCCCTGGTCACGGTGTACCTCTGAGCCCCGAGAGGAGTCACGGCAGAAAAATGTGTTATTCAGTGTGTCAAAGATCAATGGAGAAGCCACCCCAATTGTTACTCACAAACAAATATTGTATTAAGATCACACAAGAATAACAGTACAACACAATAGTATTCAAAAGTACAATCAATATGTTCTATGATGATACCATCAGTTTTGTAATATATAACTCACTGTGCTCCAAGTGAGTGAAACAAGAACATTCCCCAATGTCTCTTATTCCCGGCTTCAAGACGAAGTTGATTCGCTCCAACGATCGCCAGAACGATGTCCAATCGAGACCAGAATTCCATGCGGATGGCACGTACAGTACAGTCACACAGCCGAAGCTGTACAAAGGCGCCCTCAAGGCGACTGGGAAATCCAAAGGCGCCCTGCAGGCGACTGAGAGATCACACCCTCGGGTATAGACGAAGTAACCTTCAAAAAGCCACGTCACACACACGCCCCAGATCGACGTCTGAATGCGGTGAATATGGTCGAAAAGAGACGAAACCGCGAGCGAAGCATAAGTCTTGCGCGAGTCAAAATGGCCGACGACATGGTCTCGTGGCGCACGGCACGGCGATGATTCTCTCCTGAATCGAAAGCAAAACCTGACACGCAGGTTGACCGGTCACATCGATGACAACTCTGTCGTAGGAATCCCTTTCCCGGAAACCCGAAAGTTCGCGAGTGACTCTTGCTCGCCAACATTCGCTCCAGACCAAGCAGTCCTGCTTCTTGTCCAACTCCACTTGCTCCGCCTTTTTCCTCCCTCCTCTTCCTCTTCGTTGTCCAGTTCCCGATCCGATTTCCTGTTTCTTTTAACATTAACTTATTTACCTTTTGGAAACAGTTCATGAACAATAAACCTTTTGAACACAATAATAGTACATGGAATCAGAAATATTTACAGTGGATGCAAACCACCACAACGGAAATGATGAATCCGTAACACTTCCCCCCCTCAAGAACGAAAGTTTGAACATCGGGAAAACATTCTTTGCAGGCAAAAACATTTTTTGAATGAAGGTTAAGGGGTTGTGATCACAAATCCAAAACAAATCAAATCGATAGCACTTTTTTAGGGAGGCCGAGCTGAGAGACAGGTTTCATGGTGGTTGGGTGGTGAGGCCTGGAAGTATTCACTACATGGATGGACGCCTTTAGGAACGTGGAGTTCACGGTTAATCCGTGTAGGAATATTGGCTCAGCTGCTCCGCAGCATTCAGTGCTTCACTCTCTTCCTAACTTTCATAATAATCACGGTTGGAGCTCTTGTTGCTGTAGTCACGTGAATAGCGGTCTCCTTCTCGGCCACTACCCTGATAATCATCCCGTCCGGGGGCTGCCATAATTCTGGGAGCCTCCATAGTAATCTCGACTGCGGCCACCACCAAAACTACGACTCCCACCCCGGGAGCCATATCCACCCCTGAAACTACCTCCACGTTTTCCTCCTCTGTAGCCCCTTTGATGCCCATGGCTTGCCTTCTCTACTGTTATGGCCCGACCATCCAAATCCTTTTCTGCATCTTTGGCATCCTTTGTGTTTTCAAACGTGACAAAGCCAAACCCTCTTGACTTTTGCGTCTCCCTGTCTTTTATCAGCCGCACTTCCAAGAGCGGCGGTCCATATTTGCCGAAGACAGAGTGACGAAGACATTTGCCGAAGACACCACAACGGAAGTGACGAATCCGTAAATATATATATATATATATATATATATATATATATATATATATATATATATATATATATATATATATACACAGTGGAACCTTGACTTACGAGTGCACCAACTTACGAGTTTTCCGAGATACGAGCCGTCGCTCGGGCGGTTTATTGCTTTGAGATGCGAGCCGAGATTTGAGTTACGAGCTTACGCCACCCGCCACCAGGTGGGTTCCGGTCACGTGGTTATCTTGCCGTGCAAGCATTTCTGCCGTATATCGCTGCTGTTTTGTTTTCGCATTTTGGTTATTTTGGAGCTAACGCCACCCGCCACCAGGTGGGTTCCGGTCACGTGGTTATCTTGCCGTGCAAGCATTTCTGCCGTATATCGCTGCTGTTTTGTTTTCGCATTTTGGTTATTTTGGAGCTAACGCCACCCGCCACCAGGTGGGTTCCGGTCACGTGGTTATCTTGCCGTGCAAGCATTTCTGCCGTATATCGCTGCTGTTTTGTTTTCGCATTTTGGTTATTTTGGAGCTAACGCCACCCGCCACCAGGTGGGTTCCGGTCACGTGGTTATCTTGCCGTGCAAGCATTTCTGCCGTATATCGCTGCTGTTTTGTTTTCGCATTTTGGTTATTTTGGAAAATTTCTTAGTTTTAACCATGGGTCCTAAGAAATTGAGTGCCAAGGGCAGTACTGAGAAGAAGCAGAGGATGATGTGCTTGGATATAAAACACGCAATCGTCGAACAACATGAGCGAGGTGTGCGTGTTGTCGACTTGGTGAGGCGGATGTGAAGGCAGCTGAAGATTTTATTATAACTTTTGCCGAACTGATAGAAGCCGAACGATACATCCCCCAGCAAATCTTCAACTGTGACGAGACAGGGCTCTTCTGGAAAAAGATGCCGAGGAGGACGTATATAACGGCAGAGGAGAAGAGCATGCCAGGCCACAACTTGTTCAGAGTGCCGGCGATAGCTCGCCTTCTCTTTGTGGAAAACACGGTGAGATCCTTAACATCCAACAACTAATGGGACGCAAACGGGGCGCCCAGTTTAGCGGTACACACATTGACGAATCACCCTGCCTGTGAAACACCGACATGACAGGTTATAGCTGGGTCGGGATTCAAACCCAGGCTGGACAGTTTAGAGTCAAGTGTGCGTACCTACAGTCCAGGCCATCCTGCCAACTTGTATACTGCATATAGGTGAAATATAAAGCGCGAGATATTTTTATATATACTGTATATTTAAAAAAAAATTGGTGTGGTTTTTGGCGGGCTGGAACGGATTAATAGCATTTCAATGCATTTTAATGGGGAAATTTGATTTGAGAAACGAGCAAATTGAGTTACGAGCTCGGTCACAGAACGAATTAAACTCGTAAGTCAAGGTTCCACTGTATATATATATATATATATATATATATATATACAGTGGTACCTCGGCTTACGAGTTTAATCCGTTCCGTGACGGAGCTCGTAAGCCAAATCGCTCGTAAGTCAAAGCAAATTTTCCCATTCAAATGCATTGAAATGCTATTAATCCGTTCCAGCCTCAAAAAAAAAACACCAATTTTTTTTGTTAGGTGCTTTTAAATAACAAAAATGTACTTTATAAATAACAAATAATGTATAAACAAGCACGACCTCGTATATACTGTACATAATACAAGAGAATGTAAAGAAATAAACTGGTTTTATTAAGCAGAGGAGAAGAGCATGCCAGGTGAGGTGTGCGTGTTGTCGACTTGGCGAGGCAGTACGATCGTACTCCTTCTACGATATGTACGATTTTGAAGCAGAAGGAGTCCATAAAGGCTATAACGCCAGCCAAGGGCGTTACGATTATTTCAAAGCTCCGGACCTCTATCCATGAAGATATGGAGAAGTTGTTGTTTGTGTGGTTGAAGGAGAAGCAGCTCGCAGGAGATACCGTGACCGAGAGCATCATGTGTTTGAAAAGATTGAAACTCGGATATCGAGCACGGACCACGAGGTGTTTTTTTCTTTTTTCTTAATCTCGGTTTCAGTGAACTTTTGCTCTGTGCTCACGTGTACTGTACCTGTACCTGTAATGGTACGTCAGAGGATGGCACCTGTTGTCATCATATTAAGTGCAAGATGTTCTGCATCGTAAGTTGGTACACCGTGGTCTTTCGGCGGTGTTTAAGCCGGCCGTCTTGGCTTCTGTCACCATTGGCATTGAGTCTTTCGATGTAGGTAGGTCGTTGTGTGCCGGTGCCTTGGCCGAATTCCTTCATTGCTGCATTGTTAGCTCACCTGGTTTTTTATACCACATCTTTGGTTATCGGACCAGCGAATGACGTCATCTCCTCCAAAGTATGGCTTATTCTCACTTGTCTTGGACGATCTTCTACTTCTAGCCTTCCACCGTGCATTTGATGTCCACTGTACTTACTGTACAGTGCCTGGTAAAATTGATGTAATGGGTTTTTGACCGTCAACGCCATGAACCGCCATGAACCGCCATGAACCGTCAACGCCATGAACCGCTAACACTCAAAAGCCCATTTATCGCGCCTTATAAAGCAAAACGCAAACCGAAAGCCATGCCTCTCAAGCGAGGCGTGCTTCCGTGGTCACGTGATCCACAGGTGTAGCTCATTATACCCGCACGCGCGACACGCTTTGGCGGTCACGTGACCAGCCACTCTGGAGGCGGGGATCCCCGCCGATGACGTCACCGGCTGGAGCAAGGAGATTCCTCGCTCATGTATTTCGACGATTGCGTGTTTTATATCCAAGCAGAGATGCTTTCACGGCAAGATAACCGCGTGACCGGAACCGGAAGCCACAACCGGAAAATTCAAAAAAATAAATTTTTTGAGCTCGTACATCGGATCTCGGCTCGTATCCCAAAGCAACAAACCGCCCGAGCGACGGCTCGTATCCCGAAAAACTCGTACGTTGGGGCACTCGTAAGCCGAGGTACCACTGTATATATATATATATATATATATATATATATATATATATATATATATATATATATATATATATATGTTAGCCATTAGGGTTTAAACCCCATGACTCAATTGATCATAACATCTGAAATTATATATCGTGCTTCTGAAAACTGATTTGAACTCAGCTGCAGGCAGAGGCGGGTGGACAAAATGTGGTTTCGAGGCTCGAGGTGCAGGGTGGATCCTTAGCCCAGTAAACAAGTCCTTGAATGTCTGTGCCAGACAGTAGATAATATGCTCACCGCCCACGTACAGGGAAAACATGTTGCCAAACGCCTTCTTCACAAAGGGAATAATTAATTATATATCTTTGTAGTTTCCAGTATGTCTCCTAAATCAAGGACGTAACCAACCTTGGAAAGAAATATAGACATTACATATCCTTTGATTGTTGTGTATTCAGCATGTGTATTCAATCATTAAATCTACTATTTTGCCTAGTGTCTAGAAAACCATTGAAGGTATTATGAGAATATTTCCTTCGGCCTGCGCTCGGGTCTGATGTGTTTAGATAAAGGGCCAAAAAGGGTCACCCTATCCTATGCTTACATCTTTTTTGTCTAAGTTTGGCCTTCTGCAGGAAGGGACGATGGTAGGTGGGTCTTTATGGCCCAGTTTTGCTTTGTCTTTAGCGCAGATTCTTGTCTGATATTTTGCTATATATGAAATGCCTTTTTGCTTATTTTGCAGCGAGTGTCTTGAGGAATTGCCCGCTGCATGTCAGGCGGTGCATTCTCGAGCCTTGCTCCACACTGTGTGTTTGTAATCGATTTCATTAAACATTGTTGCTCTGATCTTCTTCTTCTTCCTTCCCTTGAGGTCTTCGACCGACAGATCTGGTGTCAGGAGTGGGATCATCCAGGTGTGCAGACGAGGTGGTTCCTCACGTCCCAGGTCGGGAAGGGGGCCCTGCCGGCATCTAATTTGGGTAAGCATTTTTGCACATCGAAATTGAAAGCCTCCTGCCTTACTTTGGATGTGTGGACCTCTGTCGGCTGTACTACCTGGCTTGTATTCCGAACCATATTTAGTTTAACCAGAGCAGCAGTGGGTAACGAATCGATTATACAGGGTGCCCGAGATAAGGAGGGATACCCCTCAGGTAAGCTTCCTGCGTGGGAAGCAGGTAGACCCATATGTGGGTGATAGATAATAGGTGTTAAGTTACTCCGGCGTGAGAACTGCGTTTAAGGCTAGAGATCGGGGGGCGACCCGATCTTAGGACTACCAGGAGGGATTAACCCAAGAAGGTAGGAAGAATGGGTAATAAGGTAGGAAAGGAGGGAGAGCCTTTGAAGAACACTCCAGCGTTTTACATGAAAAGAGATTATGGGTATGCTGCTTTGCAACCGGGCAAGGCATGGACTATATTGACCAAGGGTTTGAATACGCCTTGGCCAGAGGAAGGGTCATTTGCAATAGACAGGTTAGATGTGCTATATGGGGCTTTAGATGCCCTAGAGAAGAAGAAGAAGAGACTCCCACCTGATTCATGGAAGGTCTATAGTTGGTGGAAGGTGGAGGCCTTGAAGAGACAGGCAGCCTCCAGACAAGCGAGTTTGCGAGGAGAGTTGGGCAAATACCAGGATGAGCGCAAACAGGGTCGAAAGAAGCAGGATAAACAGATGAAGGCGCTCGCAGCGCAGACAAGCCAGAGGCTAATGGTAGCCCGGATTAATTCCGATGAGAAGGAACAGGATGAGGAAGATGAAATCCCTGTTTCCTATCCCCCCCATGGTCCAGTCCCAGGATCTAAGGCACGTACCCGACACCAGGGCGCTATAGGGGAAACAAATGGGAGACCCCCTAAAGTTCAAAAGACCCCACAACCATCAGCCCCTCAAGTCGAGGACGATGGAGATAGCGGCACAGACACCCCGGGGTTTCCACCCCCGATAGGTCCAGGTCAGAAAGTATACCCTTCACTAGTGGAGTATCAGGCACCAGTGCAACGTGCGATAGAAACAAAGGGAGTGTTCCCCATGCGATGCGTGGGAATAGATGCAAACGGCGTGGTAGTAAGGGAACGTGTGCCTTGGAAAGAATCTGATTTAACGGCCATGCAAAAGAGGGTTCAGGAAATGTTGATCGACCAACCTTTGGATATAGTAATATTGCTCCGTCACTGGATTACAGAGGACGCCCCGGATTGGAGAGATATTTGTCATTTGGGAGCATCTATATTGCCACCAAAGGTATGGGCAAAGGCTAAAACCCTTTCATTATGGCCAATAGATGACCCCATGGCTTGGATGCCACCCATGACCGGAAACGATTGGGTCATTTTGAAAAATCATCTCCTGACCAACATTGGCAATGCGCTCGCGCCACCTGGAGGACCAGATTGGGGAAAAATTGGGAACATAAAACAGAAAGCAGGAGAGACTATCGGCGACTATCGAGAGAGAGTAGAAAAAGCGATAGCTCGATGGGGCGGGTTAGGATTAATCCAAGTCGAGGACCTACCCGCTCCCCTGGTGAACAATTACCTAGTAGAAGGGCTTCGGCCCGCATTAAAAAAACAAGTGCATGCCGTCCTTTTCGGTTGGAAAGGAATGGGGACCAATGAATTATCTATCTATAATTCCAGTAATCTCTGTGTGTATGTTTGTATGTTTGTATGTTTGTATGTTTGTATGTTTGTATGTCTGTGACCGCTGTTTCTCGACAACCACGGGTCCGATATACTTTAAACTTGCCAGGTATATTGCTGGGGACCCGAGGATGTGCCTTTTCAAGGTTTCATATTAATCGGACAAGTAGTTACTGAGCTATGTCCAAAAAACGATTCAACCAATCAGAGAGCAGCGAGCTATCACGTGTGCCGAACGTGGCGAACAGACTCTGCCTCGGACGGCACATTTGAGAGCGTATTCATTTATTTCACGTTGGAAAACTATGTTGCCGTTAAACTATGTTTTAAAACTAATTAAAACTAATTTGCGATTCATCGTAACTGCCATTTGCGACCTTCCTCCGGCAGCCAATCACCCATCAGCCAAAGACCTCACTTCCCGCAGCCAATCACGGAACACGTTGTTGCGTTGTTGCGTGTTTTTCCTTTTCATTTTTTTCATTGAATTGATTGATTCCTTGCGCTTAAATTGCAAACAGCCAAAATACGTTGGCGCTAATTGATTAATACTAAATGGCGAATAATCGTAACTGCGACATGCGAACTTCCGGACAGTGAGGACTTCACTTCCGGCCTTACGAAAGTGCCGACTTACTGTCTCGATTGTATCTTCCCACTGTCTTATTGTTATATCTATCTATTCTATCTATCTATTCTATTCTATTATCTATTCTATTATCTATTATACAATGCCCCAATCGAGTCGTCGTTTACGAGAACGAAGGAACGAAGCTGCACGGCGTGCACGCGCAATGGAATCTGACGAAGAACGAGCTGCTCGCCTGACACGCGACGTTACGCGCGTGACAAGTCGTCGTGCAGCTGAAACGGATGAAGAACGGACTGCTCGCTTGGCAGACAACACTCGACGCATAACAAGTCGTCGTGCAGAAGAAACGGATGAAGAACGGACTGCTCGCTTGGCAGACAACACTCGACGCATAACAAGTGGTCGTGCAGAAGAAACGGATGAAGAACGGACTGCTCGCTTGGCAGACAACACTCAACGCATAACAAGTGGTCATGCAGAAGAAACGGATGAAGAACGGACTGCTCGCGTGGCAGACAACACTCGACGCATAACAAGTCGTCGTGCAGAAGAAACGGATGAAGAACGGACTGCTCGCTTGGCAGACAACACTCGACGCATAACAAGTGGTCGTGCAGAAGAAACGGATGAAGAACGGACTGCTCGCTTGGCAGACAACACTCGACGCATAACAAGTCGTCGTGCAGAAGAAACGGATTGATTCTTATTATTTATTCTTTTTCTTATTATTTATTTATTGATTGAACAAAAATTGTTTCGAAAAGAATTCATCAAAATAAGTGCACAACTTCTTTTGGCAGTCGCTACACCATGTTGGGATCTTCTGCCCAAGAGACATCTTCAGCCATTGTCAGTTCTACGTGGCGGCCTGTAGGGTTGGCAGATCCAGCAGCCTCCGCATTCTTGCCCAGGACGAGGAAACAAAGAAGAAGCGCCGTTTCCTCTGCAATGTTGTTTATGAAGAGGTGCTAACGACATAAAGGTTTGTACAATGTACATGTAGACAATTTTTATTATTCTTTGTTTGGGAGGGAAATGGGAGGGTGATGGGGCAGGGTGATGGGGCAGGGTGATGGGGCAGGGTGATGGGAGGGTGATGGCAGGGTGATGGCAGGGTGATGGGAGGGTGATGGCAGGGTGATGGGAGGGTGATGGCAGAGGGTGATGGCAGAGGGTGATGGCAGGGTGATGGGAGGGTGATGGCAGAGGGTGGTGGGAGGGAGATGGCAGGGAGATGGGAGGGTGATGGGGCAGAGTGATGGGGCAGGGTGATGGGAGGGTGATGGCAGAGGGTGATGGCAGAGGGTGATGGCAGAGGGTGATGGCAGAGGGTGATGGCAGAGGGTGATGGCAGAGGGTGATGGCAGAGGGTGATGGCAGGGAATTAACATTAACGAATAAAATTTGTAATGTAATAATTTGTAATAATTTGTAGTAATATAATAATAATAACGAATTCTGCTCTGTTTCAATTCTGTTTCAATTTGGTGATATGCTTTGCAAACCTTTTTTTTTTTTTACTATTTTAAAACTAAAACAATTCGAACATGGAATACATACTGACACTGCACTTTCAGGTCTCCTACAAATCCTACCCTGTCGCCTCACCGTGGCGTAGGAGTGGCAATGGTCAATGGCATCGAATGTCATGGCTAGCAAAGACAGGGAGGTACACTTGATTTAAATTTGGAAATTAATTTTTTTTTTTTTTTTGGCCACGGAACGGGCACCCACGTACGGGCACGTCCTAGTGTACAAAACTCGAACAATGTCCGGGCTCCTCCTCGGAGGAAAAGAAGGAAATTAAAGACGAAATGTTGCAGATGTTGGTAAGGGAAAAATTGGCCCAGCAACAAGCAACAAAAACAATGGGGAGCAAGAAGAAGAAACAAAAGGGGGCAGAAATAATGGGAAGTGACAGTGAGAGTGAGTCAAGTGATGACGAGACACTCGGTCCGGCACTGCAGGCAGCTGTGATGCAAGTACCCCGGGGACCACAAGGGCCTAGTGGGCCAGGGAATCAGACGTGGAGACAACCCCAACAACCCCAATGGGCTGCTCCACCATGTTCTGTGCTAGGTCCCCCGCCGGCCTATTGGCCACCACAAACACCCATGCCAGGATGGGCACCGCAATGGGGACCCTCCAATATGGGCCCCACCCCATGGGTTACCCCCAATTCGGGCATGCCATACGGGCCTTGTGCCCCAGGCCAACAAATGCCGAGGGGAGGGCAAGGGCGCCCACCTCCCTACAAAGGGGGGCGAAGGCCAAACCAACAAAACCAACAGGGGGGTCCAGGACAGGGACCCCCAGGGAGAGGGGCATGCTTTGAATGTGGACAAATGGGCCACTGGAGACGGGATTGTCCAAATTATCCAAGGGGACCACGAGGACCCCAGGGACAGCAAGGGCCGTCATATGGAAACGCCTATTGACGGGACGAATGCGGGCCGCCAAAGGAATGTCCATTGATAACAATGACCCCAGATGAGGAACCGACCTTGACGTTAGATGTAAATGGACAACCACTAGAATTCTTAGTGGATACTGGTGCGACTCGCAGTTGTATCAATAAGGGACAACTACCTACTTTGAAACCCACACACAAGAGCGTCCAAATCCAGGGCGTTTCAGGAAAATTAGAAGCTCTCCCCGTATCAAAGGAGACCCGAGTAATGCTCGGACCGCTAGAAGCTAAGCATGCATTTCTCATGACCACTACTGCCCCAACTAATTTACTAGGACGGGATTTGCTGTGTCGATTAGGTTGTAACATTGCGTACACCAAAGAAGGTGTATACGTCGACGTCGGAGAATCGAACCGCGATTTGTTAATGATGGCATTGCAGCGCGCCAGCCCCACCGTGTATTGGTGGCGGTTGGAGGAAGGGGCTCTAGCAACATGGACCCATGTGATCGACACGATTGGCGCGCAAACGCAAGAAATTCGTGATTGGCTAGAAGAACACCACATAGCCACAAAATTGAAATACAACCCGCCGCACTGCACCGCATGTTATGACGCGACTGGGAGCGATGATTATTATTTAGACATGGTTGCGGCAGCTTTAGGGGAAACCTCTGATCTTCAATTATCACACATATGGATTGGCCGAGAGGGCATTGGGATTACGGTAACCTTGTCGCCGCGCCAGAGATCAAAGGCTAAGTACCCCGAGGGGATAGTAGCGCATGTTACCCTTAGCACCGCCAGAGGATGGCCACCCGAGAGCATTGGATGGATGATGGACCGACTGCGGAAAACGCCAGTAAGGCGTCGATACAATGTTGAACACCGAACGGTCCATGTGTTGGACAACAATGAAGGGTTCATAATTAATTTGGCACCTCAGGACAGACGAGTTCGATTTGAGATGGTGGAACTACCACCCAAAGCGGCACACATGGTTAGAGCGGTCCCCACGACCCCAGGGGACTCCGATGGGTTGCTCGACACCGTCACCCCGTCACTATGGGCGCAACACGAGAATGAAGTAGGGCGCATTAGGGATGCACCCCCGTTGGTGATTCCAATTAAAGAAGGGTTACCTTTACCACACATTTGGCAGTACCCACTTCGGCACGAGGCTGACGCAAGCATTTTTCCGGTGATAGAATCGCTCGTGCAGCAAGGAATAATAATCGAAACTAATAGCCCATGTAATACCCCCGTTTTCCCAGTGCCAAAACCAATGACAGGAAAGTGGCGATTTGTGCAGGATTTGCGAGAGATTAATAAAATAATTCAGGGTATTCATCCGGTTGTACCAAATGCAGAAGTTCTGATGACTTCCATTCCGCCAGAGGCTTCACATTTTACAGTCATAGACTTGTGTTCCGCCTTCTTTTCAGTACCAATAGCTCCAGAGTCCCAGTACCTCTTCGCTTTCACCTTTAGGGGGAGACAATTCACCTGGACAGTGCTTCCGCAGGGTTTCGCAGATAGCCCTACCTTGTTTTCACGAGCGCTGCACCGCGATCTCGCAGATGTCCAGTTGGAAGGCGGCTCGGTGCTGTTGCAGTACATCGACGACTTATTAATCTGCTCTCCATCCAAGGCAGCCTGCGAGACGGATTCACTAGCGCTGTTAAATGCGCTAGCCGAGAAAGGCCACAAAGTAGGCCGGGAAAAATTGCAATTTGTGCGGGAGATAGTTACATACTTGGGACACGCGATTTCGCATGGGAGACGCGAGCTCAACGCGAGCCGGGTCACGGCCATCATGGAAACCCCGTTGCCTCGTACATAAAGGGAGGTGTTGCGATTTTTGGGAATGGCAGGGTATTGTCGTACATGGATAATTGACTATGCGTTACTAGCAAAACCTCTGTATGAGGCGACGAAAAACGACCAGCCACGGATGGTGAACTGGACGGACAATCGAATACGCTGCTACGAAGGACTCAAACGAGCCCTGGTAATGGCCCCAACCTTGGGCCTTCCCGACTATAAAAAGGCCTTCACACTTTTCACCCATGCAGTAGGGGGATTCGCGCAATCCGTGTTAACTCAGACTCATGGAGATAGGGAACGTCCGGTAGCCTATTTCAGCAAAAAGCTTGATGCGGTAGAACAAGGCTTTCCGCTGTGCTTACAAGCCGTGGCGGCTGCCCGATACGCAGTTGAGCTGACGGCCGACATAGTAATGGGACATCCGGTCCTTTTACAGGTACCGCATTGCGTCCATACGCTACTACAACAGCGAAACACACAGCATCTCACAGCCACTCGACTGATGCAATACGAAACGGCATTAATTATGGCACCTAACGTGACGGTGATGCGGTGCACCGTTCTTAACCCAGCGACACTTTTGCCAACAAAGGAGGGAATCCCGCACGTTTGTACGGACGTGGTCCAATTAATATCAACGGTAAGGCCTGACTTACAGGACACACCGCTACAGGAAGCCGATTACACCTATTACGTCGATGGTTCAGCCAAACGGGCTTGGGACGGATCCCTGTTATCTGGGTATGCAGTATGCTCGGATACAGAGACGGTCGAAAGCGGCCGCCTCCCACCCACCTGGTCAGCACAACAAGCTGAACTGTACGCACTCACGAGAGCGTGCGAAGTAAGCGAGGAAAAGGCAGTGACAATTTATACTGACTCGGCATACGCACACGGAGTGGTCCACGACAAAGGGGCCATATGGAAAATGAGAGGGTTCCTCACTTCAGCGGGAGCACTCATTAAAAATGGGGACTTAGTGCGAAATCTGCTTCATAGTATTATGCTTCCACGTGAAATAGCTGTAGTTAAATGCCGAGGTCACCAGCGTACAGACGACGCTGTGGCCCGTGGAAACGCCCGAGCCGACGAAGCAGCAGCACAAGCGGCAAACCAACAGGTTGGGTATAATATGCCAGTAGTTACGCGCAAACAGGGCGCTAAAGCGACCGCCCAGACAGACGTTCCGACATCCGCACCTACAGAGTTCGATGTAATACAATTACAAGCCGCGGCCTCAAACGTAGAACATCAAGATTGGATTAAATTGGGAGCTCAGCGCCCCGCAGAAGGACAAATGTGGACGATTAATGACAAACCCGTGGCACCGCGAGCTTTATTGCCATGGTTGGCACGCATGGCGCATCAAAATGGCCATGTGTGCCATAGGGGGGTGATGAGGCAGGTCACTTCCACCTGGGCAGCACCAGGCCTTTCGGCTGTGGTTACCATGGTCTGTTGCTCGTGCGCTATATGTCAACGGCATAATAGGGGGGCTCCCCCCAGGCGCCGCCACAACGCGGGTCACCCGGCTCCAGTCGGGCCGTTCTGTCATATCCAGTTCGATTTTTTCAATTTACCGCCTTGTATGTCCTTTAAGCATGTATTGGTAGTGGTGGACATGTTCACCAAGTGGGTAGAGGCCTACCCATGCGTCAAGGCTGACGCTATAACGGTGGCCAAGTGCCTTTTGCGGCACTTTATATGTCGATTCGGCGTCCCGCAGAAAGTGTCATCCGATCAGGGCGGGCACTTCACAGGGGACGTCATTAAAGCCGTGTTAAAGGCCTTGGGAGTGATACAGTCGTTCCACTGTGTTTACCACCCGCAGTCGGCGGGACTTATAGAACGAACGAATGGCACACTGAAAGGTAAGTTGGCAAAGATTTGCGACGAGACAGGCCTCAAGTGGCCGGAGGCCCTTCCGCTAGCGTTAATGAGCGTGCGCTCTACTCCAGGGCGCACCACTGGTCTCTCTCCGCACGAGATATTAATGGGTCGGCCCATGAGTTTGCCGGTATCGGCGCCAGTGGACATGGCAGCACTTGAATTACCTATCATGGATGACATGCTTTTAAAGTTTTGCATAGGTCTGTCCCATGTGGCGCGCAGCATACATGAACGTGTTCGGGAGGCCCTGCCGGAGCCAACAAGCAAGCCTATCCACACCTTCGAGGCAGGAGATTACGTGCTGGTGAAGCATTTCACCCGTAAGACTGCGCTCGAACCAAGGTGGACGGGGCCATACCAAGTTCTTCTGATCACACCAACAGCGGTGTTTTGTGAGGGCAAGTCGTCCTGGGTACATGCCACACATTGTAAGTTGGCCATACCCACAAACACAGACACCTCAAACGCACCACCACAGATCGAGGATGCTGCACCACCGCCTGTTAGGGGTGGCAATCACACTTAGTTTAATATACCGCTCTGCCAGCACTGCACCTGCCGTGTCACGCCTCAAGTGGGGGGACATGAGGGCATGGGCGAACACGGAGACATATGCATATGGCGACCAAACCGTTAAGGTCTACCGGCAGAGAGTTATCTGGGGTCAGAGGATAAATATACCCTGCTGCCACGTGAAGGAAGACGTATGGACACGGATAATGTGGAGGGCGTTGTACACAGACTCACATGGAAGGAAGACAGGTTTTGCTGCCCTCAGTCGTTTGAAGCAAGCGCCACGACAAGGCGGCGCACCAATAGTAAACATGGCCAGGGCAGGTTACAAATGGGGAAAGGACTCGAACAATTTAACCACGCATGTATTACTGAACAGCGGCACTACTCTGTTACTACAATGTGAATTCATGACCTCACAGAGCTCCCCCTACGACTATAGGCCACCATGCATCTCACACATATTAATTCCGCACCCACGGATCGAAAGCAAGAAAAAGCCAAAGGAAAATACGTATTGGACAGTGACCCGTGCAATGGCGAAGGTACAGAACCGATCACGTTGTTGGGTGTGTATGCATTTTCCTCACACCAGTACGACAGGGATAGAAATGGTAGTGCTGCCCCTGTCCCTACGAGATATGTGCTCAGGACCCTTGCGTACCCCATGTCTGACCACAACCTTGGAACTGATAGGCCCAAAATCCCCAGCAGTGTGTTCCCGGGAGTTTCGATATACCCCACCCATTAAGCAGGCTTTGTTAGACAAACCACCTGATCCAGTCTGGGTGACAGAGCAAAAGGGACGGGTGTGTCTTATAGGAAAGGGACACGTTCAGATGGGAACCTCGGAATGCACCCATACCCTGCCATCCGACACCAGAGGGAGAGAAAAGGGAGGCCCCCTTGTAATAACCATAGATGACCAAGCCCAGCATAACGTAACCAAGCTAACCATATCTTGGGGAGCACCAAGCGCCACCCGCGTTGAGATCAGTAAATGCATGGCCTCGGCCCTTATCCCACCCCATGGAGTGATGTTTATTTGCGGAAATAAGGCATATCCATACCTACCCGACCAGTGGGGAGGGACTTGTTATCTAGGATCCATTTTTCCCAAGGTAAATTTGGTAGATCATTTTAATGAAACAGGGTACACCCCTACCCACGAGAGGAAGAAACGATTCTCTCTTTGGAACCCGGATGGAACAGTAAGACTGGACGGACGCTGGTGGCAGGTCCTACTAGGAGCATTTTTTCCCCAAGCGGGAGTGACTATGAATGATTGGCGAATAGATAGTCTCGCATTAGTAATGGAACGAATTGGAAACGAAACTCGAATCGCAGAACTACAATTGGAAGACGAATTAGTGCATATGCGAATGATGGTGATGCAGAATCGAGTGGCTTTGGATATGTTGTTGGCAGAAAAGGGAGGAGTATGTGGGGTGATCGATGGAAAATGCTGCACATATATCCCAGATCACTCGGAAGGCATAGAGGCCTCAATCATTCGGCTTAAGGCCGCGACCCAGGATCTCACGGATAGCCGAAAGGAAAGGGAAGAAGCCAATAATGTATGGTCCAGCATATCAGCCTGGTTCAGAGGATGGACAGGGGTCATTGTAAAATGGCTATTGACAGGCCTGGCCATAATCGTGGGAATCGTACTCACCGTAGTTATAATGAAATCCCTAATCATGATTTGTGTGAGAAAATGTTTCACAGGATGGACCCCACCCACCACCACCAACGGGATGTTACTTTCACTATATGGGAAGGATCCAAAGGCCATTGGTGAACCGGCCAACTCTATCGTCTCGGACCCCCACGATTGGGTTGATGGCCTCGACGTTTCGTGGCAAGAGGATGTGGCTTTAGGGATCTATGATTCCTGGCTTGCAATCGATGAACCTATTGATGCTTGGGATTCTGATAATGATTATGATTTTAGTTGGGATGATTTAACCTGTGATTTAGAAAGTGTAGGTTCTTTTAAAAGTTATTGCTATTATGCCAGCAGTGAGGAGCGGATGGCAAACATGTATCCGGGATATCCGGGAGAACCACCCTCACCACCACTTACACCACCCGTAACAACCACTTTGGGATCGTCTCAGCTTAAGACACCCAACACTTTGAATACTGACGTTGACACAGACTATGTGGAGATGGAGATTTGTGATTATGAGGAGATGGATATTGGTGATGACGAATGTGCCTCCTTTTCTTCCACAGAGCAATCACATGTACAAGGCTTGATGGCATTGGACGTCGATTGTTTGCCCTGATTCGCGAGGACCACGCCTGCATAAGGAGGGCCCCAAATCTGGCTGGCAACTGGATCGCACCTACGCCGTGCCGAGGGTGGATTCGGGATCTGGCCGGGCGGCAGCAATCTCCTAACCAGGCGTCGTCGTCGCGAATTATGGCTAACAATTTATGCGTTGAATGTTAGACGGCCAGTTAGGGCCGGTATCTTTCTTTGAGCATGCGTGACGCTGTGTCGCGCCTGGCATGTGACTAATTGGGATGCTGACCACTGGGGTATACGGTGTCTTTCCAAGGAGTTGTCATGTAAAGACAAAGGGAGGAACTGTTAGCCATTAGGGTTTAAACCCCATGACTCAATTGATCATAACATCTGAAATTATATATTGTGCTTCTGAAAACTGATTTGAACTCAGCTGCAGGCAGAGGCGGGTGGACAAAATGTGGTTTCGAGGCTCGAGGTGCAGGGTGGATCCTTAGCCCAGTAAACAAGTCCTTGAATGTATGTGCCAGACAGTAGATAATATGCTCACCG